>NC_069799.1:66845973-67179723 GCF_027406575.1 Nycticebus coucang | reverse complement strand
GGCTGCGTGTTCAGACACAGGAAAGTCACTCAAGAAATTAACCACCAATCTGTCCCAGCATCCAGGAGGTCGGAAAAATATCAGAGTTGAACCTTGTCATGCAATATTTATTCTGAGTTTCATTAGGCAGGAGTGGTGGACAGTAGCTGGCTGTTCCCAACTATCCACACCAATCATTCAGGGATACATGAAACAAGCTCTGTGGCCATGAAGTTAGACCGAGATCAGAGCAACTGCATGTGGCTTAAAATGTGTGCCCTGCCCATGTCCACAGGGCTGGACAACAGAGACTATTTTCAAATATTTGAAAATTCAGTTAAAAAATAAATCAGAGACTCAGACACTTTAATGAACTTTACGTTTTTGCCCAATCGTATATAAATAATAACCCTCATTATTTTTAAAATCAATTTGGGAATAAGGATGAGAGATTTTAATCTTAGTACTTTATTATTTATTGCTGTATAATTCCACAGCTTCTCTGAATGTCGGAAAGCCAGCCCTGAGATGCTGCCTGCATGGTGGCACTTGGGTATGAAATGAAGGGATTTATTTTAATTGATCGCCTTTTAATCAGAAAGTTGCCTGTGGAGTGAAGCATTGCTGGCTGGCGTCAGCATAGCCCCAGCCTGGGAAAGGTGGGTCCCAGCTGCCTTGCATTCAGCCAGGACCTGGGGAGCCCCCAGAAGGCCCTGAGGGGTGGTCTTGGCAACTGGTGCTAATGGAATCTCTGTGTAGTTTCCCCGTCTGTGGAATGGGAGGAAGACAGCGCCTGCCTCCTGATGGGTGAGGATGCCTGGAGGGGTAGCACGCTGCAGCCCCACTGTGTGCTCACGAGCCAGGTGTTTGTAAAACCTCAGGGTCTGTCATTCTGGACTCCAGCTTCTCCCCAGTCCCCCCTAGGAGGCCAAGTTATGCCCCCAAAACCTGTAGGTGGGTAGGACACATGCACTCTTCCACCCGGAGGGTCCACCAGATGCTTCCTCTTTCTCCTGCCTGCCCCTCCCTGGGAGAGATGGGATCGACACAGAGCTCCTCTCTACTTGTCCACCTCTCTATTTCTCTCCCTTTTTTCTTTTTTCTTGGTTCCATATCAAAGATTTGACCAGCAGTATGCCCCCTCCCTATAAAAGTGAGGCTTGTCCCGACAAGAAAAGGTACAATCAGTCACGGGTTTTTAAAACACAACCATCATGATGGGACCTCCCTGCTGTCCTTCAGCCTTGCAGGGCCTTGAACTGTGCCTTGAGCTGTCCCAGACAACGGTAGATTATTCCAGACTTTCACAGCAATCTCTGCTAAGATGAAACTTGTTTTGTAAATATCAACCAAGAACTGGTTTCGTGTTTCTAAATACTCGTCCCGTTCTTTCGAGGGGAATTGAAACCTGAATGAGAGAGGCCACTGGACCCTGAGCCCAGCCTCCCACGCACCTGTGCCCTCCCTGTCGGGGTGCTCAGGGGCGTCACTGGGGCCCTCCCCACCTTGCTCCTGCTTTCTCTGAAGCCTCTCAGCCTCCTGCAATTTTATTTTCCTAGTGGTACAGTGTTCTTCTCCCCTCCTGTGAGGCTCATCTGCACTTTCTGGGGCAAATCCCTCCAAATCAGAAAGACAGATGGTTAGTTACACGGGAGCTTAGTCTTTTCTATCTGTCTGAAGATCACGAGTGCAATAAACTCTCTGATTTCTGTAATTCTAACCAGAACCCCCAAAAGGGAAATTCCTCTGCAATCCTTACCGTTCCGGGTCATTTCCCCACACTCTGAGCATTTCCCTCCTCCTCTCTCCTTCCAGATTTTGATGTGAAGATTACTGGGCATAGTAGGCACATGGTTTGAACTTGGTGTGGCTCTTGCTCTGATGCCACCATTGTCTTGAGTGAGCTGGAGAGAAGGACTGGCGGCTACGGGGGACAGAGAAGGACAGAGGGTGTTTTCTTTACCTTCCCCCCCCACCCCACCCCCGTCTCCATTCATTCTCTTTCTCTCTCTCTTTCTCTCTCTCTCTCTTTCTTCCTGCTACTGGTTTGCCTGGTCTGCTCCTGGCCACAGGACTGCTGTCCTATTCCAGACAGGGACACTGACCTCTGCGAGGCCTCCTGCCTCCTGCTCACAGACCCCACAGACAGAGCACCTGCTTTCCGCACCTCACTCACACCCCTCTTTTACACTTGGCTGGGGGCCATGTGTCTGTGCCCTTCAGTGTCCCTCTCAAGAGCTTTCCACTGAGCAGTGTGGTCGCGTCTCCCCAGGAGCGGGGGCTGAGCACCCCCCGTCTGCACAGTGCACAGTCGTCAGCAGGGCGCAGGCGTGCCGGGAATGTTTACTCTCCCTCCTCCTGTGAAAAGCCATCCCTGCACAGCGCTGGATGGCTATCTGTTCGCCCATTAGCGTCACTCTCCTAATGGGTTTTCCATGCTTATTTAACACCAATCTTCCAGCCTGACAGCCATTCTGTTCCCGGGGAGGGCACTTCTTCAAAACACTGACTGCTGCACATTTAGTCCCATCACAGAGTGGCCGGGCTTTCTGTCTGGAAAGAGGCCGTAACTTAGGCCTCCTCTCCTGGCCAGGCCATACCCTCCTCATCCTCACCAGCCCCTTCCCAGAGCCGTGAAGTGGACAGCAGCCTCCTAAAGGGCATGTCTCAGCAGCGGCTGCAGTCACCACATCTGGGTGACAGCTTCTCATCCCCAAGATCATCTTTTACAAATACTTGGTCTCAAAAACACAAAGCATATGGCTCAAGGGAGGGGGACACAGGAGTGACCTCCAGGGCAGAAAGGCAGAGGCTGGTAGGAGGTGGAGGGCAGCCTGCCACGGAGCCTCTGCCTGGCACCTCTGGACACACAGGGGATGCTCCCAGGAGCAAGTTAGGAGAGAGAGAGGGATGGCGGGGTGGAGAAACAGAGGCAGAGAGGAGGGAAGGGAGTGAGGGAAGACAGTGTGTGAGGGAAGGAGAGCGCGCCGGCCAGAGGAAATGGAAGGAAGGGAGTGTCAGAGTGAGAGAGAGGAACAGACTTACAGAGAGGACAGGGAGGAAGGGAGACAGAGAGACGGGGCTGGAGGGGCAGCATGCAGTCTGGGTACACAGTCTCAGAGCTCACAGCCGCCCCTGGCCTCTGCTCCTGGCCCACAGACCAGCCCTAACTGGAGGGGGGGGCAGGGCCCACAGCCTGTGTGTCCACGGTGACGGTCATTCGGCTGTCACTGAGCTTCTCACCGCACTTGTGCCCGGAACACCTCCCCTCAGATCCATTCCCTTGGCCCTGGGGACCTCAGCACATCCCTGTGGTCCCGGCGGGGCTGCCCCTAAAGGCCCCCAAAGTACACGGCCACGCCCCCCGGTAGAACAGGAGCTGGGGAGACAGCACGGTGCACCCCGCTCTCTGTCCTGGGGGAGGCCCCTGAGTGACAGGTCCTAACTCCACATCCTGAAGTCCTACTTCCTGGGGGGACAAGTGGGTGGAGGCTCCCCCGAGTCGGAGGTGCTGGGGCCTCCAGGCAGCGTCCCATGATGGCAGCTGGTCACCACTTCCTGCAGCCTGTAGAGTGAGGGTGCGGGGAGCACGCGGACAGGGCGGGGAGCTCTGGGGGGTGGTCCGGGAACCCTGCCCTGATTGGCTCCCAGAAGCACACCTGTCCCTCCCTGATTGGCTGACATTCAGCCAGGGGTCAGCTCTGATTGGAAGGCTTGCAAGAGTATAATCGCAGCGCCAGTTGTCATTGGTGGGTGGTTTGGGTATGAAACTGGCTCTGTCACTGTTTCCAACCAATAGCCTCCTTCTACCTTGAAGGGAACTCCTTAGCTTCTTGAACATCTTATCAAAAAACGAGTGAAAAGTTCCCAAAGAAGAAGAAAGGTAAGAAACTCAGGGCTGCCCTGACGCCCACACTCACCCACCCAGCGCACAGGTGGACATGGCCCTGCTTCAGGCTGCGGGGTGCCGCGTTCTCTGGGTCAGAAGGGGCAAGTGACCCGAGCAGGAAAGTCAATTCAACGGGCATATCTGAGGTTAAAATGCCAAGCATGTCTCTCTTTGGGATTGATTGCAACCATGAAAAACACTGACCAAGTGCGCCACCCCCTCTTTCCATGCAGAGCTAAGAAACAGCGCACAGCAGAGCAGGGCCCAGAGCCCAAGAGGGGTCACTGCTGTGGCCACGGGCAGAGCCCAGGGCCAGCCAGGACCCGTCCCGGGACCTCCCATGGCAGCTCAGTCTCGTGGGGAAAAACCCTTACAAACCCCCACAACAAAGGTTGAAGAATTCAGTTTACACCGGGTTGCTGCAGTTGGTTCACGTGGGGTCTGATGTGTAGCAAGGTGCTATCCGGCCTCCTGACTTTCTCCCCGCTGAATGTCTGGTGGTGAGAGGCTACGCCGTGTGTTACATGATCAAGAAATCACTTACACGCTTACGCAGTGCATAGCACTTACCATGATGCTCTAAAACGAAAATAAAGATTTCAGCGTCTATTACATACAGAACAGCTATGTAAAATATTTTAAATATCTTTACATATGTAATTGGTTTGCTTACTCTAAAAACTGAGTGTACAACCGAAAGAACAGATGATGTGTGATGTCTTATTTCAAAAACTATTCAAGTCATCATGAAAATGCCTAAACATGTAATTAGCACTTTTTCTTTCTTTTATTTTTTTAAGTAGGGCAGCATTTCTTTAAAATCTCACTATCGAATTAGCTAACCAAAAATACAGAGGTAAATGCCATGAAGAAAAGCAATCCTCCCCCCCCAAAGGACCTGTATTTTGCCTTAATTAAAATGAAAATATGTGGAACATATTTGTGACCAGGAGAATGTGACATACCCAGCAACATCAGGATGTGCGTGCCCAGACATTTGGATCTGCAAGCTCCTAGGCACTCAGGCCAAAACAGCTCTACTGCAGAGACAAATTTCTTCTTTCCTTTCCTGCAGTCTACAAGTGTTTGTTTAGGTTCCCTTTCCCATCAGCTAGCTGATTTCCCAGAAGACATCAGAAGCAATCTAAGGAGCGTAATCTCATTCTAGAAACTGCATTTAGGAAAACACTACGGTTTATTTTGGCTGGCTAGTTCTTCCACCCAACACAATGAGCCATGCCCATGTCAGCACGCTGGCTGGCGCTTTCTGAAATATGCCAGGCCTCTGATCCCTAAGCACTGCCTTGTGGCGTCATAATGGATTGTTCCGCGCCCCACACAGGCTTTGGTTAATGAAGGGACTGTTCATAAATTCCCCATCTGCATTGGAGGCCCTTCACCGCTGTAGCTCTCTAGCTTGCCAATGGTTAGTTAGACGTGCTGTATTGTTACAGTTTCCATCCCTCTAGGGTGCTGTGAGTCATTTGAAGCTCTTTAGGGTCCATTCTGATGGACTGGGCATTTCATCATTTGCCAAATAGATGCTCCTTCATATGTTGTGCGTTTTTTTTGTTTTTTTTTTAATCTCCTGAGTGGTTTTACCCTGTCTCCTACGCTTCCTGAAAGTGGAAATAGTGGATCGGACTATCCCCCCGCCAGCTGGCATTGCAAAGGCTTGTAAGTTGAATGCAATCTTCTCTCTGGGTTTCCCTCAGAGACCCCTTAGCGTTTAACTGCGCGTGTGTAGCGTCCTGGCTGATGACTTACCTGTAAATTCAATTATTTCAAAGGGCTAAATTATAAGTGTTCTAAAAAAATTTAAAAGATGGACAGAGTGAATGCTGGTAATACCACAATACTGGACAAAAATGCAAGGGTCTCCCTATGCTCACGTGCTCGCATCAGTTTGTATTATATGTACTAATAACACATTGAATCATACACTGTCTCAAACCACCATCCACGAGAAGACGACCTTCTCAGCAAAGTCTTCCAAATCCAAAAGCTTGTTCTTGGTTCTCGGTAGATTGTGTCTGAAAGTCCCCTCAATGGTCAGTCTGTCATTTTATGATGACGGTGTAAACACCGTGCCACTTTATAAGAATGTGAAGTGGCTCTGTGTCTGACTGGTTGTTTTTTTCATTTTTGGTAACTTATTTTACCATAACTTTTTCTTTTCCTAAAAAGCCGAGAGTCACCTGTTTTATTGTTGTTGTTATTGGGGATTCATTGAGGGTGCTGTCGCG
Organism: Nycticebus coucang; assembly: GCF_027406575.1. Classification (NCBI taxonomy): domain Eukaryota; kingdom Metazoa; phylum Chordata; class Mammalia; order Primates; family Lorisidae; genus Nycticebus; species Nycticebus coucang. The sequence continues at coordinate 67,173,609 of NC_069799.1, read as the reverse complement.
GACCGCCAGTCGATGGGCCTCAGTCTGAGGGTGCTCAGGGCGAACGGCACAGGTTGATTGAAAGGTCGACGCAGGATGAATTGACAGACTGCTACACAAAGCAGCTGCACTTTATTGATTTTTAAGTCTGGTATTTATACATTTTCTTTCCAGGGTTAAAACAATGTAATCATTACTTTGCTTATGCTTGTGAATTATCTTTGTGTCTCCAATTATCTTTGTGTCTCCATATGTGGTTTATCATGCACTATATGTTTTCATGTTTTTTCTTTTTGGAGGGAGGTGGTTTATTTTTTCAAGGTTTTTGTTCTAGGGAAGTGGTTTCATTAGTAACACCTGGTTGCTTCTCCTTATCTAGGAATGTCAAGATTTGTGACTTCTCTTAGTTCTGTAATTGGTCTCAGTTTCTTATGATCTCTTTTAAGAACAGCTGAACATATTCTTTTATGTATAATGCTTGACTACTTCTATATATTTTTACTCTAATTAGTAACTATATTTTGATTCATTGTTTGTTAAACATTAAACTACTTTATTGATTTGTGTTACATATGAAAATTAGTGAAGTAAGATGTTTTTCTAAGTAAAGTTTTACTGCAGAAGGTGTCATGTTGGAACATCTTGTTTGCCGTGCCTGCATTGTCTCAAGTCACTGACATTTATGGTAGGGACGTGCTGTTGTGTAGGCTCTCTTGGAGCCACTGAGTTCAGCACAGCTATACTTGCTGTGTTTAATTGTGGATCAGTAAGTCACTGTGTTTATTCTTAGTTTCCCAAGACAATCAGGCAATAATCAGGCATCCAACTGAACAGACAGGTTTCAGAGCAAAGGTTTTTTAGGCTTTTATGCCGCACCTCGTGAGTCATTACGTTCAAACAAAGGCATGCTAGGCAACTTATGCGCTGCTGTCGCAAACCAGGGGGGCTGGGGGTTTCGCTCCGGGGAGCACATACCACCTACTCACGCATTTTATAATGCGGACAGCGCCACTTCACCCCGGCTAGATGCCGGGGGTGCGGCATTGTACAATAAGTCAGGTTACACTGATTGCATTTGTTAGGTAAAGTCCCTCTTGCAATCATGTCTTGCCCCCAGAAGGTGTGGCAAGTCACCTGTTTTGAAACTCTGTTGTTACGTCCAGCTGCTTCTCCCTGCCCAGTGCCCCCCACCCCTGGGTACCTGGGGAGACACACACCCACCTGGCCATCTCTCGGGGATGAGAGGGAAGCTGCTCGCTATGTGAAGAGCTAGTTGTGTGCAGAATGGGCCGAGCAGTCACTCTATCAGCGGGTAACCAAAGGGTACCTCCAGGAAACTACCTCTTTATTAAATTTCTCCAATTAACAAGTAAAAAGCAAGTGATGACATTAGAACATCACTATCTTACACCTCCCAGTGAACCAATGTGTACAGGGCTAGGACCTGCGCATCCACGGCTGCTGACATCACAGAAGGAGACACACCCAGACATTGTATCGCTTCTCACGAGCGAGCACGCAGGCACCTACCACCTGAAGAGTGGTGGACCTGGCGCCCGACCCAGTTTGCACACCCATCTGCCAATTTGCAGGGAACACAGCAGAGAAGGTGCTCCCTGAACACGAACACATCACACCCAGACTCAGAGGGTCTGCACAGGTCAAACAGTCCCAAGATTTTCAAGAAATAATCTGTAAGGGAAAGGAAGGGAAGGAGGGGAGCGTCAGATCAGAGGAGACATCGAGAAATGTCCAACTTACTTTTAAAAAAGGCGTGGGGAGGCAGTTCAAACAAGAGTGTCTCGAGATGCGGTCTGGATGCTGACCTTACTTTATAAAAAGCAAAAGCACAGAGTGCAGTTGTTTGTAAGTCAGGATGGTGGCTGCTGTCAGGGGGAAGGAGGAGTTGTGTGGGGCAACCGGAACATGGGACAGCCGCTCGGCACAGTGGCCAAGTCTGTCTCCTGACCGAGGCTGCTCGACCAAGGTGGTTCATCAGTCCACACCTTCCTCCTGTGTGTTCTGCTGTCCCTTTGTTTCATTTGACACCAAAATGACTTTTAGAAAATAGGGCAGGGTCTTGCTAACCTGTGCAAATTCTCGGATGCATTGTACGTTTCTCCCCCAAACCCTCAGCCTCCGGGAGCCGTGACACTTCACGTCTGGGCTTCCTCTCACAGCTCCCGCGACAACATTTCCTAGATGGCTCCACAAGCAGGTGAACATTTGTCCCTTTTGCTCCTAAAATCAGGACGATGACACCACTGGGTCTAGAACAAAAAGCTTCCCACTGTGTTAGCAATTGTCATGCTCATCTCTTCCCCTCTTCTCCCCAGAAACATTTTCCCAGGGAAAGATGGACTCTGGCTCTAACCAAGAGATGTTTATCTCTTAGGGAGCAGACACTGCTCCCCTCAGTGTCGCTGGGCTCTTGTGGCTGTAGTTTACAGGACAGCCAGCTCCCCTGTTCCCAGTTTCAGCCTCACCCAGTGTGTCGCTGCATCCCAGTTCTCCCAACGCTCATCCCAGAGTGTGTAACTGATTTTGTCTCCTGGCATGATGTCCTGACACATGTCTGTCCCCGCAGCTCCTGCCCTGACACTGAAAGCCCCAGTCACATTCCCATGGATGAGGAAGCTCAACCCGACACACCAACCTTGGATACTATAGTTGGCAGGGGACAAGTATGGGACACTCATCTTTTAAATAAAATGATACCAAATTATTTTGAGTCAAGTTGGATGACAGGTCAAGAGGACATATTGTCAGTGAAAGCTTGTAGAAAACTGGAAAATGGAAAAGTGACAAGCTGGTATGTGGCTCTGTGAACAGCCTCCAACTGCTGTGTGGACTTCTGGGCCCAGAGATGGCTGAAGTCAGGCCGACTTCATCGCCGACTGTGATTACTGCTGTGCACGCAATGTTTATAATGTTGAGACCACAGCCATCCGCCTGGCTACCTGCTAACGATGTCTAGAAAAATAGGGGACCCTCGCCTACACGGCATGTGGGGGCCAAGGCAATTTTCTAACTGTGGCACATGGAGAAATTTGGGGACAGAGAGGTTTAGACGGCTTCCCAGAGGTCAGGCGAGGCTTTGCCTTACAAATAGAACTTTCACTGGCGGGCACAGAACACATTAAAATAAAGCGGGATTGCTATGTGGGTCTCACGCTTTGGCCGCCGCTGGGCTCCCCACGGAACATTATGCTTCCAAGTTACAGCCCTTGATGTTGTAATCTCTCATTTGTTCCTTTGGTGCCTGAGTGCCATTTCCAATCTCCTGGCTCCATGAGAACTGAGTGTTTCTTTTTCCTGATTTTAATTTTCCTTAGAAATACCATCTCATTTTCTTAATGACCACATGCAGCTTTCTTACACAAACTATGCCCAGTTTTTGCTCCATTTTCCTCCTCTCTGGGCAGAATATTTTCCATGCCCACACACACAGGTGCACAGACAGATGAGCCTTCTCTGCAGTTCAGATCTGGGTGCTTCCCTGGCAGGGTCACGAGTGCAGACTTGGTGAGAGTCGGGGAGGAGAGAATGGGATCAGGCGGTTTCTTTCACGGACATGCAGGCTGCTGATGCTTAAACACTGGCACCTTATGGGATAGAAGCCACAGAACATGAGTTCATAGTCCCAGAACCTTCCTGTGCTGGGGATGCAGGGTCACAGCACACTGCCAGAAACATGTACTGTCACCTGTCCCAGGCTTCCCCAAGGGTGACCATGTGCTGGGAAGAGGAAATACTCAGGCTTTTCAGAGATTGCGGGCTCTGGCTCCAATCTGACACTAATTCCAGGAGACATAAAACATCACGGTGGCCCCCAGTCAGGTCAGGCTGGTCTTTCAGTGTGTCCAGCAGATCCTGGAGCCTGTCTTGGGCTGTTCCTAGGTCCAGGTGTGTGACTGGAATGGGCACTCTTGGCAGCTGACAGAGTCCCCTCGTTGGCTCCCCGACCTTGGGATTGAAAGCTAATAAGATGAGGAATACCACGTGGAAAAAGCTCAGACAAAAAGTATTGAACCAAAAGCAGCACTGGCTGCCTGGAAGGACCAAGGGGACTAGTGACTAGTGACGCCATCAGGGACTTGAAGTGCGTGAGAGTGGTGTTCCCGAACCTGCCATTCAAGTCCTCTCCACGTGGAACACCAGCAGCCTCTGCTAGGCTCAGGGCAGCCTCGTCCTTCACTCGGCCCCATGTGCAGTGATCTGGTGAGCACGTGACCGCCTGCTCCCCGCAAGGCGTCCCTGAGGCGTGCTGGCTGCTTCCCCCATGGGACACACCATGGTTGCTCATGTGGGACTGGGGCACTAATGGCCCCTCTTCAGCTCCCTGAGCAGCTGTCTCACTATGCCACTGCCTGCTCGCGTGTCCCCCGGCCATCTCCTGAGCAGACTGTGTGAACCCAATCCTTGGCTTGGGGTCTTTTTCCAGAATTCAGGGTAAGAGAGTTGGTTTGTAGGGTTCAGAGGGAAAACAGAATACATGTGAACATGGCTGCCTGTGGGGTGGGGTGACAGGTCTGGACATAGACATCAAAGGGACAGAGGGAGTGATTAATAAAGTAACTAAGACCTTAAAGCAAGATGGAGACTTTACCTCTTTCATGTTTACATGGATGGAGCTGGAACATATTCTTCTTAGTAAAGTATCTCAAGAATCGAAGAAAAAGTATCCAATGTACTCAGCCCTACTGTGAAACTAATTTCTGGCTTTCACATGAAAGCTGTAACCCGGTTATAAGCTAAGAATAGGGGGAAGGGGGAGAGGGAGGGGAGGGAGGGGGGAGGACGGGCAGAGGGAGGGTGATTGGTGGGATTACACCTGCGGTGCATCTTACAAGGGTATATGTGAAACTTAGTAAATGTAGAATATAAATGTCTTAACACAATAACTAAGAAAATGCCAGGAAGGCTATGTTAACCAGTGTGATGAAAATGTGTCAAATGGTCTATAAAACCAGTGTATGGTGCCCCATGATCGCATTAATGTACACAGCTATGATTTAATAATAATAAAAAAATAATAAAGTAACTAAGAAAGCCATGGGGACAGCAGCCACGTGGCTCCTCATGGCAATTCCACCCCACAGTTCCTCAACGTCTGCATGACCTTGGTGATGTCCGTCCCCACCACACCCACCTCCCCTTCCCACTCGACCTCCAACTCCACCTGCAAATCCCCCGCCTGCCTCAGTGATTTTGAGAGAACCCAACTTGCAGATGTCACTGGGTCACAGAAGAGATTCTCCCCCTCACTCTGCAGGAAGGAAAAGGATCCAGGTGTGACCAGGTCACAGAGTGATTGTTCCCTCACTCTACAGAGAGGACAAGGACTCAGGTGTGGGGAGACAGACAGCCAGTGAGTGGCCCTGCCGAGTGTCTAATACCTTTTAAAGAAAGGAATATGATAATTTCTTGGCATTGATTCTAAAATGCTTTTATGAAATCATAGTAATATCAGACGACAGCCTGGTTGTTTGCTTTACCATCCTTATCAGCCAAATTTAAAAGTTATAAACCTCTTTTATACCCCCAAATTTTTCAGATTTCCTGGGCCAGGGAAATTAAAAAGTATTCAAAACCCCCACAATTCTGGAGTTGCCTCTGGAGGCAACTCCTCCTTTTCACGCTGAGTTATTCATAAACCTCATTCCAAATATACATATTCAATTTGTGCCTTGTGTCTGGCACCAAAGTGTTCACTGAAAACAAAAGAAATATACCAGCCCTGTGGACAGTGAGGGGGGGGGTGCATAGAAAACAAACAAACAGCGTGAAACAGTGGCCAGGCTGGATGACTGGGGGCACGCTGAACTGGCGGGCATTGAATAGAAGGATCCAGAGAACCTTCCAGTAGGTTCCGCTCAGGGGCCCTGGTTAAAGTGACCGTGCTCACGTCCCTGTGGGACAAGGCAGGGCTCAGGCATGGAAGGTCAGGTTGGAGGAAAGGCCAGGACAGACCCAAGTAAAGGGAAACCCTTTCAATTTCAGTTCATTTGGACAAGACACAAGTAAATTCAAATTCAAATTAACAAAACATAACTCATTTAATCTTTTTGGTCTTCACCCCCCGCTCCTCAGAGCAAAATCCGAGCTCACCCCGGAAGTGTGGAAAGAGAAATATTAGAAATACTGATGGGTGCCATCTCCTTATATTCATGTATATAAAAAAAAATTAGAGTCAAGACAGCTGAGCAGAGGCCACTGCTGTCCAGGAAGGGGGATGGACAGAGAGGCTGGGCTCAGGGAGCTCCCGGGTGGCGTTCCTTCCTGTGGGCCCACCCAGGTGAAACGTAATATTTCTGCCATCAGTAAAAAGAAATAGTTCGTTACTCTGCAAATACCTTGGAAGGCATGTTGAACCTGATCACTGCTGGGGAGCCAGAGACTGACAGTGTGTCGGGGAGGAGACGTGAGCTCACTACTAAGCCTCCCCCACAAGGCGCCCACGCCCTGACTCTGCAGACACTGCCGCTGCCATCTGAATTTTATTGGGACCACTGGGACTGGAAAACCAGACAGCACTAGATTATTTGGGGGTAGAAGGGCTTACAATATCCTGTTCTAGCCACACATTTTCTGCCCTCTGTGCCTTATTTTTAATATTTAGTTGATCTTATTTACGGTTGAAGAGCAGGCCCTCAGAATTCTTTTGCCAGGTGGTTAGTGTTTTTCTTTCCTAATTGTCCCAGAATCCCTACAGGATGACTTATTTTTTGTAATAGGTAAGACACAGAGATGAAGGAAGACGAGCCTGTTTCTGAGCTTCACCAGCTGGGAAGCGGCTGGGCTAGATTCACACCAGAGCCTGGCTCTGAGGCCCAAGCTCTTCTCCCAGAAGTTAAGTTCTAGTACATTTAAAGATGAACGGTGGGCTGCATGCCGGGAGGTTCTGTAGCAGCGTGACGTGTGTCCCAGCACTCGGCCCACCACCCAGACCCTCTGCATCTGCCACTCCCTGGTCACGTAATTGTGTCAAATCACCAGGTGGTCTGTGCTTGTCCTGTGAATGGGACTAATGGGACTCTCACTGTGAGGATCAGAGGTGCTTTATGGGCTTATCATCAGGCCTGGCACAGAGTGCAGCACTTATAGGAAAGCTTTTTAGGAAAACAAAACCATGGGCGGTGCCTATGGCTCAAAGGAGTAGGGCTCTGGCCCCATATACCAGAGGTGTTGGGTTCAAACCTGGCCTCGGCCAAAAACTATTAAAAAAAAAATAAAAAAAAAAAGAAGAAGAAGAAAAAAGAAGAAAAAATCCCCAGGAAAGCTCGTACTCCACTGGAGAGCTTGTTGCTGAGACCTAGCACTTGCCAGGACTGAACTTCTTTAACAGACAATCCCCCAAACATGCTGATACTACTCTAATATCATATCAGCACCTGCGGATGTGACCGTGAACCAACAGGCAGGAGAAAAGGCTGCCAATGGACTTCTGTCACCTTCTGTCACCTCCTGTGAAGGGTAAAGCCCCGGTTGGTCATTACACCCAGGAACCTCTTGAGAAAAGAGACCTTCAGGATATAATTCTCTTCTGGATCAAGTAAGCTTGACAGATTTTTAGAAAAGACACTCACTTATCTGAAGGTCAAACATTCAAGCTGCCCTTGTTCAGCAGAGGGTAAATTGGAAACGGCTCAGACCTGAAATTCCCCTTCATTACTAATTTACAATAGCTTTGTCTTAATAAGAAAAGTTGAGGAACTTGGAGGTGTCAGTGAGTTCAAATGGCCGTCGTACTCTAGGGGTCAGGGAACCTACGTGTCAGGAGAGGGGTGGCCGTGACAGCTTTCAGTTCAGCACTGAGTTCCATTTGCTCACTGGGGTTAGAATACTGGACGTGTAAGCTGACAACAGGAGCTTTAACTGTCCACATTCTCACCTCCCCGAGGGAAATAACCTAATGCTGAGACGTAGTAAAATTCCCAGAGCTCCCAATGATCACAGTGCAGCCTGATGTCTCCTTTAACAGTGACACTGATCGTTTGAGACTACACATATATATATATATCTTTTTTTTTTTTTTTTTGTAGAGACAGAGTTTCACTTTATGGCCCTCGGTAGAGTGCCATGGCATCACACAGCTCACAGCAACCTCCAACTCCTGGGCTTAAGAGATTCTCTTGCCTCAGCCTCCTGAGTAGCTGGGACTACAGGCGCCCACCACAACGCCCGGCTATTTTTTTGTTGCAGTTCGGCCGGGGCCGGGTTTGAACCCGCCACCCTCAGTATATGGGGCCGGCGCCTTACTGACTGTGCCACAGGCACTGCGCATTGGGACTATACTTTTGTAAAGTTGAATCAAGCCACTTTTTTATGAATCTTCAGGTCTCTCTCTCCTTCCCCTCACCCGGTCTCAGTAATTAGTGGGTGAAATTTGTCTGTAAACACAGGAACTTCATGTCCAGAGGGTATTCAGCCCCAAAAGATAATTTACTCATCATGGTTCGGCATCACCTTGAACGGGTTAATTCCTGGGGCTCAGAGTAGTAATTAATTCATCTCTCTCCAAAGCCAACACTGCCTTCCTTAGATCAGACATAATGCCCGGGCCTTGTTTGGCACAGCACCCTCATCAGAAAACTTCTTCTTATAAACTAGATTCCCAAGGGGGCTTTTCACCCTGTGTTTTATGTTCTTTGGCACCAGATTCCTCACGGCCAGGTAGCGTCAACCAGTGATATGAAGCAATTTGTTACGAGGAGCGTCGTGAAGACTGTAGAGAGCTCGCGTCCTCCGGCTCCACTCAATCCTGAGTCCTCATCCATGTGGAGATGCACACTCGCTCTTCAGGGATTGTGTTTCAAAGTTTACTCTTTCCTTACAAGCTCGTTCACAGTCTGTAAGCCTGCGTGCAGGGGCTCATCCCTGTGATCCTAGCAACACTGGGAGCCGGAGGCGGGTGAATTGCTTGAGTTCAGGAACTGGAGACCAGCCTGATCAAGAGCAAGACCCGTCTCTACTAAAAATAGAAAAACTATCTGAGTGTTGTGGTGAGCAGCTGTAGTCCCAGCATTTGGGAGGTTGAGGCGAGAGGAGCACTTGAGCTCAGGAGTCCGAGACTAGCCTGAGCAAAAGCGAGGCTATTTTCTATTAAAAATAGAAAAACTAGCCAGTCATCGTGGTGAGGGCCTATAGTCCCAGGTATTCAGGAGGCTGAGGCAAAAGGATTGCTTGAGTCAAGGAGTTTGAGGTTGCTGTGAGCTGTGATGATGCCATGGCTCTCTGGCCTGGGTGACAGAAAAAGAAAAAAAAAAAATGTTGTGTGTGTGTCCAGTGACCTGTACTGAGCTGTGCAGCTGCCCCACACATCCTGGATGATGGTAGGGGTGGGTTGCATTCATTTCTACCATGGCAATAAGGGCAGCGTTTTAGGCTCACTTCACCTTTCCAGGAAATCATTTCTTCCTAGAAGAGGAACTGAAAATTAGCCTTTGGCCGGAAAAGCCTCGGGATACGGTGTATGTGACAGCCTCAGACTCTGTTGCCATCTCTCTCGCTCTGACTTACACACACCTGCACAGACTCACACATTCATCAGTACTACAGGAAACGTTATGTTTAATTACTTCAAGTTCAATGTCATGTGGGGGGTTAAGCATTTTTATAAAACATCTATGAACTCACAATTATCTTTATATGTTGGCTAACCAGATGGGTAACGGGAACCATCCAGTGGAGAAGGTTTTATGTAAGATTATTGCCTTAGCTTTATAAAAGACAGTTTCACCCTACACCATGATGGGTAGATACATTTTTTTTTTCATAGTACACCACCATCTGTGCAGGGAAATGTTCTACTTCAGATAAAAATTTTTCAGCAAATTTGAAATTTAAGATTCTGAAGGATAATATTTAAAACTCCCACATTTAAAACTGACTGGTATTTTACACTCCTTATAATAGAGACATGGACATATAAGTTATTTCCTGCTAACAATAGATATTTTGTATGGAAATATTACCTTATAAGCACGTAAGCAGTGATGAGCCATTTTGTTCTCCAGGCAAGTATCTTGAAGCGAGAGATACAGGGTCACGTGGTTTTCAGCTTTCAGCATTTCTGTTTGAATTTAATAGCTTATAAGGAACCCATGTTTCCCCCTTTCAGAATGCACATATATTATTCTAGTTTAGTTTGTACATCAGTATCTCTATATTCTCTTTATAGAGAAAGAAATACTTACAAGTGTCTCAATTTTTATTTTATTTTATTTTTTATTCTTTGAAACAGAGCCTCAAGCTGTCCCCCTGGGTAGTGCCATGACGTCACAGCTCACAGCAACCTCCAAACTCTTGGGCTTAAGTGATTCTCTTGCCTCAGCCTCCCAAGTAGCTGGGACTACAGGCACCCGCCACAACGCCCGGCTATTTTTTGGTTGTAGTTGTCATTGTTGTTTGGCGGGTCCAGGCTGGATTTGAACCCGCCAGCTCTGGTGTATGTGGCTGGCACCTTAGCCACTTGAGCTACAGGCACTGAGCCCAGAATGTTTTATTATTGTTTAGGTATGGTGAAGTCAGTAGGGTAGGAAATGACAGTTATTGAAAAGATAGTTTGTTTCAATTTCTGAGAGGGGGGGCATGTCCACGGTGCACCAGGAAGCAGAGGGGAGGAGCAGCAGTGGCCGGGGCCCTTACTGTGGTTTCCCTATAAAGTCCCGGAGGCAGGGGGCAGGCTTGGGATTGGCTGGTTTGAAAAATGCGGGTGGGCTGTGGGGCATAGAGCTGCCCCCAGCTGTCTGGGGCTGGGCCTGGGGGAGGTGCAGGTGGTAGAGGGAGTGAGAGCCGGGCCCGGAGGGCTGGGCAGTGGCCCTGGGTGGGTTGGTCTGCATGTGACGGTGCAGTCCGAGTGCTGTCCACTATCTCTGGGTATTAGCTGACCTTCCCACGCCAGCAGATCCCAAGGGTCACAATGAAAAGGCACGTTCAGTTCAAGAAGAAAGATGATGACCTGACACCTTTAAGAAGGAAGGAGAGAGTGGAGTCAGTGGCCAGTGACTGTGAGTGCGTGATGCACAAGCCCACAGCAGGAGAGACCTGGGAGGAGGAAAACCTGGGAAAACTGCTCATCAATCATTAATCAGGGTGCTGGAAATAATCCCTCACAGGGTGACACTTCAGAGTCTTTTAGGCTCTCGAATGTTCACACCGTTGTGCTTAGATTTAAAAAAAATAAAAATATTAAGAAATAAAAAATTATACTTTGTTTAACTATTCCATATGAATAAAAGAAGCAGATTGGCAACCAAATATTTAAGTCTAAAATTATGGCTTATTTTTAAAGCTTCATTCATCAGAATTTCAATGCTGGAGACGAAATTTTCTGACATTGCCAGCTTAGACTCACAGATTCCACGGGCACCTGCCAGTGGGATGGAAGGAGCTGGGAGAGCACAGACTTAGGGTGAGTGAGGTCCTGGTTCTGGAGCCCAAGGCCGGTCCCAACGCCAAGTCTAGCACAGCCACACGAGACCACCTAAAAGACAATCACTTCTCTGAGCCTGGGCACTAGCAGGTGAGTCTGAGCATCCTACCTTAGAAGAGCATCACAAAGGTTGGATAAGACCACACAGGTAAACCGCAGGGACCAGCGCCCTACAGACAGTGTGCTCAGCCAGCTTCAGTTCTATTTACACGGCAAATATGTGATTCCAGACGCCTCACAGCTTTACCCAGGTCTTGTTAACAGTGCAGCTGGTCAGTCCCCCATGTGATGACCAGATACCCCAACGAAGAAGGAACCACGGTAAAGGCTAATGGCCCAAAGTCAAAGCCATTGGTGCCACAACATGTGAAGCCCTAACTAGCGGTCAGGGTCTGTAAGCCTGTGTGCTGGGTCTTTCACATACACTCAGTGAGTTGGCTACCGTTGAAGGAAATCAAGTTCCCTCCAAGGACAGGAAAAGAGAAGAAAATAAAACAGTGAAAGATGGCGCCAAGAAGAATCTGTGCACCAGGCTGCCCGAAGGTAAAGCCAGTTTAGTGAAAGATACTCTGCTCATTCATGAAGTCAAGGAAATCTTCCACCTCTCTGAGAATGGGGCAACCGTGTTGAATTTTCTCTTCTTATTATAATTTTCTATTACAGTTTTTCATTAAACATGAAATCCATTTTTTATTTTTACTATTTTTTATTAAGTCAAATACACATAGATCATAATTTTTTTAACATTTTAATATCAGAATGCATCTTACAATCAGAAGTTTCTTTCTTTCTGATTAGTACTTAAAATAGTAGTGTGTCCAAGTGAAAATTCAGTGAAAATCAGTTTTACTGACGTAACCCACAAAAGGGCAAAGCTAGTGGAAAAGAATATGCAAAGTGAAGTGAAACTGAGGACACGTTTCCTTGGAAAGCTATTATTGCTCTAGGATCACAATGGGCTGTGACACTGTTAAAAAGAGGAACCGTACAAGCACTCAGGTTGCCTCATAGCAGGAGTCACCACGAATGCTGAAATGGCCCAGGGAGTGTGGTGTCAGGAAAGGACAGACCCAGAGACGAACGGTGGCAGGTACAGCAGTGAACTCACTCTGCTGTGGTCAGTCATTCCCCAACAGAGCTGCAAAAGGGATTCCATGGAGAGGGAGAGTCTTTTGAACAGATGGTTCTAGAGCAAGGCAGCGTATTGATTGAATATATATATATTTTAAAAAATGGGGCCGAGCATGACGGCTCACCCCTGCAACCCCAGCACTTTGAGAGGCTGAGACAGGAGGATCCCTTGAGATCAGGAGTATGAGACCAACCTGAGCAAGAGTGAGACCTGATCTCTATAAAAACAAAAAAAACTAGCCAGGCATAATGGCAGGTGCTATCCATAGTCTCAGTTACTTGGGAGACTCAGGCAAGAGGATTGCTTCAGTTGGAGATTGCTGTGAGCTATGATGCTACAGCACTCTAGCCTGGGCAACAGAGAGTGACTGTGTCTCAAAAAAAAAAAGATGAAACCTTACTCCTACCTCATACCATATATAAACATTAACTGTGGAATTCCTTTAAGCCAAAGTTTTTTTGGCTATAACACCCAAAACACAATCATACGTTTTTTAAATAGTAAGTTGTATTTCATCAAAACTGAAATTCTTTTAATCTTCAATCTAAAGACTAGGAGAAAGGACACAGCTGATAAAGGACTCATACCTACATTTCTAAATTACTCTTGCAACTTGATAATTAAAACACAAAACACCTGTAGGCCAGCGGCAGCAGCTCAGGCCTATGAACCCCACACACAGTCTGAGAGGGCCGGGTGGGGGGCTGTCCTCAGGTCAGAAGGGGAGGCTAGAGTGAGCTGTGATGGTGCCACTGGCCTCTAGAGTGGGTGACAGAGGGAGACCTTGTCTCAAAAAAAAAAAAAATTTAAAAAGGGTGAAAGATTCAAACAGACTTGTCATTAACGATGATGTACAGATGGCAATAAGAATGAGGGAAGCTGTTGAGTGACACAGTCAGTAAGGACAAGTGACACATGCAAAACTCTGAAAAGCTGGCCCCGAGTGTCGGTGCGGGTTTGGAACTGGAACTTGTACATACTGCTGTTGGAAATGTACCATGGTAGGACCATTTGGGAGAATATTTGGCCGTTTCTTTTAAGTGTCTCTATATCCCTTCCAGAGGACACAGTTGTTGGGGTCCTCGCTATTTCTATGAAAGGAACAATAGGCTTGTACGTGGACATTCATGGCAGCTTGATCTGTAACAACTAAAACCTGGAAACAACCCAAACATCCATCAAGAAGTGAGTAGATAACCAAATTATCACACACGCACGCAGGCCGCAGGAGATTGAGCGCCAACCAAGAGGAAGAGCTGAGGCCAAGTCTCAAATCAATGATGCTGAGTGAGAAAAGCTGAGGAAGAACTACAGGGTTATTCTGTCCAGTGGAGTTCTGGAAAATGTAGACAATCTATCAGGACAGGGAGAACTTTCTGTTGAAGGGCAGAGGAGAGAGGGCCCTAGGAAGTTGGGGGCGGTGGGTAGGTCCATGCCCCCTTGGTGTGCACACGTGCCAGGAGCGCACACCTGTAAGTTTTAAACACATGCAGTTGGCTGTCATCAATTACGCCTCAATGAAGCTGTAAGCCAGGAGGAAAGAAAAGAATAATGCTGATAAAATAGCAGGAAACAAATATTTTTTGTACTTTTTGGGCCTCAAAAATATATGACAAAGCTTTCTGGATTTGAAGGAGGACAGAGTCCTTTGAAAATGCTGATGGTTCTGCTGAGGTGGTCCTGAAGGAGAATGGGGTCCCCGCATGGTTTGAATGCAACTGGTTTGCACTCCATTCCGAACATCAGAAAGCACATTCTGTGTATTGCAAGTGATAAAAAGCCACGTTAACTAATGAGACCCATGAACCACTACCAATGTGGAAATGAAAATTCCCAGGAAAATCTTCAAATCTGTTCTTGGGGGGAATGATTCATTCTCTTCTAATTCAGTAATCAGAGGGTAAGTCATTGCCACCCTTGAGGGAGAATTTAGGACGCCTTGTCTGTGTGTTCAGTGGGGTTCTGGGGCCATCGTGTGGTGAGGAAGGAGAGTGCAGGTGTCAGAGGCTGTCACGCACCTGTCAGGAATAAGGCAATGAGGGGCGGCGATGAGAACGGTTCTCTGAAGATTAGGGTCTCTGTAAAAGTTCTGGCTGCTTCATAATCAGTAACAGAAGTAACTAAAGCACTTCTCTAATTTTACTCTGCATAACCGTCACCCAGAAAGTCCTGTTTCTATGATTGTTATGCCACTATTAAAATATAATTCACTCAAACTGCTTTTTAAAGAATCATGCATCACACAGTTTTGACCCACTCACAGCTGAAGTAAGTCTCAGAAAGCAGCAGTTGCTCTTGCAGAACGTGAAGCACGCGTGCATTCTCCATTCTACTTCATCACATTAAATAAAACATGCTGGTCACTGCCTGCCCTGAGGGTTCCCCAGCCTGAGACTGAGGCCAGGACATTCACGCCTGGCCACCAGGTCCCCCACGCACCTGCCAGCACAGGCCCCGGCCAGTGAGGCCCCAGCAGCCTCAGCCGCTGTCTGCTCTCCTCCCCCCACCAGCAGAGCTGCAGACACTAGAGCAGTGGTTCTCCACCTGCCTAATGCCACAATGTATTTTCATTGTTAAAAATGGGTCATGACCCACAGGTTGAAGAACCGCTGCCCTAGAGGGTGAGGTCAGTCCCCATCTGCCCAGAACCATACTGGGCTCCTTTGCATGGCCACACGAGAAAGGCCACACCCCAGAACACTGCCCTGGGTGGGCAGGCTCTGCAGGACAGGTGGCTGGCACCTCCCCAGCCATCAGGCCGGGGGCTTCCACAGTGTCCTGTGAACAAAGTACTGGACACCTACACTCCCTGAAGTCATCCCCAAACTGGAGATGAGGAGTTGCCATTCATGGACTTTGAGCCTGACCTTGCTCCCGCAGAGCTTCTGCCCGTCCTGGCCCCCGGGCCCACGCCCTGCACAGCACTGGTGCCCCAGTGAGAAGGATGCTCTCACTTTCACTCACTTCACCCTCCATGGCTCCCCATTGACCTCAGCACAGAGTCCACACAGGAGACTCCCCAGGTCCTTCCTGATGGGGCCCCTGCCTGATGCCACTGGCTCCCCTCACTTCCTTCCACACCTGCTCCCCTCCCACTGTCCTCCCACCTGTTCTGTGCCCTGGCTTCCCCTTCCCCTCACAGCTCCCCTTCCACTCTTTTCCTCCGCCTGCCTCCTCCCCCTGCCTCCCACTTCCTTTGCCACCTGCTCTCCCACCTGCTCCCCTCACCTCCTCCCCACCTGTCCTCCCGTCTGTTCTCTGCTCTGGCTCGCCCTCCATTCCCTGCTTCCCCCCTCACCCCACTGCTCCTTCCCCTCACCTGCATCCTCCCACAGGCCCTGCTCTCCCCATAACTCTCCTCTGAGCAGGTCTCACATTCCCAAACCTGCCTGCCCCACAGGCACCACCTCCAGGAAGCCAGCCTTACCCCAAGGACTCAAGGTGACCTGCACACTCACCACCACACCTGCAGCAGAGCTTTTAATCATTCCTCCCAGATCCCAGGGACCTTTAACAGCTGCCACCCAGGGCTGGCTGGTCAGATTGTGAGGGGAGGGGGGGGTTCTGAGACATGGTGGAAGTCCTGGAGGGTGACCCTGACCCTGGAAAACAGTCCGGTCTACAGCCGGGGTGCAGGTGAGACCCCCAGGGCCTCACCTTCCTTCAGTGAGCTTATCTGATGGTGCACGTGTGCAAGGGTGTGCAGGTGTGTGGAGAGGTGTGCAGGGGTGTGCGGGGGTGCACGTGCACAGACACATACACCCAGCAGCCCCTGAACAAGTGTGCAAGGAGGCAGGCTGCAGGTCCCAGAAGAAGGCTCTCCCGGACCTGCAGAACTTGAGATGGATAGTCAGGAAGAAACAAGTAAAAGTCAGGGGAAAATAACCAACTTTGAACGAGAATCTCAGGAATTTATAAACATTATCTGGAATTAGCCATCTCCAGGGAAGAGTTCCAGAAGTAACTCTTCCCAGGAGATGGCAAGATTTTATATGTTTATAGAAGAAATTTGAGGACCCTTTGCCAGTAAAATTGAAGTCATTCCTGGAATGTCACCAGGATACAGCTGACAAGCTATGCAAACAAGCTCTCTCCCCTCTCTCTCCCCCTCTCTCTCCCTCCCCCCCACACCTTCCTGGAAACCCCCCTGAAGACCACCCAGCACCCCTTGCATTCCCCGCACACACACAGACCTGCCCTCTCATCTGTACCTGGTTATTCTGCCCAGCTGGAAAAACTCACCACTGCTGGCAAAAGATGCTGTTGTATTATTTCTATGACTCTAAATCCCTAGAAATTAAGAAAAAAATCTGGAAAGCTCATTACCTAAAAGATGGGACCCCATGGAGGCCTCAGCATCTCCTTTGCCCCCTCCCTGTTCGGGTCTGGGCCCGGGAGGCTCACAGCCACGCCTGGGCCTGGCCGTGCGGACTCCATGCAGCCTCGCTGGGGCACGGGCACCATGGCTCACCCTACTTTATATGTGTCCCTCTTAAATTCATCTACTTATTTACTTTGCCTGAATTTATTTTTTTTCTCTTTTTTTTTTCATTGTTAAATCATAGCTGTGTACATTAGTGCAATCAAGGGGTACAATGTGCTGGTTTCATATACAATCTGAAATATTCTCATCAAATTGTTCAACATAGCCTTATGTGCCTGACTTTAAAACAAAATTGGAGAATACAATTTAAAAAGAAAGTTTCTGAATCCCCAATTGAGGTCAAAATCTTGGAGCCAAAGCCAAGGACACCCGTGGAATGGCCACATCCCTGCGCCCGGAGCCAGCCAGCCGGTGCAGGAAACAAGGACTCCTGTGTGCGGCCCCATCACAGAAGAGAAGAGCTGCAACCAAGAGGCGGGTCAAATGAGGACTGACCCAAAAGGGGTTGGTCCCCGCCCAGCCCTCGGGACCAGGCTGCAGGCTGCAGGAGGGACTGGAGACTGACCAGGGCTGGGCAGAGAGGACTCAACCTCCCTGGGCTCTGCCAAGACCTGGCCGTCTCTCTCTGTACTTGGTCTGGGCCTTGCCGGCATATGAAAGTCAGCAATTATTTTGAGCATCAGCACTTAATTTAATTTCATCAACTCTAACAATTTATTTTACTATTTCTATGTAACTATCTCATTGCCCCCAGAATAATTTTGTCTTTCTCATTAACAGGCAGGCAGGCACGGCAGGTGTGACGGCCTCTGTACCCTGAGCACTGAGTGGGCAGCTGGGGACCACAGCACGGAGAAGACAGGGTATGTGGAGCAGACAGACTCTCCCAGCATTAGGTACTTCCCTCTTTCCCAACAAAAACAACTAAAATGTTGGGTGAACGCTACCAAAATAAACCTTTGCGAATGCATGACTGGGGGAGGAATCTACCCAAGCCAAGGGAAGAAACTGGCAGGAACCAAAGCCCCTCCTCACCCTGAAAGCTGCTCCTGTTCAGACAGCTGCACAGAGCGGCGACACCAGATCAAAGCCTAGAGCCCCCCAATCAGGTCCCAGCTGAGGTCTTATGGGGTAAGAGTAAAAGCCCACCACAAGCAGAAGTCGTGAGAAGGTCCCCCTGTCCTGGTGCTGGGTGGGGGATGAGGACGCAGAGAGCTGGTGACCAGCCCTCCCCCCACACACGGGGAGACCTCGACGTGAAGAGTGCCAGGGGCGCTAACTCCCCGCCACCCACTCAAACATAAATCCTTGTGAAACAACACAACCCGGGCCTCAAAACATCCCCCACTTTTTATTTTCTCAGGTAAGTGTCTGAAGACCCCTCTCCTGTGTGAAGGTCGGATCCGTCTATGGTGTGGCCGTGGCCGGCCACTCTCTTTTGCCTGTGTCCTTTTTATCAAATGAGGAGGGCAGATTCTGTGACCCCAAAACTTCCAGCTCTTGGTGGGGATCTGGGAGGGCACAGTTAGAGATCAGAGAAAGTGCCCTCAAGTACAACAGGAGGGGTGTGTCACTGACGGTCAGACCCCCGTGAGCGGTGACCTGCACACAAGTTCAATCCTTTTGAAGGAAGGAGCCTGAAGTGGGCGGTCCTCACCTGTGCAGAGCCCCGGGGTTATCAGAGAGCCAGCTTCCTCCATCATCCCCTCTGCCCCTCCACTCAGGGTGGCTGGCACTTCTAGGTTACCTCATGTTCCCAAAGGCAACTTGGTTCCTGCAGTCACATTTGCATTCCAAGAACCAGGAAGAAAATATAAAGGCTCTTTTTAAGGAGTCTTTTTGGAAGTCCTACTCAACAATTCAACTTCTATCTCAGGGCCAGAGTGGGTCACAGGGCCACACTGACAGAGCTGGGGAATGAGTCATTTCAGGCACACGTCTGGCAGTGGTAAAGGAGGAAAGGGCGTTGAGTGGCCCTTTCCACAGACAACATTTCAGCTGAGCCCTGCAGGGGGGAGCGACTGTTCATGCGCATCCTGGGGGACTGAGGCCTCCAAGGACCAGACACAGAAAAGGCGTTGGGGTAAGAGACAGAACTGTCAGAGGAGCCCCTCGCCATTGCAAAGCCCTCTCATTAAGCCCCCCAGTGCCTGTAAACTCCTTCTATGCCCTTTTATTTCTAAATTTGGAAGACTTATATATCAACTATATATAACTGTAAGAAACAGTTTTCTTGGGGGATCCTTCGAAAATGGGCCAGTTGGGGGCCGGAAAGATAAACAGGGAATCTAAGCGGGAGGTGGGCACATTTCCCACAACACAGCATGGGGAAGAATTAAGGCCCAACATTCCGGTCCTTTTAACTGCCCTCTGGTGCCTGTAATGAATTCTAGAAGCTATGACACTTGGAGGGACTGCATTCTGGAAGCTTTTCCAGGAAAGTGTCGCCAGCTGTGCTTTGCAAGTAGCTCCCTGGGACAGAGCCTTCCTCCGGGCACTTAGATAAGACAGAACGCACCAGACTAACCAAGGTTTCTGAAATGGTTTTCTTCCAGAACTCTCTGGGTCATGGCAAGCAGGGGTCAACAACCAAGGCTCACAAAATAAAAAGTGCATCAAATATTTAGATGGAAGCAGAAACGTCAGAATTCATGCCTCATAATTACTTAGCATTTTATCCTGCCACAAGAGGCAACGCCATAAGCTTCTCATCACAACTCTGAGGGCCGAGGGCCCTAGAACACTGTGTCTCGGTCTGTTTATGCTGCTGTGACAGGGGCTGGTGAGGAGGCCAAGCTCGCTCTGTAACAAACTCTCCCCTGCGATAGCTCCAGTAATGCACTCACGAGGATGGAGCGCTGTGACCTGACAGCTTCCTAACTGTCCCACTTCTCTCCATTTCTCTCCCACTCTCCGTGTAGCTCTCCAGCTTTCCGTCTCTCTCCCCCAGTCCCCTGCCTGCTCTTCATCTCGCAGCTCCCTTTGGCTCCACTGTGCAACTTTCTCCAGCTAATGGGATTAGCCGGAGGCGGCTGGAGCAGAGGAGAGACCAATCCCCTGACTGACCTGGCTGGCCTGGTCAAGACACAGGCAGGGGGGAGGAGAAGTCCCAGAAGGCAAGAGGCAGGAGGCAGGCCCAGCCACAGAGGAAGGGCCTGGGGTGTGTGACGTGGCAGGTGTTGGCACCTGGCCCACCATAGCAGATGCTCAGAGTCCAGGAGGTGGGGAGCAGCCTTCCCCCAAGAAGTGTTCAGATGGCCACTGTTAAACCACCTGGTCAACCCTTCCACAAGGTGGGGCTTGGAGGCCAATGCCCCACACAGTCGGAAATCTGCCGGTGACTTTTGACTCCCCGGGAACTTCACCATGGGCAGCCTACTGTTGGCCAGAAGCCTTATGGATAACATGAAGTCAGTTGACACATATTCTGTCTGTTACACACACGTGCGTGTTACACACTGTGTTCGTCCAACACAGTAACGAGAGAAATATTTTTGTGAAACTCATAAGGAAGAGGAAATGTGTTTATCATCCATCCATTAAGTGGAATTGAGTTGGTGTAAAGACAACCACCCCGGCCTTCTCCACGTTGAGTAGCATTAATAGAAAAAGCAAACTCTTAAATATTTTAAAGAGGTTTGTGCGGAGCCAATGCCAGTGGGTGTGACTGGGGAATAGTCTCAAGGTGTTGTAGGTGGTTTTGTGTGTCTCTGGGGGGGAAGAGTGACGGGGACACCTGTCCACACAGGTGCAGGACACAGGGGTCAGGCCAAGAAGCGGGGCTGTCTTAAAGCAGAGGAGTTCAGGTCGTAGGTGGATTCTGAGACTATTGATTTGGAATTTGATCAAGGAATGAAGCTTTGCCTAAAAGCTTGGAGTTAGTAGAAAGGAAAGTTTCAGTTAAGCTAAGGGGGCTGGTCAGAGTGGGTCAAATGACCTAGTTACCAAGACTGATGGGAACCTGCAGCCAGGACTCACTCGTGGTGGCCTTGGGTCTGGTTTATAATTTGGTATCTAATTGGCACCAAGAGTCTGTCCTGTCAGTCTTATTATCTCTGTTTTAAATTAATGCTGATCGGTTGTGGTGTCTAAACTCCAAATCAGAATGGTATAAAGAGGCTCATCCCACCACCCTTCTCACCATGGCAGGGAGCTCAGCTTTTAAGGTTTTTCTGAGATCGCCTTTGCCAAGAGGGGAGCTTTCAGATGGTGGGGGACTTAGGATTTTATTTCCAGTTTACAGTAGACTCCAGAGGAGGAAGAAGGAGAAGGGCTTGTCTTGCTGTCTCAGGGGAACAGAGGCGGACGGAAGTGGGGGTGTAAGTCGACATACTGAGTTCAAGCCAGTGTTGTTCAGGGGTCGGCTGTCTAAATAGCTAGAGCTTTGCAGTGACAACATTTCAGATACAGGAAAGGAAGGGAGGGCATGAATCAGAGCAAGTGCCAGAGTGCACCTCACAGACTCGGGACAAAGATGTCCAGTCTGCTCCCCTGGTGGGCAAGGCTCTCATTCCCTGGGCCAAAAAGTCAATTTGTTCCAGGTTCAAAGACCACCTGCTCTGGCCTTGGCCTTCTAAGATAAGAGGGGTATTTGGGGCCCTCCCCCAAACGCAGAGCTGTCCTCCCCTCACCATGGCCCATGGCTGTGCCCCGGGCCCTGCAGTGGCCAGACTCACCCCTCCTGCTGCAGGTGGGCTCAGCCGAGGCTCTCGAGTGCTCTGCGCTGTGCAATATGTGGTTGTGTGTGTGCATATGTGCATATGTGTGGGTGCACCTGTGTGTGTGTGTGCACTTTTAGGCAGAGAAAGAGGTCCTGTGACTTACATCAGAATCTCAAAGTTTATACCCAAAAAAGGTAAACCCTCCTCCTAACAGGGACGCAGCTCTGCTGTGCCTGTCAGCAGACTGGACACACATTTTGTTCATAGTTCTGGCTTTGATTATTTCAACTACTTTGTCCGTGGATGCCTCAAGTGTGGGCCCCTTCAGTTCCCAGATGGCAGAAAAAGAGATTCAAGAACTAGTCATTAAATCAAGCCTGCACACATCAACACAGATCCCAGGTCTAGGGGAGAGATCTGTACCTCAGTCTTCAGATATAGCATTTTATAACTAAACCGCCTGATTCTAACGCTGCTGAAATAATGATTTCATGTATTGCTTATTTTTCAATAGAAAGCCATCTCTCTCCTCCCATTCTCTGATGTAACCCCAGCAATTATGAAAACGTTCAGTTGATGTTTCTGAAAGAACACATCAATTGCTTCCACATTAATGCCACCTACTTAACACCTCTGCTTGGCGCTGCTTTCATATTATACTAAACGCAGTGGGAAGTCTGAGGACCTCTCCATTAATCAGCAACAGCAAAATACTAAGGGAATAAAGTCACTCTGGGAGAGAGGCTTCAGGTCACGCATGCTGTTGATAAGATGTGCTACAAGGAGCCAAAACTCACAATGGTCCTCCCATCACCTCTTGCTGCAGAAATAAAGAGACTTCCACCTTCCTGTTTTGAGGGCCGCAGGAGCTTCCTGTCTGCAGGTAGGTTCCTCTTCCCAGGGCTATCAATGTCTCATCTCCAGGGGCAAAGGAGGCTGGAGAAGCAGGGACGGGGTGATGGTTGTGCAGTGGGGGCTGCAGAGTAGACAAAGGCAGCCAGGTGGATGGGCTGGAGGGGGTCAGGGCCTGGATTCACGGGGTGTCTGCATCCAGGGAAGCTGAGGCGCGCGCAGGGAGCCAGGGGCTCCTCCACTGCCCCATGGCCTTTTAAAGCACTGAGCTTTTACCCAGATTTGATGTGTTGGGATTTTGCAGGCCTCCAGCCAACTCGCCCAGAGTAAACAACACAAGCAGGAAGGGGAGAGGCTGGAGTGGGAGGCTGACACAGCGCAGTGGCTGTGCATTGTCTTGGGTGAGTTAACAGGTGTCCATGTGGGAGGACCCCGCACCTGGGGGCGGGAGTGGAAGATGCTAGGTCTGGCACTTAGTGGCCGTTTTCAAGGTAAGAAAGTGCCCTGAGTATTTTAAATATTGAAAAAACATGCTGTTTCTAAGATTTTGCCACTTTGGTGAGATCTGATTCTTTCAGGATTCGTGGACCAAGTGTGAGTTGAAGGCTGGTGAGGGGCAGGCCCATCCTGCTGTACCCACAGGGTCATAGAGGAGCTCAGCTCTTCCTTCCCACAAGATACCTACTGACTCATTGTCTCCCTCACTCATTCACTCATTCACTCCCTCACTCACTCATTCACTCCCTCACTCACTCATTCATTCACTCACTCGTTCACTCACTCACTCACTCGTTCACTCATTCACTCACTGACTCCCTCACTCACTCACACGCTCACTCACTCCCTCACTCATTCACTCACTCACTCACTCATTCACTCCCTCACTCACTCATTCACTCACTCACTCACTCGTTCACTCATTCACTCACTGACTCTGTCACTCACTCACACGCTCACTCACTCCCTCACTCATTCACTCACTCACTCACTCATTCACTCCCTCACTCACTCATTCACTCATTCACTCACTCACTCATTCACTCCCTCCCTCACTCACTCACTCATTCACTCCCTCACTCATTCACTCTCTCACTCACTCATTCACTCATTCACTCCCTCACTCATTCACTCATTCAATCCCTCACTCACTCATTCACTCCCTCACTCATTCACTCACTCACTCACTCATTCACTCACTCATTCACTCCCTCACTCATTCACTCCCTCACTCACTCATTCACTCACTCACTCATTCTCTCCCTCACTCATTCACTCACTCATTCAATCCCTCACTCACTCATTCACTCACTCACTCGTTCACTCATTCACTCACTGACTCCCTCACTCACTCACACGCTCACTCACTCACTCATTCACTCACTCACTCACTCTCTCACTCCTTCACTCCCTCACTCACTCATTCACTCCCTCACTCACTCACTCCCTCACTCACTCACTCATTCATTCCCTCACTCATTCATTCCCTCACTCATTCACTCACTCACTCACTCATTCACTCCCTCACTCACTCACTCACTCACTCATTCACTCATTCACTCCCTCATTCACTCCCTCACTCATTCACTCACTCACTCTCTCCTCCACTCACTCACTCACTCACGCCTTCATTCACAGTACTCAGGACACACGCACTCTATCTGTGCCAGGCCTCACCATGGGCCTTGTGGCTGCAGAAGTATGATATACACAAAGATCCCTGTTTTGTGGCACTGGGAGTCCAGGGAGGACCCTACAGGACACAGAGAAGACAGGTGCAGCGTCCCATATGTGAGATGCTGACAGAGCCTCTGGAGAAGGAGAGGAAAAGATGAGACTGGGGGTGGGTGGAAGGTGCAGCTTCTAAAAGGGTGGTCTTTAGGGAGTGTCCCCATGATGTGACTGCTGGAGACCGCAGGGAAGTGGGTGGGCGAGTTGGAGGAGGAGGGTCTGGGTGGAGGCCCTGGGTTGGTCCCGGGAAGGTCAGTCAGGAGCCAGTGGGACCAGAGGGGTGGTGGTGGCGGGACCAGAACGGCAGTGGTGAGACCCCTCTCTGCAGAGGAAGGAGAGGCCTGGATCACCTCCTGAGAGGCTCCTCTGGCTTCTAGGTTGAGCACATCCAAGGCGTGCAGTGGGCAGAGGCAGTGAGGAGCTTGGCAGGTCAGGGAAGGTGCCTTGGATCCAGCAGGACCAAAGCCATGATGGAGAGGGGCCCAGACCAGGGAGCCAAAGGATTTTGAGGCCAGGGTGGAGCAGGACCCCCGAGGCTTCTGCCTGAGCAGGGGGAGGATGGGGTCTGGGAGCCCAGGTGAGGAGGACCCAGGGCCAGCCGGGCCACTTCCATGCATTGGGGGGATGTCAGGGGACAAGCGGGCAGTAGGGCCACAGCTCTGATGTGTGTAGCACACCACATGTCACACTGCGCTCCTTTCCCGACACATGGGTGCTCCTGAGCTCACCACAGAAGGCAGGAGTGAAGGGCATGTGTCCACCACACACGTCCCATGCCACCTTGTCCTCGGCAGCCTCACTGTGACCAACCCATGACCTCTGCCCCATGTTTGTGCCTGGACCCCAAAAGAGAGTGGGGTTTAGTGGCTTGCCTCTAACGAATAGACTCAGACTCAAGACACGGCACATTCCTCCCAAGATCAGGCGCCAAGTGCTGTGGGTTCTGTCCGCTGGAACTCTCCCCTGCTCTCGCCAAAAGCTTGTGCTGGGGGAGCTGGCCACCTGCCAAGGGCAGGGACAGCCTGCAGCCAAGGCCAATGGACGACTGAGGCCTGCCAGGGCCTAAATCCCATCAACATCATTGCCGAGGGGACCAAGAAACAGCCTGCTGCGTGCTTTCAGAAGATACTTCCGGCCTGGTGGACACCTTGTTACAGCATCAGAGAGACCCAGTGCTGGAGACCAGCAAAGCTGCCTGGCCCCTGCCTACTGGACTCACTCCTATGGGATACATGTGTGCAGGTGTGAGCTCTATGAGTTTGGGGTGGTTTTAGGAGGCACACATGTAAGCTGTCTCTCCCTCTTGAATTATAGGATTCTTTTGTAAGGCCAAAGTTAGAATACTTCCAGTTGACAAACTATTAAAATTATGTATTACAGAAGAAACATAATAGCTATCATTATATAGTCATAGCTGGATTGACTGAGCATTAGGTCAGAATAGTGAGAGAATAATCATTTGCCTTCCTCAACCACGACCCTTGTATGTAGACAAAATATTGAAAAATATACATGATCTTGGGGGTCTTACAACTCCAAACCTTACTGTGTTTTAATTAACTATAATTTATTTATTTACTAAACAATACTTGTTCATGGGAAAAAAAATACATTACCCACATTAAGTAAAAGGAAAGAAATAAAAATACCCAGATATGTTCACCTCTATATGCACACTTGTGTGTACACACAGAGGTTCACACTCATGTACACACAGAGGTTCACACTTGTGTACACACACGCATACAAGTTCACACTTGTGCACACACAGGCTCACATTTGTGTACACAGAGATTCACACTTGTGTACACACAGGTTCACACTTGTGCACACACACAGAGGTTCACACTGTTTCTGAGTCAGCACATTATTGAAATGTTCTGCACATAACTGCCATGTCAATAAATATTTATTTTCATAATTGTAACAGGAATCAGCTACTATTCCAGCATATATTTTTACTCATAATTCACTTCACTTATTGTCATGTTTAAACTGTTAGGTTTTATCTTATATCACTTTCTATGCTGCAGGCAATTTGATGACAGATAAACTAATCCTCTAAATTACAAAAATGTTAATTTTATAAGAAGATAAAGGGCTTTTGGCTAAAGTAAAATTGCAGGCACCAAATTTAAGAGTAATCTGGTCTAGCAAGACAGGATGAAGTAACTCTTCCACTCAGCAGAGCAGACCTGGGGCTGTTGGCCGCCCATGGGGGGTGCTGGGGGCCTGGCCCTGCCCCCCACCCTTGGATGGTGAAGGCCACCCACGTGCCACAGCCACAACACCCCAAACTCTCCTCTCTGTTATTAGGAGAATAATGCTCAGGCTCAATGCATTAGAGCAGCTGCTCTCAGCCTCTGACTCATCAGAATAACCCAGGGGGCTTGTTAAAAATACATATTCCCTGGCCACGCGCCCAGAAATAGGACTTCAGTGTTCCAGTGTTCGGGGAGGGGTTTACAGGTGATTCTGAGCACATCCTGGGTTGGGAACGCTCCGTGCGGACAGGCTAGAGATCAGACCATCCAGTCTTACACAAGGCGGAATTTTTTTCTCTTTTGTGATCCGTTTTTGATGGTCAGAGAGCAGCGCTGGAGGAGGAGGCGCGCACAGAATCGATCGCCCTGTTAGCCTAGTGGCTTCCGCGCGATGCTTTTGCAGACTCCTCCGGTTAACAGAACGAGCCTTTCTCATCTCCTTTTCTTTTGTCTATTCAGGGAGCCCCGATTGCGCAGGCAGTGGTCTCAGGCCTGCACCATCCTCTCCCGTGAAGCGTTCGGCGGGGCCCCTTAGGAAAGGGTGACCACTGCAGAGACCGGGTGACCCTGCTACTTGTGGGGGATACACCCTCCGCCACAGCACGGTAACTGGCCCAGGTTAAGCTCTGAGAAAACGAAGCTGTTGATGATCAGTCACCCAGCACATTGGAGTTGGCGTTTCCCAGCAGAGCCTCCAGAGGTTCGGCTAATGGTTCAGGCACAAGGGGGTCCTCAGAGAAAGCTGTCCCAGCTTCCCGCCGCGCTCCCGCCGCCCCGCTCGAATCCTCCAGCACGCAGGCCTGGGGAAAGGGCCTGCGAGGGTCGCGCGCACCGCCTCCTCTTCCCGGGCTCAGGGGAGCTCAATGGTCAGCGGAGCTCAGGGACCACCCCGCCGGCGGCGCGCTCCTCCCCCATCCTCCGCTGAAGGATCTGCTCTTTTGTCCTTCCGCCCCGACTTCAGGCGCGGGGGAAACCCGGGCGTGGGGAGCAGGAAGCCGCCCTGGCGCCTCCCCCACCCACCTTCCCACCCTAGCTGCTCAGAGCGCGGCTGCCAGGAAGAACCCTCATTGGGGCGCGCGCATCCGACGCGGCTAGGTCCCCAACTGCCAGAGCCGACACGCCAGGCAAGAGGTGTCTCTGCCGGCTTGCGCTCCACCTGCGCGCACCCCAGCCCGCCCCACCCAAACCGATGAAATCCCGCCCCCTGCGTGCCCAAGCGACGCTCCCTGCACCCCCACCTGAGGCGCTAGCCTCCTTCTCTACGCCCCCACCTGCAGCAAGTCCCCCGTGTCAGTCCCCCTACCTGCAGCCCTCCCCCTCCTCTCCCCCTATCTGCGGTGCTCCCCCAATTCTACCCACCTGCCCCCCTAACTGATGATGTCTCGCCCACTTGCACCTCGGTCAGCGATGCTCCTCACAGCCCAGGCTAGCGGCGCTAACCCCACCTCCACTGCCCCCCCAGCTCGGCGCCCCGCCCCGCTGCCGCACTACCTTCCCCGCCCCCGCTCCTTCGGCTGAGTGTCCGCAGCCGGGCCCCGCCCGCACACACCGGCCCCGCCCGCCGCCGCCCATTGGCGCCCGGGCCGGGCGGGGGCGCAACCGGGCGGCGGTTCCGAGTCGGGCGCGCGCGGGCCGGGTTCTCACTGCCTGCTGCGCACCCAGGGGAGCCGGCATCCTCGGGCCCCTCGTCATGGACGACGACGCCCCCCCCGCGAGGAAGGGCTCCCTGCGGAAGGTCCTGGAGCCCCTTTCCGGAGCCGGCAAAGCCATCGGCGTGCTGACCAGCGGCGGAGATGCCCAAGGTGCGCGTCCGCCCGCCTCCGGACCCGGGCCGCTGCGGGGCGGCGCAGGGTGGGGACTGAGGACCTGCGCGTGGCGACGGGGAGAGGCGGGGGCGGAAGGCAGCAGGGGTCGTGGCGGGGTGGTGTAGGGAAGCCACATGGCGGTAGGATTCTGCACTGATAAGATCAGGGTGTGTTCCACCTGAACGTTTATTTTTTAAATCGAGACCCGTAGCGGGGCCACCTGGAGCGAGCCAGGACGTCGTCCGGCACCTGAGCCCTAGGAGGGGCCGGGCGTCTGCTCCAAGGCCTCCTGCCGTGTGTTCCCGCTCCGCCTCTGAAATGTAGGAAAAACGGCTGGCTCCCCCAGCGCTCCGCCGGCTCGCGGCCCCTGCGTGGCGCTAGCAGGTCTCGCTGCTGCACTGCGGGGCGCGGCGGGGCGTTCGCGGGGTTCCCCCGCAGGGTTGCCCCGGCGGCCCGGTAGCGCCGCACGTTTTAGCTGGGAGGTTTGAAAAAGGGTTTCCTCGGCTCTTGCCTTCTGTCGCCTTCCGGCTCGTGACAAAACTGAAAACTGAAATGGGTCGCAGGCCCTCCCCGCCAGCCTCCGGGACGTCACCAGCGCTCGCGCTGACTCCAGGCTCCCCCTTCCCTTCCAACGCTGAGGCTGATTTCCCCGACGAGGGGGCCCGCGCGCGGCCCGTGGACACGCTAAGAAAATATTTAAAATTTAGAAGAGGGGGTTTGTGGGCTGCACCCCTGAGTGCACGTGGGGGCGCTTGGGCCCCCAGACGGTGGAGTTTCCTGGTCCGTGTACGTCTCTGGTCCGGGCAGAGCCAACCCCCGGACAGGAGGCCGGCGCTTCGCGGGCAGTTACCCTCCGAGCCTTGAACTTGGGGAAGGCTGGCGATGCGTCCCCGCAGCCGGGTGTTGACTGTGACTTTCATCTCTTCTCCCTGTCCCGGATGGGTGGGCCCGGTGGTCGCTCCTTTCCTCCTATTTTGGGAAAACACACCGTAAAGGGATGGTCCGGGGACGGCCCGATGCCCTTAAGTTCTGCCCCTTCTGCAGGCGACCTTCCCTTTGCCCTTGAGCGGGCAGGGCGGCGCGGGGGCGGCAGGTTGGGGCGCTTTGGGTGCCGCCCCGCCTGCCGCGGGCGCCTACGTGATGAGCAGCCCGTCGCTTCCCTGCGCCCTTGGCCGACTCAGGTGCGGCACCGGGTCCCTTGAGCGCAGCGCAGTCCCCGGGAGACCCTGGTCGCCTTGCGGGGCACCGCCCCCAGGCCGCGCAGGCCCGCCTCCCTCCCTGGAGGGAAGCAGGGTTCCTCTAGCGACCGCGGTCTGGTAACAGGGTTCCAGTACAAGCACTCCTCGTGGAGAGCTGGTTTCTCAGAGGAAGAAAATATGACGTAGCAAAGGCTGAGACTGGACAGTCGGAAAGTGAACTGGAAGTGACGAGGGTCACATTTCCTTACCTAAACTTGCCCAAAGTTGTGTGTGGACGAAGAAGGCGCCACGGGGTCGGGGCGAGACCCAGGGTGACGCCCCAAAGAGCTTCTGATCTTGGGAAGCGGTTCGCAGATGCTGCCCTGGGCCTGGAAAGGGAAGCAGCGGAGAAAAAGAACTGACCTCTGCTGGCCGCCAGGGCTGGAAGGTTAGGGTGTCAAGGTTATTGTAGAGTTAAGGTACTGCGTCTGTTGAAAATAGACAGTATTTCTGGGTCAGGCTTTGCGCTCTCTGCAGACGTTGGCTAAAGTACTTGGCAGTTCTCGGACAGTGAGATCAGCGCACATTTGGCAGAATCCCCGTTTTCTCAGCTGATGTTTGTGAGGGACGTGCACGTTAAGGGGCCGTGAGTGCGGGTCCTCTCCTCTTTCGTGGAAAAGGATACTTTGAAAACCAGTGTTATGAGAGAACGTGGCTGGGATGGGGTAGTCTGGTTGATAGGACGACTGCGCTTAGCTCCGCAGGTGGGACCAGCAGGGCTCACAAGGCTCACGTCCAGCTGTCCTAGGAAAGCCCACCTTGGCCAGCTTGCTGAGAGGTCTTCCTTGGATATATCTGAAGCCACTGGCTCCATATCAACAGCCCTGCGCTTGGGGGTACTGTGCTGAGCCTGTGTAAGCTTTGGATGCATTCCTGTCGAAAAAGCTCGTGTCCAGCTGGGCCTGGGCAACAGCAGATGTGCAGACCCTTAAAAGAGGTCATTTCCCCAGATGTCACTTACTGCACCCCCATGTTGAGTGTTTGACGGTGGTTTCTGAAGTCAGATATACTGATTTATCTTGTACTATTTACCATGGTTTCTTTTTTATTATTATTAATTTTTTTTATTGTTGGGGATTCATTGAGGGTACAAGAAACCAGGTTACACTGATTGCATTTGTTAAGCAAAGTCCCTCTTGCAATCGTGTCTTGCTCCCAAAAGGTGTGGCACACACCAAGGTCCCACCCCCCTCCCTCCTTCCCTCTCTCTGCTCTTCCTTTCCCCATTACCATGGTTTCTAAAGTATTTCCATGCTTGATTTCTTCTGTGGTAGAAGAATTTGGCTTGTTGCTGGAGATGAATTGAGGTCTTCATTTTAGGATAATTTTCTTCAGGTAGCAAATTATGGTAAAATTCTATGTTCAGATGGCCGTAGCTACTATTTATTGAGAAACTTTTATGCACAAGGAACTTTACAACTCTTACTTCCAGGCCTCATTATGGGG
The DNA here is from genome assembly GCF_027406575.1 of Nycticebus coucang. Taxonomy (NCBI): domain Eukaryota; kingdom Metazoa; phylum Chordata; class Mammalia; order Primates; family Lorisidae; genus Nycticebus; species Nycticebus coucang. Next base: position 67,142,683 of record NC_069799.1, on the reverse strand, counting down.
CTACAAGATGCATGTTTCTGCATTTTGGAGGTGAAGGAGACCCATGGGGAGGTGTCACATAGGTAAAGTCGGGAGGCTTACACATGGTGGTGGCAGATTTAAAGCAAGCTCTGTCAGCTCTTAATCCCAATAACGTACCATCCCCTGGGCCATGTTTAATAAGCTGTATGATCTAGATGAGCAAAGCTGAACTTGCTCAAAATTATATAGATAATCTCTGGCTTTGTCATGAAAAAGAAAATGCGTTTTCTTTCTTTTGTACTTTTTGGCTAGGGCTAGGTTTGAACCCGCCACCTCCAGCATATGGGGCCAGCGCCCTACTCCTTTGAGCCACAGGTACCACCCCAAGAAAATGCCTTTTTTACGGTAATAGCAATCAAGGCAGCAAAAGTGGTGTAACACTTGACACCAGTGGGATGGGGCACTTTTTAACCCCAATGGTATTTATGTTACTTCATTATAAAATAGAACCGAAAGTCTCCCATCTGTATTCTACTTATGTCTCCAGCATATCTGAGGCTGATTCCTTTTTTCTGTCTTTGGATAGCTTCTGCTGTCCCTAGAAATGTCTGCCAACTGAGACTGATTTTCAGTTTGACCTGGAATAATTCCACATGGCTGTGTGGACAGACTTAGCGTGACGAAGCGCCCACACCCACCAGAAATGAGTCATTTCTTAGTCACAGCTGCAGTTTCTGCAGGGTCTGGTGCCTGATGGCGCTGAGGATGTGCCCTCAGGGTGGGCTGGATCTGAAAGCTGTGGCCTTTTTGTCGACAGCAAGGTTAACATCAATACCAGAAAGTCCAAGTAAATGGAGCACTTGGAAGTCTTTCCAACCATAATGGGAATAACTGATATCTATTGATCCCTGGTGATGTGGCAGCCACTGAGTGCTCCTGGGCACTAATGTGTTCCCATTTTACATAGGAGATGATCTGGCTTCCCGGAGCTCACGAAGCTGAGTGATAAGGCCAGGCCTGGGGGCTGTGGGCACCTGTGTGTTGCCTGTGCAGGGCTGTCAGTGGAGCTTAGATGGGAGTTGACTGTCTCCGGCTTTGAAGTGGCCAGTAGCTAGCAGTTCTAGCTTCATTCTAATCCTCAGAGCAATATGTGGGAGCTATTAATACCTCCACGTTAGAACTTTAAAATCATTAGAAGTGTGAGGTTACAGAAGACCTGACCCAGACGTTAAGGCTTTTCTTCCATCAGTCTCTCATGGGCTCCATCAGAGCTGGGACTCTGCTGGCCTCAAAGGCCAGTACGATGCAAAGGCCAGACTCTGCTGGCCTCAAAGGCCAGTACGATGACCAAAACAGTGGTCATCCCTTCCCACCCAGCTCCAGACCCCTCCCCTGCCTGTAGCTTGGCATCTGCTTTCCTTAACAGGATCTCCATAGTTTAAAATGTAATAATTTAGCAAAAATTGTTGTGCCTAGGTGGCAGTGTGTTAGGAGTATGGTGTGACCCCACTGCACAGTGGGAGACTGGTGAAATTACACCATTTTCTATAAATGCAGATAGTGCAGATAGCTTTGTGTGACATATTTGGATGACCCTTGATCATCATTCAAAAAAAAAACCATATTTTCTCCCTTGGTTATGGGAAACTAAAGCTTCTCATGGATGACTCCAACTTTTTATCAGGGAGAATTAGGACTATTTGAATGAGCTCCACCAATCTGACTGGCTGTCGGAAGCAATTAAAATTAGAAAGATGAAGATAAAGTAGTAACAAGGTCGTGGTGAATACCAGGATTCCGAACTGGAAATCTACCACGATTATGGTGATGTTACCCATGTGCGTGTGGATACAGACAAAAGGCTGTCTGTCAAGGAAAGACTCGAGTCCCTTTGTGAGTTACTGTTCTCAACAAGCTCTGTCTTGTCTTTTTTTTTTTTTTTTTTTCCGAAGTGTGCGCTCTCCTCTGCCCTCTGCAGCCTTACCGCCCAGCAGTTTGCTGGGAATTACAGTCATTTTGCCTGTCAGGATGTGAGCAGCAGCCCAGCAGGGGAACAGAGCACAGAGGCTCCAGCTTATTTATAGGTCCTGGTTCCTGGCCCTGCTATCTCAAGTGGTCTGATGCTCTCCTGTTTTCTTTTTTTTTTTTTCCTTTTTTATTTATTTATTTATTTTATTAAATCATAGCTGTGTACATTAGTATGATCATGGGGCACCATACACTTGGTTCATAGACCGTTTGACACATTTTCATCACACTAGGTAACATAGCTTTCCTCCTGTTTTCTTTTGCAGAATGAAGGCACACACACCCCCCCCCACCCCAGTCTCTATGTCCCTCAGTCTTTATCTCCTCTCTTCCTGACACATGGCCCAAGTGAGAGAAAAGACAGGACAGTCCTGGGCCTGCCAGCCTGTTATCCATTCTTGATGTGCCTAGAGCAGCCTGGGGACCCGGCCCCCTAGGGGCTTGTGCCACACCCAGCTGGGGTCCTTAGGCAGTCTGCAAGCCAGGCAAATCAGCTCCTCAGAGGTTTCTCTAAGACAAACCCTTTCCAGTGGTCCCACACGATTGTTTTCTCACTTTGACCAGAATTTTGACTGAGAAGATTCATTAACATAGGACCTTCTATTGGAAAATGTGTGTGTAAGTGATCTGATCAGAACTTCCCTGGAGAGAAAATGCTTAGGAGGGTGGTGTATAGCAGCCTCAGGTACTTAGGCTTCCTTCTCTATTCGGACTTGGTTTATTATTATTACTATTTTGTTTCTGTGACCCTTCCGCACATGCACAGTCCTCTGGGTGCCAAGGGAGGCTGTGGGCAACCAGTGATGCCCCTTCCATTGGGGTTGCAAGAGCAGAGAAGGAAGCTGGGCTGGGAAGAAGAGCGCCTAGTCACTGACCTTTGACCTGTTGCAGGAGCAGCTGGAGGCAGGCGAGGACTTTGAATTTGCCTGTGAACCAGGTGGGGGTTACCAGCTGGTAAGGGTAGCAGGTGGGGAGGAGTCAGTAAGGGAGCCCTTGAGGAGCAGGTTCAGGCCTCATATGGAGGGTTGTGAGGGCTGCAGGATGCTAGGTGACCACAGGCACACCCAAGGATGCACTGGGGACCTGAGTGAGTCAGGGCATGGGGTAGGGAGGAGCCCACCCATTGTGGAAGGAAGGAAGACACAGCAAGTGTGCAGAGACAGAGGCAGGTAGGCTAATACAGGGTATTCTTTATAGCAGTGCTCGTAATAGCAAAAGATGGGTAAAGACACACAAAACCTTCAGTAGGAAATTAACTCCATCATGGCACCTGACAGCAATTTTTATTACTGTTTAATGAGGAGTTTGTGTTCATCGCTGGGGCGAGGTGTGCTTAAGATTCCAGCACAGTTTTAAAGAGCATATTCGTAGACAGTTCTGTCCAGGAGGAGTGAGGCTTACCCTGGCAGCCCGCATCATGTATGTCCTTTTAAATGATCTATTAATAGTAGCCACGTTAAGAAAAAAGTAAAATCAACAGGTGAAATTCACATAAAAATGTATTTTATTTAACCCACAATTTAATTAATTAATTTATTTATATTGAGACAGAGTCTCACTCTGTCACCCTTGCTAGAGTGCCCTGGCATCACAGCTCACAGCAACCTCAAACTCCTAGGCTCAAGTGATTCTCTTGTCTCAGCCTCCTGAGTAGCTGGGACTATAGGTGCCCACCACAACGCCCAGCTATTTTTTAAAGACAGGGTCTCAGTCTTGCTCAGGCTGGTATCCAACCTGAGCTCAGGGGATCCATCCACTTCAGCCTCCCGGGAGTGCTGGGATTACAGGTGTGAGTCACCGTGCCCAGCCCTAACCCACTATTTTATTACATAATTGTTGTATTGTTTATTAATATTATATTTTACATTCTTTTTCTTCCCTACTAAGTCCTTGTAATCCAGTGTGCACTGACACAGTGCGTCTCCATTTGGACGGGTTTCCATTTGGACGGGTCTCCATTTGGATGGGACATGTGTGGCTGGTGGCTACTCTGAGGGGCACGGTGGTTGAAGAGCAGTGGCTGGCATGTTGCAGCCTGTATTTAGAAGGTCCCCCTGTGAGTGTCTGTGTGATGTTCAGGGGACAGCTGACACAGTTGCTGCTGCAGGAGCACAGCCTGCCCAGCCTCACTGCTGCCTCAGGCCCCTGCTGACACAGTTGCTGCTGCAGGAGCACAGCCTGCCCAGCCTCACTCCTGCCTCAGGCCCCTGCCTGTCTTTTCCAGATGTTCATTTGGTGAACCTCCCGCCTTCCTCCTGCCTTGGACATCACTCTTCAGGGGGGCGACCCCAAGCTCAGGATGGGTATGACAGCCCACCTGTTACTTTCTCCTTAGCGTGCAGGGTGTTCTACCTTGGGTGTGACCCGTGTGCTTGCCTTATTTACGCTTTATCCGTGGTGTGCTCACCCAGAGCTGGGGCCAGGGTGGACCCAGTCCTCACATACAGGGTGGTGCACCAGTGGTTGAGTAAAGACTCCCCCTTACAGATATATTTCAAGTTCACCTCAACCCAAGACCCTGTGGCCTGGATGGCCCAGGAGTCTGGAGAGGTGCCTGGCTGGGGACTGGCCCTGGGGTGCCAACACCCGGACAGAATTCCCCTGTTGGTTCTCATCTTCCCAGCCCTGGATCACTGCAGAGGGGGGTGGGAAGGACTCCGGTGCAAGAGTAAGGAGGGGTGGGTTCAACAGCTGCTTTCTGATAAACCAGCAAGAGAAAAGGACATCCTCAGTTTATTTTTCAAATGGGAAAGCAGGTACTGAAATTAGTGATGGGGCAGTCACACGTAAGGAAAAAGGCTTGATGCTGTCGAGAGAGGTTAAGTTGGGGAGATTTGACACCCTTCAGACAACATAGGAGGTGGAAGGATGGACCTGAATTATTTCATCAGGATAAACATGTTCCTTGTTTCTAAAAAAAAAAAAGAAAAAATTAATCTCAACTTAAATTTTACCAGAACAGGACCTCAGGAAGCATTTGTGAACGAGGGCCTCCGAGCAGCTGGTAAATCGGGATTTCCCCGGCCTCTTCTTGCTGGGCTGGGTGTGGGCTCTGTGACTGTCCCCCTTACCTCCCTGTAGAAGCGATTTTACAACAGATCAAATCCAGAAGAGAGTGTAGCCACCTGTCTTTCCTATTGTGTTTTGAGTAGTTGTCACATATCTGCTGCTTAACTTGCCCTGATTGTCCTAAAGTTTATTTTTGGTTCTCATAATGGGATGAGAGCTTTCCTGAGGACTGGGGTTTAGATTTTTGCAAATTGTGAAGAGGTTCCTTTCCAAATATTAAAAGCTTTGCTTTGGGGGGAGGATTGCATTTTTCCACAGAAATACTTAGAAAGGTTGTTTGATTTGCTAGTAAGGGTACCAAAATGAAATGCATCAAGCCCAGTACGCCTGCACTGGTCCTAAGAACAGTAGCTAGTGTTGAGTGCAAGACCCCAGAACTGCCCTGGACACACTCCTCTTGCCTGCTCACTTCTCTGCCAGAGGGCCTCGCCCACGAGCCAGATAGCAGGACAGGGTCCTTCAGGCCTACACAGTGGCCCAGGAGCGAGTGGCTACTCAAATCAGTTTGCAGTTTGCAGTTTGCAGTTTGCAGTCCCACCCACAGCACATGAGAGTCCCTTTCTCTCCACATCCACACCTACGTTTGTTGTTTTGGGCCTTCTCACTGGAGGGAGGTGGGATCCCAGAGTGGCTTTGATTTGCCCTTCTCGGATGATGAGACTTGGAGAATTCATGTGCTTCTTGGCCACTAGTCTGTCTTCTTTGTAACTAAAACATGCATATCCTCATTACATTTTGAAATAAAATAAATTTTAAAAGTAAAGACAAAACTAAAAGGAAATGAACTTTTCCGCTTCCCCAGGTAGAACTTCAGTGGACAGCACAATTGTGTCTCACAGACCTACGTACACGAGGCTGCTTTGTGTAACGTGGCTCTTAATGTCTTTTTAGTAAAGCAAGGAAGAAGTCCTTGATTTAGCTTGACCAGGCATCGTCATTTACAGGACACCAGTTTGGTTTAATTTTACTTCTTATAAAATCGTGTGCTTTTAAGCCTGTTGCCTAGGGTATTTTTTGTTTTTTTTCTGTGTTTTTTGCACTAGTTGATAAAATAGTCAATTTACATCTTCTCAAATCACAGACACAGAATTTGGCCAGTACAAAGTGCCCACCCTCTGCACCGTTCTGTGATCAGATGGAGCTGCCTACAAGTCCGCCCTGCACGAGGGCAGTGTGCCCTGAACTGAGACCGCCTGGGCTCTCCTAGGGGGCCCCTCGGCATGCAGCACCTGCCCTGTCCTGGCAGTTTCTCCAGGTCCTCGGCACCCGTTTCTCATACTGGGAAACTGAGGCTGGGAGGTCATGCAGTTTGCCGACAGGCTTGGCGAACTGGTGGCAGAGCCAGAGGTCCCCAGGCTCCTCGGTAACTGTCGTCCTATTCCCTCCACAGGTATGAATGCTGCTGTCCGCGCTGTGGTGCGCATGGGAATATACGTGGGGGCCAAGGTATACTTCATATACGAGGTCAGTGCTGCTGTGCTCGTGCTGTGACTCGGGTTTCTGCACCCCACCTCCCACCCAGTGTCCAACAGTCCCAGGCTGCTGTTCCCTATCTCCTGTGGCAGGCAGGGATAGGGGCCCTGATGGGCAGTGTGTGTCCCCCCAGGCCTCAGGGAGCTCAGGCCAGAGGCACTTACACAGTACCCTGTGGCCCCCCATGCCACAGATGCCTGGTCTGTGCATTTGGTGTTAGCAAGTGAGGGGACAGAGGGGATGAGACGGAGCCCACATGGCCGTCTGGGCTGCCAGGCTCGGTGGTCTGGAATGGATGTGCTGCCTGTATCTCTCCCCTGCGGACGCAGCGTGTATCCTAGCACAGGCTGATTTTGAGAAACACATTAAGAGAAATGGGGAGAAACAGCCACTTTGAGCTTCTCATCATTAGTGTAAAACCTGAACCACCTCCCTAGCAGGCCACGTGCACCAGCTCTGAGTGAAGACACTGTAAGAAGGGGCAGATCCTGCTGGGGTCCCAGAGACTTAGGGCTGGGAGCCTTGGAACAGAGGACACCAACATCGTGTGTAACACATATTTATTTCAAAAATGAGTAGAAAAAATACATTAAATTTTTAAAATATAGTATAGCTTAAAAAATGGGAAGAAAAGACTATATTTTTAAAAGTACCTAATTCCTCCTACGTCACTGACGGCACTGTGTGTAGAAGGCGGGGCGGGAGTCTGCACTCTCACCACGGCAGCCCGTGAGTGCTGTTTGCTGTTTGCTGTCGTGACTGCTCTCTGTGTGCTGCGGGGGCTCTACGCTTGGCTCTGAGCGCCCACACAGTGTTCTCAGGCTGACATCTGGTTCTGGGGGGCCCCCGATCATCTCTGCCAGTTCTCCAGGGTGGTGTTACCACCGCTGTTCCCCACTTCTGAGCTCTCAGAACAGGGTGAGATCTGTGCTAAATTTGTGTACAATCTGCCTGTACATTATCTCAATCCTAAGACATGGCATGGACTGTCAGAGGTGGGGATGATTTCTGCCAAGGTGTTTTCTGCAGACCCCCAGTCCCGGCCTCGCCAGACACAGGACGAGAGTTGCTCCAGCCCCTGAAACCCCATGTGCGGCTGTTAAACCTGACCCCGAGGGCTCCTGTACACATCTGTAAAACGTGTGCTGGTGGTCTGCGCTCACGTGTCTGCCAGAGCACATTTGTTTATTATTTGCTAGAAAGAGGCTTTTCTCATGTTTTGGTTGGCTCTGTTTAAGCTGTGCTTATGTGGGGTTTGCTTTTAGTGATTGATTTGGGGGCAGTTTTAAAAGTTTGGGGCTAACCGTAGCGTTTCCAGATCGTTGTTTCCGTTATTTGCCATGTGGATCTTTGTACGGTCGGCTCACCCCTGTGAATTTCCATCCCTGGGCTGCTGGCCCTTGCTCACTGACACGGGTGAGCACATTAGCCTCGGTGCATGGCAGCCCCTGGCCGCCTCCCGCTCCTGGGTTTGCACACGGCAGCCCTCTGCTGCAACTGGTGGCGGTGGGTTTGCTTTCCCTGCCCCTGCTCGGAGCACGTGTGCAGACTGAGCTGGCATCCTCTGCCTCCTGTCTTTCTCTCCTTTTTTCTGGGTGGGGTGTGCATTGCTGTGCATTCTGCCTTGGACTTGAGAGAGAAGCTGCACCCTTGCCCAGGGCAGTTCCTCATGATGCATGTGGCTGTAAAAAGCTGTCTGGGCTAGGGCAGCCTCAGATGAGGTTCCCTCTATCATACTTAGCAAGATGTTTTTGAAGCCACCAGAGACATGTAGTTCACAGACCCCCCAGGAAACTTGTGACGTTGGCGCCCTGCTGCCATTCCCAGTGTCTCTGGCACTGTGGCAGTTGTGGGCTGAGCCCAGGTCCCTTTACTACAGCAACTGCTATGGTCCTCATGGAGCTCTGAGGGTGCTGGAGAAGCAGGGGCAGGGAAAGCAAACCCACCGCCACCAGGTGCAGCAGAGGGCTGCCGTGTGCAAACCCAGGAGCGGGAGGCGGCCAGAGGCTGCCATGCACCGAGGCTAATGTGCTCACCCGTGTCAGTGAGCAAGGAAGTTATTTCTGTAACTTCACAGTTAAAGAAACCAGTGGCTGTGCAGGGCCGGGAAGAGAGTCAACGCCTCTGACTGCCAGCCGGGGATGGGAGGAGTGATTCACCCCTGGGACACTTGCCCATGTTTGGAGACATTTTTTGATTATCCCATTGTGGAGGAGAGAACTGTTCCTGCCATGGTGGGTGGAGGCCAGGGGTGCTGCCTGGCTGCTGCAGGGGACAGCACGACCCCACCCAGAGAATTACCTGGCACAGACGTCAGCAGTGTCCAGGAGGAGGACCTTGCTGCATAATTCATCTGTATTGGGTCTGAATGTCATTCCTTGGAGAAAGGCAGGGGTGATTGTGGGTGCCGGACGTTTGACCTGGTAACTGGTCCAGTTGCTCAGTTTCAGGGGTTTGTGTTTGTGGCTGCTGTGTGACTGAGTGGTTTACTGGTCCCTGTGTCCAGCTGTGTTCTGGTGATACCAGGGTGTCCTCAGGACTCTGGGGCGCAGCACAAAGGGACTGGTGTGCATCTCGAGGCTGCCCCTGAGGCTTGGGCTTGCTCTGAGGCAAACAAGATCCATTCTCTCCTCCATCAGCCAGGAAGGAAGGGGCCTTGAGGCCAGAACTGCCCCAGGGGGCAAGGTGCTTCCTCCTGATGCCACTTTCTCCCGCGGAAGGAGGATTCCTGACATCAGGCCTCGTTTCCTTCAGGGAGACATGTGGAGTTCCTGCAGCTCCTCCTGAGGATGCTGCCACATGACCCTTCAAGTGCGCATAGCAATTAAGGGCAGCTCTAGGTGTCGTGGTCACTGTTGCTAAGGAGTGGCACCTTGATTGAGGGTGTCTTGAAGCACAGCTGAGTGCAGTTTATGACTGTGGGTGCAAAGGGTCATCAGGCTTCTGGAATTCTCTTACTGGAGGGGGATAGGAATGGCCTGGGTCAGACTGGCTTGAACTGAAATCACCATCTGGTGACAGGATGCTTCTCCCGACACCATCCTCAGCTCCCCCCAAGGAAGTATGACGTCCTAGTGGCAGACCCTGCCCTTTCACGTCTCCAGGGGATGCTCCAGGACATGAGCCCTGCCTCGAGCTCCCTGGAAACCTGCAGTCCCAGGTCCCAGCCCAGGCGGGTTTTATTTGCCCAGTTGTAGCAGTAAATGAATGGAGTCCCTCTTGAGATGCATCATCGCACCATTATAGACGTGAAAATCCTGTGTCTGTAATTTTGAGGAGAACACCCTAAAATCTGCCACGTTTTTTTTTTTTTTCAACTTATTGGGCCACCAAGACATGTCTGGCCCAAACCCTGTGTGACCCACTCACCCGCCTGGTGTGAAGACTCCAGCCTCTCCCTGCTGAGCGGTGTGATGGGTGCACACTCCCAAGTTGCCTGTTACAGGTGTGCTCACGTCCAGATTGCTTCGTAAATCTTTAATTATTATGGGTAGATGATAATGTTTATGGGGTGCACAGTGTGTGATGATCAACTGGAGTGGTTGGGGTCTCCATCCCTCAAGCGTTTATCATTTGTGCTAAGACATCCTGTTTCCACTCTTGTAGTTATTTTGAAATACACAGTAAGTTGTTATATTGGGACACCCATCGCTAGGTATCATTGCTTCCGCCTCAAGGTATTTTTCACACATCAACCGGCCCCACTTTATCTTTGTCCCTGCTTCCCTTCCCAGCCTCAGGTGACCGTCACTCTGCCCCTCTTCTCTGTCTCCAGAGCTCGCTTACTCTCCTACACTTGGCTTCTGTGAGGTTCATCCCACATCCTCCTGTCCCATCCGCGCTGCTGCAGATGACAGGAACCTGTCCTTCTTTGTGGGTAAATAATATTCCTTGTGCAGCAAGGCTCAGAAAGGCCCCAAGCACCCATCAGTGGATGAACAGATAAAGAAACTGTGTTCTGTACACACGAGGGAATGTTAGCCACAAAACCCCAAACCTGAATTCTGGCGTGCTTCTCCCTCTTGGGGTTTGGGGGAGCGGCCCAGGGGCTGCTAATCTTTCACTTCTGTATACTAATATGATCCATGAAAATAGCATTTCCCTCCTGCCTCCCAGGTGGAAAGTACTGGGAAAACTCTGAGCACGGCAGGGTGTGGGGTATCTGACCAGGTGTCAGGGGACAAGACACCATTGCCTCTGCTGCTGTGTGGCTGGGCAGGGAAGCAGGGCCTCACCTGACATTGCCTGTCTGTGCACATGTCAGCATTGTAGACGACCAGGCCACAGGACAGGGCTACTCCCCTAAGCTCAAAGCTGTGGCACTGGGGCTGAGAAATGGTGGGTGGGTAGGGGGTCCTGTGTTGTTGGGCAGCACCCCTGCCTCCCCCTCTCGGGCCGGGAGCACCCTGAGCCCCACTGTCAAAGATATCTCCAGATGTCAGCAGGTGACCTCTGGGGGCAAACTCTCTCCTGGAGACCACTGCTCTAAACCTACTTGGGCTCCAATTTAGAATATGTTTGGTTTTATTTCATTTTTTAAAGCATCATCTAGTAACTTATCCAACATGTCTGTTCACTCACAGCCTGGTCTCTCTGTCACCTAGAGCTGTCTAGTTAGCAACAGACCAAAGCAGTCAGTGAGGTTAGTATTGATTAGTAGGAAGTATATGGAAAGGACACTGATCTGAAAACACTGGAATTTCTCCCAAGAGTGCGGCACTCACTTTGTCAGGCTATGTGGCGTGGCTGATGCTGTGCCCATAAATCGGGGCTGGCCACACCCCTGGGCCGCGTCCTGTGGTGAGTGAAGTTTGCCTATCCTCCTGGTTTTTCCAACCTGATGAGCCAATTGTGGGTTCTTTATGGTTTTCCTCTCTAGGGTTTTTTCCCCTTAGAAACCTACAGATGGTTCTAGCTACTTGACAGTAAATATATCAAAGGCTTTGTACAAAGGATATGCCCAGCACAGCTGCCCTGGGTTTAGGTGGATCAGAAGTGGGCTGGGGAGAGTCAGGGACAGAGTGCTGTATGCAACTCTGCCTTGAAGTCTGCAGAAACTAGCTGGCTTGTTGCATTTAGTTTGATTCATGGGTTTACTATTTTGTTGGTGAAGGTTATTCTGCATATTAAAAATTCTTATTACAGCTCTTTAAATATAACTAACTTAGGAGTCATCTTTGAAAAAATCGTAATGGTTTGGCCCTGCGCTAGGCAGCTTTTTGTAAATATTATCAGAGCCTGTCTCTGTCACTTTCCACACCCTGAAGAAAGGCTAGGAGCCACTCTGACCATTTTTGCAGCTAACCTTTTCAGGACTAAAAACAAATTCTAAATGTATCAGCTAAGTTACGCCTTCTTATTCTGAAAGGATGAGGGACTTTAGGACAGCAGCAGCGTCCATGCTGTGGTCTTCACCCCAGCTCCTTGGGGCTTCTGGCTGGTCAGCCTCAGGGGAACCCAGATCAGCCACCTTGGAGCCTGAATTGTGGGATCTTGGGGCATCCCCATGTCAGCCCCTGGTGTTTGACTTCACACCCCAACAAACAACCTTCAAGCTTGTTAATACACGGGCACCACCTCTTCCTTCCTGTTAGGAAGAGACCCTCCAAATGCCATAAGAAACATCATTTTTCTTCTTGGACACATCGAACCCTTTGCTTTCACAATGTTTAAGGTGACAAATGTCACACTTTGACAAAAGAAACAAACAAAAACCAACTCATTCCCCAGAGATGCCCAGACTCCCCTCCCCAGCCTGGACTCCCAGAGGCTGACATGAGGCTGGGGAAGGGATCCCGGTGACGTGTTGGTGGGCAGGTGTTCCGTGACCTGGGTCATGTCTGTGTTCTTGGAATGTGTACACAACAGTGGCTGATGGGACTGCTTGACAAGGGCACAGGTGATGGCACCAGTCATGACATTTTGGGGACAAACTTATTTTATACTGTCTCAACCCCCCTCTGGTGACCCCAGCCACCCCAGCAGTTCTCTACAGGACAAGCAAGGTTCTCCGAATCTCATTTGATCATATCTTTTGAGGTTCTAAACATGACTATAACATTTCTGGATTTTGACTTTCTTGAAGTTGAAACTACCCCTACATTTCTGTTTAAAAATGACGTTCTTGCATGTACGGTTGTGTGTGTGTGTCAGTGAGCACAGCCTCCTATTAGGTTCACGGCCAAACCCCGCCAGGTCTGTGCCCAGCCTCTCTATCCTCTCACTAATGTGTGCACGTCCGCCGAGTGGATCGGTGTCTGACATTGGGTCAAAGTCTGGTTCCTGGGGGCTGGTCTCCCCTTCATTCCTGCTGTCTCACTGGAACGTCAGCCAGAGCATGTCTGGGACCGTGAAGGCAGTTACAGGGTGAAGCACAGCCTTATGTCAGAAGCTCGATGACAGGTCCCACTCTAAATTCTTCACCTGCGATTCTGACTTAATCTGCACAACTGGCCGCAGACGGTCTCCTTACAGTCACTTTTCAAAGTGCCACAGGCGCACGCTCCCACCCCTCTGGGGGAGGGTAGCTGACCCCAGGAGGTCTGCCAGGAAGGGTGACTTGCCCCAAACTGGCTGTACAAACTACCTGAATTATTCCCTCTTAACTTTGGCTTAAAGAAATGCAATAGTGCCTGAGGGCTAAATAAATCTTGTTGACTTATTAACTGGTTTTCCAAATACAAGTCTACACAATGATGTGCCCTGTTCTAACCTACTTTAGAATTTTAGAGTTAATTAAATCTCACCAAGGACAGATCCTGCACCTGCTTCGCAGGAATTTTCCATGACGAATTAGATCTGCAAATGTGCCTTTGTGGGGTGACCAAGAAGCGTGCTGGATGAGAGGATCCCTTCAGAGCCCAGGTGGATGGAGGGCAAGGCTCTGGATGTGTGGGGGGATGCCCAATCTCAGGTTCTGCCTGTGAATCTCCTGTGGGTAAAATAAAGTCCCAGTTCCTGACCTTTGAGAGCCACTGACAGGAGAACCCTCTGCCGGCTGTTTGTCCTGAGCACTTAGCCTTGTAGGATGGTGTTGACTCTGTCTACAACCAGACAGCTGTTCGGAGCTGACTGCTCTACACACTTGCTCCGAGTTCTGTAAGTGAAATGCTTTAAATTATTAAAGAATAAACTAAGGAAAGATTATTTTTTTTTAATAATAATATTTATTATTATTTTTTACATTATAGAAAATGTAAAAAAAAAAAAAAATTGTGGGCTCGGTACCTGTGGCTCAAACGGCTAATGCGCCAGCCACATACACCTGAGCTGGCAGGTTCAAATCTAGCCCAGGCCCGCCAAACAACAATGATGGCCGCAACCAAAAAATAGCTGGGCCTTGTGGCGGGAACCTGTAGTCCCAGGTACTTGGGAGGCAGAGACAGAAGAATTGCTTGAGCCCAGGAGTTTGAGGTTGATGTGAGCTGTGATGCCACGGCACTTACCCAGAGTGACAGCTTGAGGCTCTGTCTCAAAAAAAAAAAAAAAAATAATAATAATAATTGCGCATTTACTTAGAAGGAGCAAAACCTGTAGATTAAACCCCTGAATGCAGTAACTGTACCCGCCACAAGGAGCAGATAACAAGGTCTAGGAAATAACCTTTGCAATGCGATGTCTTTGGTATCTTGTTTTCTTCCAGCAGTTTGAATGTTTGCCATTTGAACAGTTAGTTGTTGACTGAGGAATTCAGGAAATCATAATTGGAACGAAGCTTCACCCAGTTCAGAAAACATATGGACCTATCAGGCAAGCATTCCAGAAGAATGGGCCTACTTCGCTGTGACAGGGAACTGTCATTTCCCGTGGCTTTTCAATTCTAAAAAATACTTGTGGGATCTCACAGAAGAGACAGCTACTGAAGGAGGACCAGCTTTTGTTGCATTTATAACGGACTCAGCAAGTGCCTGAAAATACTGGTCAGAACCACCTCTAATATCACGCTGTCACCCTCGTAGTGATTAGGAGGCTAAAACGCTCATTTAACATTGTTCAAAACCATTTCAAACAAGAAGTGAAAATGACGGAGCCTGTGACATGTTCTTAGATGTGATCAAGTGACTGGATGTAAAACATTCTGCTGGACGAGGGATTTGATGTGGGCTGGCAAGGAGCTCTTAGGCTTCCCTGGTGAATTAGTGTCAAGAAGACAGATGATGTTCATTTTGACAAAACCTGAGCAAACAGTGAAAGCTTTTATGGTGTGTTTTCTTACGTGACTCATAACACTGGTTTTTGAAGGCAAACTGCAAAAGGGAATTGTAGAAAATGTTTGGGCTTTGACTGTATTAAAATAAGTATTCAGCCTTCGAAGGAGACTTCAATGGAAAAAATTGTCTGAATTTATATATGTTATAGTACATTTGAGTAAAACTGGTCCTTTTAATTTAGTAACATCTTCCTTGTTAGTAAAAGGCAGCTTACAACCGCGGTTGGTAGTTACTGTTCTCATGTAACGTGGGTATCGTGATTTTGCAAATTAGCTGGTGAGTCATTCCATAGCAGCTTAGCACTTACTCCTAATAAAAAGCTTTGAATGCAGTGCTAACAAAGTCCCACTTTCCCATCTTTTAATTGCTTCCTTCACCATATATCTATGCTACACAAAATAATCCAATTATTTTTAGAAAAGATTTTACTTTTCAAAATGTGTTCATAGAACAGTTTCCATCACTCTTGAAGCAAAGGGAATTGTAAAAAAAGAAAACAAATATTTTATTAAATTAGTGTTTAAATTCTGTGAATAAAAGGGAAGGACATTCTTCTGTTCCCTGTGAAAATAGCAGGTTTTAAGATGGCGTGTGGTGGGGGATGGAGGGTCTGGGAGGGCACTCGCTGGGGGAGTCGGGGGCTGAGTGTCTAGGAGGCCACTCGCTCGGGGGAGTTGGGGGGCTGAGGGTCTGGGAGGCCACTCGCTGGGGGAGTTGGGAAGTTGTATCTGTCTGAGGCTCACAGCTGGCTCAGTGTCCAGGTGTCTGAAGATGCTCTAGCAAGCTCAGTCCCTTCCTTGGCAGAGCAGTGGCTGGGTCTTCCTGGAGCCTCTTTATTTACTTGACAGCTGAGTGCCTGGGAACCAGCGCACCTGGCGGCTGAGCACACGGGGAACAGCGCACCTGACAGCTGAGCACACGGGGAACAGTGCACCTGACAGCTAAGCACACGGGGAACAGCGCACCTGACAGCTGAGCACACGGGGAACAGAGCACCTGACAGCTGAGCACACGGGGAACAGTGCACCTGACAGCTGACGGACGAGCAGAGCACAGGGCACTAACCGCTGCTCGGCTCCTGGAGTGGGAGCTCAGCAGGCCTTCATTTCTGTGTCCTGTGCAGGCTGGTCCTGGCTAAGCCTGCTGCTCCGGCCTCTTGGTCAGGCATTTATTCTGATGAGACCCCCTCTGGCCAGTGTCCCTCTCAACACAGTGCTATGGGTCTGACGCTTAGACCCCAGCCCCAGCCTGCCTCCTCGTTTCCCTGCCTCTCACACTTCACAGAAATGAATCTGGAGTGTCGGGACTGCCACACAGGGTGAATTGTTCAGTGTCAGACTGGCCTCAGAAGCAGGTGTGCATTGGTGTGTGCAGAGTGGAGCGTGACCTTCCCCATTCCTGGGGAGGAATGATTAAAAGTGACACGCTCAGGCTGGGTTATCCCTGTCTATCCATCCATGTACCCACCCACCCACCTATTCTTTTTTAATATCCTCTAGAAATAAGACCTGTGGGAGACACTTAGGGTAAGGAGGGGTGTGGCCTGTGATTGGTGGCTTGTGCCGGGTACTGTCCCTAGACAGACATGGACACCCTAAGATGTGATGCAGGTGGTGGTCTGATCAGAGGGGAGGCCTGGATCCAGCCTCATCCCTGCTGTGCACCCTCTCTCCACAGGGACAGCGGCTGTCCTCTGTGCTGGACCCCTCCAGGGGGTCTGCTGGCAGCACGCTCTCTGTGAGGCCTTCAGATGGGGGGACTGTGCTACAATGACAAGTGACCCCTAGTTAAAGCGGGGTGTGTACAGAAGGTGTTCTGTAGCTTTGCACTAGATTATTTTTCATCTAAGTTTACATTCATAAAGATAAGTGTACAAATGGACCAACCAGAAAGGAATCTGCTACTGATTGATTTCTGCACACAGCTCCACCCTCCACGAGCTGGTTCATTTATTAAACCGTCATCCTGTTCACTTGTCTCTACACCTTCACTGGGTGGGCTATGGGTCCGCAGTGGCCATGCACTAGAACCAGCTCTTCTAAATGTTAACATTTAAATGTTAACAGCGCATCCCTTTTAAGGTGAAATGCTGTGGAAAGTACATTACGTGGCTAGAGCTGGACATTGATGCATTTCTTGATACTGTGTATTTTTTGGAGGGTGGGGGATGGATTCCAGTTAGAGCTGTGAGCTTAGGTGGGGTCCTGGTAAAGGTGCAGACCCCACACCTCGTTCACCACCGCAATGATGTTCACAAGTCAGAAGGGGAGGCTGACTGACTTATCCAGCTGTGCTGTCTAGAAATATTGACGTGTACCTGAGGGATGGGTACTGGCAGGTGGAGCGGGCCCCTGAGGATATGCCTTGGCAGGTGGAACGGGCCCCTGAGGATGTGCCTTGGCAGGTGGAGCAGGCCCCTGAGGATTTGCTTTCTTTCGTGTTTGTGGTGTGGTCGGCAACACCACCCCATGCGTGTGAGTTCGTGTGGGGTTATAAACACGCAGGGTAAACATGTCCTTTTTCGATCTCTCGGGAATTGCCGGACCGTGAGCAAACCACTTCTATTCCTTACTGTGCTCTGTGGATGACTCTGGGTAGACATTCCCATCATTCAAGATTAAATTTAAGAGGCTTTTGCACAATTGAGTATTTCCAGGCAGCACTCGTTTTGTGTGTGACTTGTGACTGCTGAATGCTTGGGGACTACGTACTGTGTCAGTGGTGTCTGTGTTGATGTGATCTGAGCATCAGTTCACGTCCTGGTACAATTTCACTCGTTTGTAAGAAGGCTTTTTCTGTTCTCGTCTAGGGTTACCAGGGCATGGTGGATGGCGGCAAGAACATCACGGAAGCCAACTGGGAGAGCGTCTCCAACATCCTACAGGTGGTGGGTACCGTGCTACCGTCTCTTTCCCTAAGTTAGAAAGTAATGCTTTCAGTTTGAAACCTTTTATGCTTGTGCTATAGCACTACTTAAAACAGATTAATGTGCCGTCATTGTTCTCAAGAGCACATTTTTGAGTTGTCATTTAATTCAGTTAAAACAATAAAAAGCTGTATGTGATGTAAACTCAGTGACCCTGGCAGAAAAAAGTCACGGGTGACGGCTGCAGCCCGTTTCGAGCTTCTGGTGGTTGGCTGTTCCCAGGTCAGACTAATGACCTTGGGGCTTCTCTGGTTTGTTGGTACCGTGTGTTTAGCTGTGACAACGCGAGCCCTTGGGGTTTGGCACACCCTTTGGCACAAAGTGGAACAAAGGCTGGGAAGACCCCGCCTGGCTGCTTCTGAGTGCTGCGGACTTCATGGGGACACATGTCCCTGTTCTGGGCTGAGCCAGGGTGGCTTCCTTGGTTGAGAGCACAAAGTGAGGTGGGGACCACCTCGGGGGAGACGGGCAGTTTTAAAGACCTTGCTCAGCGCTCTGTGAGTTTAAGGTAAACTGGGAGTTTTATATCTAATAAAGTCAGGGAACACTTTCACTTAGAAAGCTCCTGCATCAGTTTAGAAGCAGAGACGGTATGGAGAGAATGGACTTTGTGAAAAGCTCTTTGCTTGTGGTTTGATCTCGTGTGTCATAATTTATCTCCTCTGGAGGTCTGGGTGATCAAATTCAATTTTCTTAAAATTTAGCCTTTTAAAAGGAGTGGGGGCATAGCACAGAGCAAGCCGACTGGCCCCAGACCCTATTGCTTCTACTTGAGCAGCGGTGAGAGGATCTAACAGGAGCGTCAGGCCCTCAGGGCGGCTGGTCGACTTGTTTCTCCACAGCTCGGAGCCACGGCTTGTCTCTGGCTCTTGTGACCTGCTGAGCTCACCTGGACGAGGCCTGATGTGTCCCTGGGGGACGGGCAGCCTTGCCGTGGCCAGGTCTGCTCTGCGTGTGCTTGGCTGATGGCTGCTGAGAGTCCATCCTGGTGTCCTCCACGGCCCTCCTGGGAACACTGTGTGGCTCTTTGTCCATAGGATTCTAGATGGGAGGGGAAAGGGCCAGGTGCAATGGTTTACACCTGTGATCCCAGCAAGTTGGAGACTGAGGTGAAAGTCCAGCCTGGGTGAGCAACATAGTGAGACCCCATCTCTTTAAAAAAAAGAAAAAAATTCCAGTTTTGGACAGAAAATGGGGCAATCACAGACTTTCATAGTTGACTGACCCCAAAGGTGAAGTGGGGGAGACTCTGCTCCCCCAAGCCCTATGTGTGAGGACAGGCCTGCAGGTGTGCTGGGCGGGCCCGTCTGGTCTCTGTCCAGCACCTCCCGTCTCTCCCAGGGCGGCACGATCATCGGCAGTGCACGCTGTAAGGCCTTCCGCACCCGCGAGGGCCGCCTGAAGGCCGCCTACAACTTGACCCAGCTGGGCATCACCAACCTGTGTGTGATCGGCGGGGACGGCAGCCTCACTGGGGCCAATATCTTCCGGAAGGAGTGGACCGAGCTTCTGGAGGAGCTGGCCCAGAACGGTGAGTTTTATACCCACGCTGCCAGGTTCCCAGGTTCTCTTGTCCCCTGTCCGTCTTTTTGTCTTCAGAAAGCCTCAGAGCAGGTGCATTTCCTTCTGACTGTGGTGCTGCAGACCCCACAGATCAGCATCCCAGGACTGCTGGGCCTCCGATGGCGACAACAGCAAAATAAGAAAGTCATTCATTTAGTCTCATGACGAGCCAGGCTCCCATCCACCTTCTCCAGGGGTAGTTTTTTGGCAGCCCCACAATGGCCTTCAAAGACAGGTCTTTTCTTTATGTTCATTTATGGGTGAGGAATCAGAGGCTGGAAAGGAAGAAGCCACATGGCCCAGCTGTGGGATGCAGGTTTACACCAGCCCTTGGGCACCAGTGTCCGCACTTGAGTCCTCACACCGTGTCCCTCCTGTACACTGGCACTTCTGAATACTTCAAGTTTTTGCAAGACTTTATTTGGGTGATAAATATCTGCCTTTGCATCACCTTTCATCTCCTTTGACGCTGTCTAGGGGGGATTTCTGAGAACCCTACACGTGTGCAGTCTTTTCTCTCTTCAAGCTGATGTTATGTAATTCCGATGTAATACAAAATATGATCAGCAAAAGCATATTGTGGGAACTCATAGCAACTCTGTGGAAGGTGTGAACTGGAGACAAAGCAGCTGACCCCATGGTTTGTAAGACTCTCCTTGGGGAGTGGAGACCAGCTGCCTAGTTGGCTGAAGCAAGGGCTCCCAGTGTCCTCTTGTCCATCTGGGTCTGCTGGAACGCGAGCCCACAGGTGGCAGGGGAGAGGATGGTGCCCCAAGTGCAAGTGCATGTTTGCCCCCCAGCCATTCTAACCTCCCTCCTGCAGAGTCGCCCCAGCCAGGTCCCGCTCCCCAAAGACAAATGAGAGTCAGTATGAAGGTGGTGTCGGGTCTTGGGGCTGCCTATTCTCTGCAGCTGTTGTCGGGTAGTACTGTGGTTTTTATCCACTGATTACGGCGTGCAGAGTAATCTTTTGTTCTTACACTTTGCTGCTCTTCTCTCAGTACCACATAGCAGCTCACATCTTGAGTAACTGCTTCCACCTCTGGCCCTGCTTTCTTTAGTGTACTGAACCAGGTGGCTGGAGTTCTGAGAAAGTAAAATCATATAAAAAGGGGAGGATGGCTGGTGCCTTTGCCCTCTGCTGCCCTGCCCCACGCTCGGGGCACCTGTCTAGTGGGGATGGGGTGTGCTGTTTGCCGCCACGCAGGCCAGATTGAGGAGAAGGCCGTGCAGAAGTACGCCCACCTCAACGTGGTTGGCATGGTGGGCTCTATCGACAACGACTTCTGCGGCACAGACATGACCATTGGCACCGACTCGGCCCTGCACAGGATCATCGAGGTCATCGACGCCATCATGACTACCGCGCAGAGGTAGGAGGGCTCGGGGGGGTGTCCTGCTGGGGTGTTAGATAAGTGGGCATCAGCCATGCTGACCCCATAGCCTCACGGCCTGTGTTTGGGTGGAGTGTCCCAGGTCGTGGTTCTTGACAAAAGTGACCGACTTTGGCCCGATTTTGGCCTCTTTCCTTGGGAAGAGGTCAGGAAAGTGTCCTGGGAATCTGATTGTGTCTCAGGCACCAGCAGACAGGTGTGAAGGTGCAGCTGGAGAGACGGCATCGCTGAGGCCCCTCTGCTCTCCAGAGTGGGCTGAGCTGCTCCTGTGTGGACAGCCAGTTTGGGGAAGCTGATGTACCTGCAGCAGTCACAGGCAGGGTGGCATGTCGCACTGTCCCTGTCATGGTAAGTGGATGTCCCTTTCTTCTTTTCCAGCCACCAGAGGACCTTCGTTCTTGAGGTCATGGGGAGACACTGTGGGTGCGTATGTGCAGACATGACTCAGTGCAGGAGCCCTGGAGTGGCCCCTTGTGTGCCCTGCACCCCTCCTGGGGAAGCTCCCCCGGCAGTTTACATTTCTGATTCGTATTGTAGGGTTGGATCTGCCCAAATCTGTCACTGAGCTGGGTGCCCTGGGGGTGCCCCAGGGACAGTCCCCACTGACTCTGCTACTTTGTCCTTGAAGGTACTTGGCCCTGGTGAGTGCCTTGGCCTGCGGGGCGGACTGGGTGTTCCTCCCAGAATCTCCACCACAGGAAGGCTGGGAGCAGCTGCTGTGTGAGAAGCTCTCAGAGGTAACTCGCGTCTGTCACCCAGGGGGCCCACTGGCTGCCGAGTTCAGAACGGCCTTTAGCGTCTCCACCTGGACAGCATTTTAAGGTCCGGCTATTCACAGGCGCTTCACGTATCAAATGTCTTCCTGATGTCACAGTGATGTCTGTTTTTCATTCCGAGCAGGGTTCTAGTTTTACATACAGAGGGTGCCCTGTGATTACAGCTGTTATGAGAAATCAGACGGAGAGAGAGAGTCTGTCTCCAATTTCGTTTCCTACATACCTGATCAGAGCAGGACTATTTTGCTTCTCTGATTTTAATGCCCTAAACACTTTGTGTCAGATTCTGTGACGTCTCTTTGAGCTGGGAGTTCTCTGCTGTGTTGGGTTTTCTAGCTTGACTGTTTCCTTGCTATTTTGAGCCAGGATTTTCTCTTGCTGTGTCTAGAATTCACAGCAGGTTTGAATTTCATATTCAGACTGCCACACAGGGAATGTGTCCCTCTATGAAGGCCGACACTCAAGGCATTAGAGGCCTCCCTTGAGACCATGGTTAGCTTGAACACTGTGTGGGCTCTGTCTCCTCGCTGGTCTGGTTTAGTTGTGCTCAGCAAACACATCAGCAGCGTCAGTCACAAGGGCCACGTGTGCCATCAGACATCCCTGGGCCTTCAAGGTAACATGTTCCAAGGAAAGAATTCAAATAATGAACCAAATAGGCTTTGCTGACGTAGAGTCTGCGTGTGAATCTGTGTAAGGAGCTGTGCCTTCACTGGTGAAAGTCACCCGTGTTTTGATGGTCACAGCTGAAATAAACCAGTGACTGGTGATACCAAGCACCACATCCAGTGGAGGGGAAGGTCCCCTGTGGCCGGGTCTGGCCCAGGGGACGCAGCAGCACCCTCAGCTGCCTGCTTGGGTGGCAGGCTCCTGTGTGGCTGGCTCTGTGAGGTGTGAGAGCTTTTCCTTGCAACTGACACTTGTATGTGGCCGTGAGGAATATCCAGTTTAAGACCGTCACCCAGGACATTACCCCAGCAGTCTGTGGCCCAGGGGCCTGGGACTGGTCCCCTGCTGTCCTCTCTCCTCCGTGACAGGGCCCCTGGCCTGGCCCTCGATGGCAGCATCACAGCCCTCATGAGACGGGCTCTGTGTGGGAGCCTGCAGGTCAGGAGGAGAGGCCCCATGAGGGCGGGTTGGCGCGGCCATTCCGGGTTACTTCCCTGACTGTGAGGTCTGCACTGCCGCCTCTGTGGCTCTCAGACTGTAAACTCCACTGTCAGACATGGCAAGAGGGAAGCCCTGTCGCTGCTGCCCCTCAGTGCTGGCAGAGTTAGGTTTAAACTAAAACCATCAGTTAAATGGGACGTGATAACATTGCATTTGCTGTTGGTTTTTACTGGTCATTAGTACAGCACTGCACACATTTTTGTTTTTTTCTTCTTTTCTGCACTTTTGGCCGGGGGCCAGGCTTGAACCCGCCACCCCCAGTATATGGGGCTGGTGCCCTTCCTTGAGGCACAGGCGCTGCCTCACTGAAAATGTTCTTACAAGTATCTTGCTGGATAAATTAGCCCAGAAGTAAGGCCCAGAACATCCCCGAGAACATGTGTGTTTCAGTATGGTAAATTAAAATGCATTAAAATACCTTACAACTGTTATTTTAGCATAACAATTTTTTTTGTAAATCATTTTATTCTAAATATTTATTTTAAATTGTATTTGAAATTTACTTTGCCCAAAGCATCAGAACCCCTGCTGCTCCTTCCTGGCCCAACCACTAACAGGGCGATTCTGGGCAAATAGCCTCAGCTCTCTGTGTCCCCGGCTCCCCATCTGTAGCACAGGGTTGCTCTGCCAAGGCCCCCTTGGTGTTGCCATGGAGATTCAGGGAGTGAGTTCACCCAGGGAGTGAGCTCGCTGTCCAGGCACAGACGAGGAGGCACTTGGTGAATCAGACAGGAGGTCTCCTGCCCAAACATTTGCTCTTCACTCAGAACATTTGCACCCACTTCAGAACACTCTGCATCATGACAGTCGTGGTTGTTTAGCTACTCTCTTACTTAATAGAATTGTCATCGCTTCCAGTTTTGTTTTCCTCAAATAATTCTAAAATAATCACTCTGTACTCGTATCGCTATACCTGTAAGAAAATGCTTCTGACAAATAAATTCTTTGAGGCAAAGCACGTTCAGTATCTCTCAAAACTGAGACCGAATCTGCATGTATACCTGATGTAGAGACAGGGCTGAGAACCCCCAGGCTGCCCCGTGCTCTGGCAGGGGGCAGCTTCAGGCATGGCTTGCTCTGGGTTCCACACAGGCACCAGGGACACTTCCCACCAGATGGTCTGTGGTTTGGGACAGTGTAGAAAGCACATCTCCTGAGAGCAAGTTAGTAACACGCATTGTGGAGCAGCTCCAGTGTTAACTATACAGGCCATTTTAGGCTCCCATGTCCAGTGTGTGACACTGTGTGCCTATGTATGACAGTGTGGCAGTGGTGGCCATGGGCATCCTGACAGCACGTGCTGGCTGCTCTGGTACAGCTGCGGCTACCCAGGACCCCCTCTTTGGGCTTAGAGTGGCACAGTCTTTCCCGTGTCCTGGCTGTGCCCTGCCCTGCCTGTGGGCAGTGTTACCTAATTGGGATGGATATGTGGTGCACCTGCTATGGGTCTGGCCTCTGTGCTCCTACCTGGGGAAGGTCCTGTCAGCACATCAGCACCCCTACCAGGGGTTTTCATCTGCTGTGGTGATGTCACAGGAGCTGCCAGACCCCAGATCTCTCCTTCTGGGACCCCAGAGCAGCTCTCCCTCCTGGCGTCCTCACAAGCAGTTCTATTGAACTGAGGCTTCTGCTTGAACAGAAGCCAGTTCCATTTGAGACGAATGTTTATGGCTTTGTCTCCATCATTGCTAACAATGAGTTAGGAATTCAAGAGCTTTAATTTTCTGACTCCTTAGAACCGTGCCCGGAAAAAAAGGCTCAATATCATCATTGTGGCTGAAGGAGCCATCGACACCAAGAATAATGCCATTACCTCCGAGAAGGTCAAGGAGGTATGTGGCTTCTCACGCTCGCCTTCTGTCCTGCCCGGGGCAGGAGCTGTCTCCCCACCACACTGCGTCTTTGTTTGGAATCTTTTTCTCCCTGATAATTAAACATGTTGTTACAATGACTCACGACTTCAGTGACCTGGGAAACACACAGCTTCCCGGTAGAAGTAAGGGGGTTCCAGTTGAGTGGCCATGTGTGGTCTTTGTTTTAGAAAACTCCCAGAGTGGGGACTGAGCACTGGGCAGCTGACTCAGGACATGAGACAGGTGGTGTCTTCTGGTCCCTGTCCCCCTCCCGACTTCTAGCATCTTCCCAGCATGTTGTCACTCACAGAGAAAGTGCTGTGACAGCTCATGGGTGTCCTCATGGCTGTGCCCAGGGAAGACCGGTGGGCTTGTTCAGACTGGCACCAGCCTGTATCGGTAGGCCTCTGCCACCGTCACCAGCCCTGCTGCAGATGGGGCTGAAGACAGCCTCTGGTTCATGCAGCCAGCTAGGTGGAGAATGGTACCAACCTGGCTCTGCAAGCCGGTTACTTTCCAATGCTCAGTTATGGCCAGTTAACCAACAACACAGGCCTCTTCCTGACACCAGCGCCAGCTCCTTCCTCCCTGGATGTTAAATACCGACAGAGAGTGTGGACAACATCTGCCAGTGTTTGTGAAATGTAGTCAGCAAAGTTGGGGCTTGAGTGAGATGAAATCATGGGATAGTGGACCAGGAAGGGTCTGGCACTGAACCCCCAGGCCGCTGTTCCGCAGAGGCATGAGTGAAGTGCAGAGGACTGGGGCCTGGCCAAGTCGCCCGCTCCCACTGTGCATGTCTCAGCCCTGTGAGTTTAAGGTGGTTAAAGGAAATGTTTTCGTATTCATAAAATATAAGTAATACTTTAAATAGATACTACTAGAATGGTTTCTAAAAAATTGTTGTTTATGTTCATTTTCAAAGAGGCAAAGTTTTGATAATGAAAGCATTATCTCAAAAGATATATTTCAGCCTGCTACTAAACTAAATATTCCTTCAGGAAGCCACATCTAGAAATGACCCTTTTCCCGTTTAGCCCTGGGGAAGGGCAGAGAAGTCTCCCCTCACCACCTAGGACCTGCTCCCAGTCCGAGCCTCGTGCCCGCTGTGTTACTAATGGGGTGTTTCCTCGCAGCTTGTGGTCAAGCAGCTGGGGTACGACACACGTGTGACCATTCTCGGGCATGTGCAAAGAGGAGGGACCCCCTCAGCATTTGACAGGATTCTGGTGAGTGAAGACGGTGGGGCTGGGCTTCTCCCTGGGGGTTCCAGGAGAGCCAACTGCAGAGGGCATGGCAGCCCTGGACATGCTGGTGGCCGGTGCCCCTCTCCTAAAGGTCTTGGAGACTTGCTGCCATGGCTGGGTCCCTAGGCCTGCGGGCCCTGGGACGTGGGCAGCAGAGTACCTCTGTTGGAGTGATGTGGACGATGGGGGGGTTCATCCCAGCAGGAGCAGGTGGCACCCCCATGTGGGTTTCCAGAGACCAATGAGGACAATTCCCTGCTCTCAGTGTCTCTGCTGTCTAGGTGGCTGGACTGTCCCTGTGCTCCCGCCCTGTCAGTCCTTGTGGAATTGGAATCACTTTGCGAGAGAGAGGGCTAGGGGGTGGGAGAGGCTGCCTGAGAACAGGGGAGACCGGAGAAAAGTTGGTGGCACCTATAGCTGTGGTGGGGAGGATGGGAGAGATGGCCACCCTTGACCAGCATGGACATGGCTTCCAGGCCAGCCGCATGGGGGTGGAGGCAGTCATCGCTCTGCTGGAGGCCACCCCCGAGGTCCCAGCTTGCGTCGTGTCACTGAGTGGAAATCACGCAGTACGCCTGCCGCTGGTGGAGTGTGTACAGATGGTGAGCGGGGCGGGCCCTGCCCAGCTAGGGACAATGGGGTCCCACTGCTGCTGGGTGGGACCAGGGGGGTAACCCACTTTCTGAGAACAGGTGGGCTGTCCTCGGGATGGCGGGAGGCTCCTGTTCCCACCCTGGCCCTGTGAGAGCTGCAGGGAAGTGGCCACTGGAGAGACCCCCACTGCAGGTGTCCCAGGGAGGGGTGTGTCCTGTCCAGGGGCTATAGCATGAGCCACTGCCATCCTCCTGCCCCGGGGACATGAACCAGCAATGCCCAGTCTGAGATGCACCCACCCCTCGCTCCTGGAAATGGAGGAAGGGGGAAGGAGTCATAACGTCGTCTGAGCAGCAGCTGGGCACAGTGTCCACTGTGTTAAAAACTGTCATCATCACCTTTTAGTTTCCAAAACGTAGTTCATGATTTCATGATTCAACTTCTCCAGTTGAGTGGCCACAGACGACAGAGGGGCTGAGACTTAACGTGTTCTTTCTTTTCTATACTTTTCTTAAAGACCCAGGATGTGCAGAAGGCAATGGATGAAGGAAGATTCAGAGATGCTGTGCAGCTGCGGGGAAGGTGAGGTGTCTTAAAGAAAGCTCTGTTTCCCTGGGAACGTGGGTCCCCCCGGGCTTGGGAATGTGCTGGAAACTGTGCTGTTTTTGTCTAGATGTGAAAATGTCACAAAGTAAGGCAGGACGTAGGCACAGTCTGTATAGGTTGAAGGCCTCGAGGACTCATCAGAGAGAAACCATTTCTAAAAAAATTATTGTTGGCTTTTTCTGGCAAGGTCGGGGGTTGTTGGGGAGCTACTGAGATGAAGGTGCAAGGTGACTGTTGTCAGAAGACCTGCCTCAAGTGACGCTGCTGTCCATTGTGGCCCCCTTCCCCCCAGACACGCTCCCTCGTGTCCTGTCCACACTACTCAGCTCTGGGCCACCTGCCCTTCCCTTTCAGGAGCTTCCAGAACAACCTGAACACCTACAAGCGCCTTGCCATGAAACTGCCAGATGATGAGATCATGAAGGTAGGCGGCCGGGGGGATGCAGGCCCCGCACAGCCAGCTCCTGTTGGTCGCCCCAGCTGCTCCCGTGGACCTTCCCCCCATGGCCCTCACCCTTGTGTGGCATGGCTACTGCCAGGTGTGGAGCATGTGGGGCTTGACGTGCTGGTGATCTGGTGCTGCCCCCTCCTGTTTGCAGAGCAATTGTAACGTGGCTGTCATCAACGTGGGCGCGCCGGCGGCGGGGATGAACGCAGCTGTGCGCGCAGCAGTGCGTGTGGGCATCGCTGACGGCCACAAGATGCTCGCGGTCTACGATGGCTTTGACGGTTTGGCCAAAGGCCAGGTAAGCTTCCCAGAGTGCCAGGTCTGAGCTGCGCTCACACGCCTTCCTGAGGTCTCCGTCCAGGCCTGTGGTCCTGCAGGTGGAAGGTCTGCTCCTGTAGGTCGCCGAATGTGCTCTGAGTCCCCTCCTGAGTCGGGTTCCTGCGGGCAGGGGGTCACGGCGCCCTGTGCTTCTCAGCTGATGGTTGCCCTGGGGCCCAGCCATGTGAGGGCTCAGGGGTGCCCCTGTGAGATGATGTCCCACCCCTACGGGCCCTGCAGGTCTTCCGGGAAGGCAGCCTGCTGAAGGCTGAGGTCGAAGCCCTTTTTAAAGAGTTCTAACTCCCCTTCTTTTTTCACTTCAGCTGTTTCATTCTGTGTTTGCACATTAGATCAAAGAAATTGGCTGGTCAGATGTCGGTGGCTGGACAGGCCAAGGAGGCTCCATTCTTGGGACAAAACGGTAATTTTCCAATCTTGGCACCTGGCCTGTTCTCACAGAACAGGAAATGTCTGTGTCCTGGAAGGGCACCGTGGTGTCCATGGCCCTTCCCCTCCTACAGGGTGCAGCTCAGGGTGGCACCTGCCCTCACTCCAGGAAATAAGGGGTTGTTAGCCAGGAAGCCCCTGAGGTCGTAAGGTGGGCATGTCCCTAAGCCTTGGCAGCCACACTGCAAACACAAACCAGCCCACAGCATGCTGGACAGTAGGTTGGTGCTGCTGGACAGCTGGACTGGGCAGCTCTGCTACCCACAAATATTAGCATAAAAATGCCTTTTTCTGGATCACAGTGTCGGTGCCCCATGTAGCTGGGGATGATGGAGGTAGATCAGATTCCTCTCTGAGATGAGATTCCTCATTCAGATGCTGTCCATCCTCCATGGGGCACATGGGGAGCAGCGGGGAGGGCGGCCAGCAGGACAGCGTGGCTCCCTCCACAGGGTGCCCAGTGCTATGTGTGCCTGGGTCTGGAAAGTCTGCCGGAGTCTGACCTCACCCCTGGTCTGACTGTTTTTAGTGTCCTCCCTGGGAAGTCTTTGGAGAAGATTGCTGAGCAGCTGCGCTCCCATAGCATTCACGCCCTGTTGGTCATCGGTGGATTTGAGGTACGTCCTGTTCCTGCCACCTCTGTCCATCCTGCAGGTGTTGGCTTCATGCCCGCATAGCCCTGGTCCACGGCTCTCGAGTTCTGTTTCCAGACCTCAGCCCCTTTGCCACTGGCTGATCATGAGACAGAGGAATAACAGTGCAGGAGTGCCCTCCCCAGTAACACATCTTGGTTGGGCAGCCAGGGCCTGGCTCCTACTGGGCTCACCTGTGCAGTGAGCTGGTGCAGGTCACATCTGCAGAAATGATTCTAAAGTCCATCGGCTCCTGAGACCAGTGTTTTCAACCTTCCTTATCTCATGCCACACTTGAACCTATAGTCAAACTTCCACGGCACAAATTATGTTGATCAAAAGAATAAAAAAAGAATATACTGACTGTGCTTTGAAATGGCTTCAAAAATAATTTAATTAATGATCTTTAAACACATTCTTGGCCCACTTAAGACCCGCTCACAGCACAGTGGTGTGCTGTGGCACACTGGTTGAGAATCACTGCCTCAGACAGTAAGATGGTTGTATGTCTGGACTGTTTAAAAATCACGTATGAGATTATAGTCCTCATTTTTTTTCCTACTCAAGGAAGATCAGATCCATGACAAACTTTTGGTTTCCTTTAAGGAAAATGTAAGAGCCTCAAATCATCAGACTTTGCTTCTCCATGGTAATGTGCTGTGTTCTCCTGCATCCTCATCTGAGGTCTTAACGTGACTCTGTTGATTTTCTAGCCGTGTTCTCCTATGCTCTGACAGGGGAGCAACTGTCCCCCAAGCTCCCGGCCCCTCAGCTGCCTGCCCTTCCCCGACAGGCCTACCTGGGGCTCCTAGAACTGTCTGCAGCCCGGGAGAAGCATGAGGAATTCTGTATCCCCATGGTCATGGTTCCTGCCACCGTCTCCAATAATGTGCCTGGGTCCGATTTCAGCATTGGGGCAGACACGGCTCTGAACACTGTCACAGACGTAAGTGTGTGTGTGTGTGTGTGTGTGTGTGCGCACCCACCAGAGGAGGCGTGGAGACATGCACCCTGCGGGCACAGCCTTTTGTAAACAGTGTGCATGTACCTGCCGCCTCACAGATGCCCTGAATGAGAGCCTTTCTCTTCTGCTTATTTTTTTTCCAGAAAATTATACAAATATTTTTTTAGGATCTAGAAATCTTTAATCGAAAAACTTTTCTGTGCAGCTGCTGGGATGATGTATCCCTGCCAAAACTCGCTGAAAGACAGGGACCCTCTGTAGCCCCAGGAGTATTTTGTGATTTGGATAATCATTAAAATTAGGGGGGTTTTGGTTAGTTTTTTGGGTTTTGATGCTCAAAACTTACCTTTGGGCCTGTAGCACATGTTATGATAAATCCTGTGTTCAAGAGCCCCTGTCTTGATGTTTAAGAGTAAAATAAAACTAGGTATTTTATAATTTTATCCCTTGACCTGAATCCATGGGTTGCATTTATTATATATTTGGTTTTGGCTGTAACATCATTTTCCCCTTGTGAATCTTGGGATGTTAAATCACATCTAGGGCAATATTGATGCTGTTTTAGTATTTTTGCTGGGAGGCGATAACAAAACATAGAAACATTTTTATCATATTTATGAATCACACTTGGTAATTCACGTGGTATTTGAAGATCAGAAGCTAACACAGAATACTTGTCTTTTTATTTCAGTGTCTAAAATTTTTTATAGTTGTCAAGTTCCAATTTTCCTTGTGAGACCTAGTTTTATGAGTGTTAGTTTCTAAGATTCTTTTTTTCTTAAATCTTTGGCATCAAACTTACTTCTAGCGCTGGCAAATAAAAAACAAAAACCTTTTTAAAAAGTACAACTCGAAGGGTAAGTGATGTTTAGCCCTTGTTTCTTGCTTTTCAGAACTTAATCTTTCTTCACTTTTTGTACTAAAGAAACTGGCTTTGGGAGGGACTGTTGCTGGCTCACTTGCGCCCCCTGGTGACTGTTTACTCTCCGCCGTGGCTGTGGTGGGGCTGGTGGGGGCCCTTGACCGTGGTCGGCTGTGAACGCGAAGCTTGGCCTGCGTCTTCCACACAGTGGCTGTCATCTTTTTTGGTATCATTCTTTTACCTGCACGAGTTGACCTTGTGGTAGGAGGTCTGGGAGCATAAGCAGAGCTCACTGAGGGGCCTGGGTGGAGAGTCTGAAGCTGTCCTTTACCCTTAGTGGAAGCTCTGAAGATGCTGGCCGAGGCACCTGCCTCCCAGTGGTCACTGATGAGCACTTTCAGGCTTAAAGAAAAGATTCTCCTGTTTTATATTTCTGGGGTCTTCTGCTAAGAAGAACTCTTTTACTCAAATTATACATATATAATAAATGTGTAGTGTCAAAAATTTGAAAAACAAGATCTGCAAGGGGTAAAAAAATGTGATTATCAATCCCACTTCTTTTTCAATCCCCTCACCCACAGGGGTGTCCAACCTGTGGCCCCCAAGGACCAAATGTAGATTATTTGAGGACTGTTTTGGTTATCTGTGGTGTCAGCTATCAAAAAAATGATGCAGAGACCTTGATTTTGCTCATTAGCTTTTCTTAGTATTTGTGTATTTACTGTGTGGCCAAGGCAACTCTCCTGTCCCAATGAGTGGCAGAAATAAAAAAAAAAAAAAAAAAGGTTGGAAAAGATAAGGTTGGACACCCCTATGGGGGATTTTGTGATTTACAATGTGATTTTTAAAAATCCAGGTTTTCCTTTGGTTTCTCAAAGGCAGGCTGACCAATTGTAACATGTGAGAAAGGAAGGGACGAGTAGAGAGTGTGTCATTGCCATCCTTGGTGAGTGACCACGCGTGGTCCCTGCTGCCCACTGTCTCCAAGGCTCCAAGGGAGCGGTCTCCTCGCTGGTGCTGTGACCGTGGTTTTATGGAGGGTAAGAGACGCCGGGCAGGCAGGGCGACCTCAGCGAGTGCCATGACAGCCAGGAGCTGGGCAGGGAGGAGAGAGCAGCTGGGGCCCGTTGTGGACTGCAGGCAGAGCGTGAGAAATGCCGATGTGGTCTCAGCTTTGTCCAGAGTTCTGCGTTTGAAGCTGAAATGAAGTCAAATCCTTCTGGGTGGGTTGGGTCTGGGCCTGAACATCGCTGTTATGAGAAGCAATGGGACTGGAGGTGTCCTTAGGAAACAAGGGCCTGAGGTGACTTGTTGGAAGATCACACTGGGCCTCTCCTGTCCACTGGGTAAGGGAGCCTTTAGGAAGGGGGGACCCGCACTGAGCTGGCACTGGCCATTCAGCAGCCTAAAGCAGGCCCAGACTGGGCTCTGTAGGGCACAGCCAGAGGACCCTGTATACTGCAGCCTGGTGGCTCTGCCCACTGTGGTTGCCTTGTGGCTCCAGGAACACGTAGGTTTGCAATCTGTGGAATAGGGCCTCTCCTTTTGTTAGAAAGCTCAGTTGTTCTCAGCGGAGCTGATCCCCCTGTGGGGATGTTTGTGAACTCCAGGATGGTTTGCTTGTCAACTGGGATGGGGGACGTTCCCTGTATGTGGCAGGCAGGGCCACACAGCTCCTGAACATCCCCCGTGAGCTCACGAGTCCCCAGCGCAGTGAGGTGGTGGCCCAGATGTGGCCGTGTGGAGCTTGAGAGCCCGGCTGTGCACGCTGTTTGCCCTCCGCCGTCTTTGCCCATCTCCTCGTCCTTGCCAGCTCTAAGCTGGGCTCACAGGGATCCCTCAAAGTCTCAGCAGACACAGGACAGTGGTTGGGGGGCTTCTGGGCAGGACAGGGTCGGGGACACCTCAGAGCGGATGGCTGGAACATTCTCAGGACTCAGCTGCAGAGCCTGCCACTGGGACCTCCTGTCCTTCCTCAGTATCCTCACATCACTTTGTTCTGTCCTAATACTAGCAGTGCTGTGCTGAGCTGGTGAAGGACCAGTAGCCAGAGCCTGGCTGATAGCCAGGGTAGAGTCGCCAGATGGGGAAACCGTTACTGCCATTTCCCGCGTGGGTGGCCAGTGTCCTGGCGGGGGGCGGGGCTCAGAGCACCTGCACCTGCAGCCAGAGCAGGTGAAGGCCAGGGCTGCTCTGCCAGGTTCCCCACCCCACCTGCATTTCCTGGAAGCCTAAAGGAGGGAGGAGTCAGCAGGGCCAGAGGATGCTGTGGTGTGTGAGGCGCTGACCCCTCGGCGTGCCCCATCCCCACACCCCTCTGGGGCACTTGGGGTGATGGCTGTGCCCTTTGACCCCCAGGGCGAGCCAGAGCAACACAGTGGAGGGAGAGCGAATACGGCTCTGAAGGGCGCTAAGGAGCCTGCTGCGTCCCCAGGTGGAGGTTTCCGATCCTGGGGTGGGTTTGTGTCATTTAGAGGGAAATCTGGTGATAACCGCCACAACCAAACCCGAGAGGCAGAGCCCAGCGGGGCCTCTGGTGCCTGGGGACTCAGCTCACACGTCACCCCTGCTCCCCATCTGCTCATTGAGAACTAACCTGCTAGGTCCTGCCCCATCGTCCAGACTCGGGGGGCCCCAGGGTGTGACCACAGCACTGGTGATTCCCCAGGGCGTGGATCTCAGCCCACACCCACCACTCAATTTCTGTAGCAGAATGCACAGGGGCTTGCAGGGAGACAGCCCAGGGAAGGGCTGTCAGTGGGGTGGCTTTGCCCACAAGTGGGCTGGAATCAGCAATGTGGCACTGCGTGGACTTAGAAATGGTAGATGCAGGGGCCTGCATCCCACTAGCTTGGTCGACACACACAGGGACAGCTCACCATGTGGCAGTGGGCCACACTGTTTCCCTGTGGAGTTCCAAAGCTGATAGTCTGGGTCTTGCTGTTCTGTCCCACTTTATATGAGAACCTCCAAGGAGCCAGTGCTCTAGGCACACCAACTGCATGCCTGTCCCCTGTGCATGGTTGTGTCCAGGTGGCCTCTGCATGGTGACACCAGCCATCTGTGTAGTCGTTACAGCTGTGTTCTCTGTCCTCCCTTGCCATAGACGTGCATGAGGTTGGCACTGCCCTTATACTTCCTGACCTAATCAGCCTTCCTCACCTGGGAGATGGCGAGGACAAGCTGTCCCATCTAATGACTAACCGCCGGCACCTCGCCCCCTCTGCCTGCTGCCTGCTTTGCTGCTCCCGCTTTGTACCTCCCCGGGTGAGGACACGGCCATCTGTGGGGTCTGTGCTTTGCCAGGATCACCCTGAACCAGCCTCTGGCTCCCTTGGCCCTCTGGCGACACCAGCCCTCCCTGTCACCTCCCACAGCCCGGCTGGGCACCACGCTGACCGCTAACAGCTTGGTCCTGCTGCTTCAGGCTTACCACATTAACATGGCTGATGCATGTGGCCACCACGAGGAGTTTTGCATCCCCATTTGTGTGGTGCCCACCACTATCAGCCAGGATGTCCCAGGCATGGACATATCTTGGTTCTGATACTGCAGTTGAGGTAAGAGCTGTGACCTCTGTTGGCCTTCCTCGGGTAACGGTTCATTTCTCCCACCTGAAAGCTGAGACCCCCTTCTTACTCCCTTTCCCTGGTAGCTTGGCTTTTATCACACTGGCTGCCACAGGACAGATTTTCTAGCTTCTCAGTCTCAGGGTTTGGCCCTTTGCAGCAGCTCTGTCCCACTGAAACAGGGGCCATAGGATCCTTCCCAGGGAACCATCTGTGGCCTCAGGCAGTGCAGAGGGGTCACTGGCCATGCTTACAATCAGACCTTCCTGGCTAGGGGAGAGCTAAAGCCTCACTCCCTGGGGCGGCGTCACCATCGCCACATCCTGCTCAAAGTGAGTGACTGCCCGTGATGTGCCGGGCACTCTCTCCCTAGTGTGGCCCATGTGTGAGATGTGGGGACTCCTGGCAGCTCTGCAGGCCCTCGCTGTGGGGCAGTCCCTGCCCAGAAGGACCAGGACAGGGGCCAGGTAGGCAGGGTCCACCTGCCCGGCACCTCCCATGGGGCAGAGCTGGCCTTTGGCTTTAGATCAGCTTGCCCACGCTGGCTGCAGCATTGTGATGAACGGTCCTCCCTGCTGGAGCGATGCCTTAGCTGCCCTGGCACAGAGCCTGGCAGGCCAGGTTGTTTCAGGAGTTTTCCCGGAGCTGAATTGCAAGTCGGGGAGGGGGAGATGTACCTGCTCCCAGCCCCTCTCCCACCCAGCCCCGGCCTCTACAGGATTTGAGTCCTGGCCTCTAACTCTGCGCTGCCAGGGCTGGTCTACCTGCCTCCCCACCAGGCCTGTCCTTGTCACGCCCCTGCAGGGGTGGCTGTGAGGAGGCTGCTTCCTCGTCAGCCCCTTGTGTTGAGCTCCCTGCACTGAGTGCTCTGTGCTTCATCCAGGCCTGGTCCTGGGTCTTTCCCTTCTTGGACCCTCTGCTGACTCACACTTCCTTCTGCCCTCACATCCCGGCACATGCTGCACAGACTGGGCATGAGCTCTGCTCTGCTCCCCAGGGGGCTGTGCCCTGCCTGGTCACGCCACTTCTGCAGACGGTCAGCTCAGCTCCCCCAGGGATGTGTGGTCCTGGTCATCCAGCCTCCAGGATCAGGCCTGGCTACACATACATGGACATCAGGGCTTCCTTCCTCCTCCACGCTGTAGCAAACTCCACCTCACCTCTGCACATTACATTTATACTCTGTAAAAAGCACCTTTATAGAAAAAATGGTAGGATGCTTGGTCTGTAGCTTGGAGCTGTTTGGAACACCAGGCAGATACAGAGAGGGCTGGGGCTCTGTCCAGAGTCCTACACTCCAGGCCTGTCACAGAGCCGTTGGGGGCTGGCCCCTGTCCCCACGTAATCTTGGAGGTGAGCCTCGGCCTGCTGCCTGCTCCTCTTCCACCCCAGCTCCCATGGGAGGATATCAGGCTGCCCACCGACTAGCACACATACTGAAATTTGAAAAAATCAACTAATCATTTGGGGAGAATAAGAATCCATCAGAGATTGGAAGTAGAGATTGAAGTGATTTTACACAGGCCTGGTTTATTACTCAGAGTGCTCTTTACAGTTTGACAATCCTGGGCTGCTATGGTGCACAACCCCCCAGTCTCATAATGCCTGGTCCCACTCCGGGCCACTGCCTGCAGGCTGTGTGTCCACTGGGGACCTTGGAGACTCCTTCAGGGAGTCCTGGCGGTCAGCCTGGACCTGCAAGCAGTGACCAGCAGTGGTGCAGTGACATCATTTGGTGACCAGCATTCACGGGGCACCCACGGCCCTGTGCAGGGCTGGCACTACTTGGGGCAGTGGTGCACTGACATCATTTGGTGACCAGCATTCACGGGGCACCCACGGCCCTGTGCAGGGCTGGCACTACTTGGGGCAGTGGTGCACTGACATCATTTGGTGACCAGCATTCACGGGGCACCCACAGCCCTGTGCAGGGCTGGCACTACTTGGGTCTGAGCCCAGCCCGTGATCCCTGCCTTCATGGAATCACAGTCTTATGTGAGGCAGGAAGGGACGTCTCCGTTACCAGGGACCCTAAAAGGGGGGGGTTTGTCCATCCGGGAGACCAGCACTGTGAGTCCAAGCCAGACAGGTCACAAGATGCCCACGAAAGTCTCCTGTGGCTGCATCAACAAGTGACAACAAACTCTGTGTCTGAAGACACTCACATCCAGGGTTTGAGGAGCACACGTCGTGGGTCTGAGGCTGGGGCTCTGGAAGCCCCTTCTGTCTCTTCTGAGAGCCATAAGGATACGAGTTACGGTGCCTAGGGCCTGCCTGGAGGACCCAGGTGCTCTCTGTCCCCAGACCTTAATCACCAAGTAGGGAATGTTCCGGGCTCCAGGAGTAGGATGGGGCAGCCCTGGGCCACTCTGGCCTGCAGGAGCCGAGCACATCAGAGCAGGGAGCTGGGTGAGGATGGTGGGTCTGGCAGGCGGGGAGAGGGCTCCAAGGTGGCCTTGGTGTGTCTCAGAGGAGTTAGCTGAGTTTGCACCAGGTGAGAACTCGGTTGCAAGACCAGGGTTTTCATGGATGGACCTCAGTTTAGTGTGAACGGACAGGAGGGGCCTTGCATGGAGGCTGAGGATCCGGTGGCAGCCTGGACTGGTGTGGGAGGGAAGGTGGTAGACATTTCATCAAGAGACCCCATGCCAGTCTGTCCACAAGCCTTCTCCAGACACCTGTGTCTAAGGAGCCACCTTCTGCCTTTGAGTGGAGGGTCTGAAGGTGACCCCAGCATCACAGAAGAAATGAAATGGCACAGTGAGTGCTACCAGCTGAGCTGGAACATGACACTCCCTAAAATCTAAATCCACCTGTGCTGGCCAGTGCTATGGCTCACCGTGTAATCCCAGCACTCTGCAAGGCCAAGGCAGGTGGACCATTTGAGCTCAGGAGTTCAAAACCAGCCTGAGCACAAGCAAGACCCCATGTCGGCTAAATAATTAGAAAAAGTAGCTGGGCGTGGTGGCAGGCACCTGTGGTCCCAGGTGCTTGGGAGGCTGAGGCAAGAGGATCGTTTTGAGTTCAAGAGTTTGAGGTTGTTATGAGCTATGACACTACAGTACTTTACCCAGGGAGACAATGAAATTGCTTTAAAAAAAAAAAGGAAAGAATCAGTCAGTCCATCCATGCTGACAGTGGCAGGATCGTGTTCAGGGAGCAGAGCAGGGTGAGAGCTCCCAGGGTCTGTCTGTTCTGTGGTGCCTGCAGGAGGGAGCGGGGGTTGCCTGGCCCTGGGAAGGTCATGGCAGACACCACCGGGTGTCTGTCCCCCCTCTGGCCATTGCAGGCCCTCCCCTGTGTCCAGCTGTCATGACCACATGCCTGGCTGGGGAGGGAGCTCTGGGCTGGCGCATGGTGGTCCCTGGGCTGGAGTGACCGATCTCCCCTCTGTGACCAGACCTGTGACCGCATCAAGCAGTCAGCCAGTGGGACCAAGAGGCGTGTGTTCATCATCGAGACTATGGGAGGCTACTGTGGCTACCTGGCCAACATGGGGGGGCTCGCAGCCGGAGCCGATGCTGCCTACATCTTTGAGGAGCCTTTTGACATCCGAGACCTGCAGGTAGGTTGGGGCTGGGCCTCCTGGGTGCACCCACCACAGAGTCCACGTGGTTCTGCACAGACGGTGGTGTCGGTGGGTGCCTGCAGGGTCCTTGGGCAGTGGAGGTGTGTCATCAAAATGCCAAGCTGGCCCTTGGCCTGCATCTTCTGCGTCCCAGTGCATTTCTGAGTGAGTGTCAGGTGACAGGACACCCACCTGTGATCCTTGTGTGTGGCGACACAGGCTGACTTGTTTTGTCTGTAAGCCAGTGATTCGGTTGGTCACATTGTTTATGGTTCAGTTTGTCACATTATTTTCTTACCTGTGTCAGGAACCACTTAAATGTGACACTGACTTGTTTCGCAGGCTCTGATTCCTTGAACCGTCTCCCTGGGGCCTCCTGGAACATTTATGACAGGCCTGGGCTCTGGCGTCCCAGTCTGAGGCTGGGGAGGTTTGCAGCAGCCTGCAGGAGCACCAGGGGAAGAGCATTGTCCACTGTGAAAGGCCATATTTAGTCAGGGACTCGAGGTGCCACGTGGGTGGCTAGACCTGCAGAACGGTGATGCCTGGGCTAGAGGCAGGGAAGGGGCACACACAGCCAGCTACAAGCCAACAGAAGACGGATGTGCTGTTTCTGCTAAGGTGCTGCTTACAACAGACAGCAGGACCTCTAGGGGTGACGCCAGGGACCATATAGACTGGTCAGCACACTGAGGTGGTCACCACAAGGAACCCGGGCTGACACGTACACGTGGTGCATGTCCAGTCTGTGAGAAGTAGGTCATCTTGAGGTGGCCACTGAAGGGCGGCGGCCAGCCATGGGGGTTCCACAGCATTTAATGGTTTGGTCAGTGGTGTTGGTCACGAGATCATGACAGAGCTGCGTCTGTGACTCAGTTTCTCCTTTCATGGCGGATCTTTCCTGTACCTTCTCTGGGTTTAGACACAGACGTGCCACTGTGTTCCGGCTGCCTGCGGTAGTCACACAGTGACGCATGGTACAGGTCTGGGACTAGGAGCAGCAGGTCACACCCCACAGCCCAGGTGTGTGTGAGCGCAGTCACGTAACAACACCCCTCAGAATGTGTCCCCCAATGTGGAATGACATGTGCACTCCAAAGATGACACCTCAGCAGACCTGGCTGTGGCTTTCCACACACAGCAGGTGCTTAAAAAATAGTTAAAGCTGACAATTGGTTTTATTTTTAGGACGGGCTTTAGAAAATGACCTCCCTTGGCCCTCCTCCAGACATGAACCGAGACAGGTGATTTGTACATTTCTTCTTCTGAGACATTTTTTTCCTTAGGAAATCTGAGCATGAATGAGTCTCTTGATTGGAAAATGTCGGTTTCACAGGATGAGACCGTGTGAAGTGAGGACTGTTTCGGTTTCACAGGACGAGACCCTGTGAAGTGAGGGCTGTTTCGGTTTCACAGGACGAGACCATGTGAAGTGAGGGCTGTTTCGGTTTCACAGGACGAGACCCTGTGAAGTGAGGGCCGTTTCAGTTTCACAGGACGAGACCCTGTGAAGTGAGGGCCGTTTCAGTTTCACAGGACGAGACCATGTGAAGTGAGGGCCGTTTCAGTTTCACAGGACGAGACCCTGTGAAGTGAGGGCTGTTTCCTATGGAGGGTGCCCGGGACACTACTAGGAAGTGAAGCCAGGGCGCCAAGCAGTGATTTCCACCTTTCCATCTCACGGCACGCTTGCGCCTATAGTTAAATTTCCACAACACACTTAAATTATGTTGACCTAAAAAAAAAAAAAAAAAAAAAGAAGGAATGTTTACTGTTGTTTGAACTTCTTTCAAAAATTAATCTTTACAAATGTTCGCGGCACACTGGGCGCACAGGTTGAAAATCTCTGCATTGGCAAATGCACAGTAGAATCCTCATCCTCGGAAGGCGCCGTGGCGCTGGCAGCCTTCCTGGGGGTTCCGCTGTGCCCCGTGGCCCAGGCAGCCTTCCTGGGGGTTCCGCTGTGCCCCGTGGCCCAGGCAGCCTTCCTGGGGGGTCCGCTGTGCCCCGTGGCACCGGCAGCCTTCCTGCTGGGGTCTGCTGTGCCCCGTGGCACTGGCAGCCTTGCTGGGGGGTCCGCTGTGCCCCGTGGCACCAGCAGCCTTCCTGCTGGGGTCCGCTGTGCCCCGTGGCATGGGCAGCCTTCCTGCTGGGGTCCGCTGTGCCCCGTGGCTGCTGCAGTGTTTCTCACTGCCCAACATTTTCTCAGCTGTCTGCACAGAGCATGAGATGCAGGAGCAGCCGCCCGGTGCGTCCACTCACGGCGCATTCATCCTGCAGGCACAGCCCACGCACTGATCAGCACTGGGCACCTGGCAAGTAACCAACCCTCTCTTACAGACCAACGTGGAGCACCTGACAGAGAAGATGAAGACGTCCATCCAGAGGGGCCTCGTGCTCAGGTAACAGCCACCCTCACCCCACCTGTATTTTTCACGAGGCCTGACAGTGATGAGCAGCTGTCCCTGTGCCGAGGCTGTCACGGGGGTGACGGAGGAAGCCCGGGAGTGGCCTAGGGAGCCTCATGCTCATGGAATACATTTAAACAAGAAGTGGGGGATTCATTTACTTTTGCTTTGTAGTCTATTATGTTTTAATGGTATGTCCCAAAGTAAGCCCTGGACCTTTATGAAGAAGGAAGGAAACACAGTCACCCCACCCCATGCCCACCCCCTGTCTGTGTGTGGGGGGGGACATGTTTCAAGACCCACAGTGGACTCCCAACTGCGGACAGTACTGACCCTGTGTAGACTGTCTTTGATCTGATAGCAGACACATCTAAGGACTGTCAGGAGACTCCCAGCAAAGGAATGATTCAGGTCCCACCTCAGATGGGGTGGCCACAGTCCGAAATTTCAATTAGCAATCCCAGAAATGGGCAATAGTCACCAGAAATGCAGAGAGAGCCCCTGGGGCTGGAGGGAGGGAGGGGCCACGGAATGGCAGGCACCCTGCATCTAGCACAGCTAGGGAACATGTGCCCGGTCATCCCGCAGACAACTCCCAGAACCCTGCCCGTGGCACAGGAAGTGAGGCTGGGACTTCCCTGCCTTTCAGGAACGAGAACTCCAGTGTGAACTATACCACCGACTTCATCTACCAGCTGTACTCGGAGGAGGGCAGGGGTGTGTTCGACTGCCGCAAGAATGTGCTGGGCCACATGCAGCAGGTGGGTCTGTAGGAATGTGCTGGGCC
The DNA here is from genome assembly GCF_027406575.1 of Nycticebus coucang. Classification (NCBI taxonomy): domain Eukaryota; kingdom Metazoa; phylum Chordata; class Mammalia; order Primates; family Lorisidae; genus Nycticebus; species Nycticebus coucang. The sequence goes on along the minus strand of NC_069799.1, from coordinate 67,101,810 downwards.
ACATGCAGCAGGTGGGTCTGTAGGAATGTGCTGGGCCACATGCAGCAGGTGGGTCTGTAGGAATGTGCTGGGCCACATGCAGCAGGTGGGTCTGTAGGAATGTGCTGGGCCACGAGCAGCAGGTGGGGTCACATATAGCAGGCAGGGGCTGTAAGAATTTCCTGGGTCATGTGCAGTAGATGGGGTTGCTGTGCAGCAGCCAGGGGCCATGGGGGCCCTGTGCAGCAGCCAGGCACCGCAGCAGGGCTCTTTAGACAAAAATGTATGCTAGGTGAATCCTGAGATCATTGAAATGTCTGAAGTTTTAAGTCACACCAGGTATCACCAGCTTTAGGGATCTTTCTGGTTGTGGTATTTGGGTGTGGAGGATTTTAAAGAAAACTCAGGTTTTGTGTAAATAGTGACACCAGTGGACTGGAAACGCTTATTCACACTTGAGTTCGTGCTGAATACTTCATTAAATTCAATATGAGGGCTTTGTAAGATTTAAAGTGGAGTGGCCGGCAGCTGACACTGACACTTGACAAAGTGGGGACGGGGGGAGGGGAGTGAACTGCGGGGTCGCCCTGGCGGGGATTTGGGATGAGCCTTGGGCTGGCTCCTGGTTCCCGCGTGAGTTCCTTTCTGTGGTGACCTCTGCATCCTTGCAGTTCGGGGAACTTTTAATCTAGGCCCCTAATTCACCCCCAAAGGGCTGGGGCATTCCCTGACTGGGTCTGATGAGAGCGCACTCCCTCCTGTTAGGCCCTCACAGGGAACTGTGCCACCCAGTCAGCACAGGAACCCTCACAAAGGACCCTGAAATGATTGAGACTTAGGCGTGTGTCACTGGCTAAGCCCCTGGTGCTTACCCAGCTGAGTTCAGGCTGTGGCGGTCACAGATTTTAGTTTTGTTCTGGTCTATCTCAGGTATACACAAGAATAGAATTATGCAAAATAAGACAAAACTAAACCACATTTGCAAATTTCACTCTCTTAAAAACGTAAATTTTGTTAAGTAGAAATACAATTAAATACAATTTTCACTTGTATTTAATTTCCTCAAATAAAGTATTGTGTAGCTAATGTCTCCCGTAACTTTACCCACCGACAGGGGGGAGCACCTTCGCCATTTGATAGAAACTTTGGAACCAAAATCTCTGCCCGAGCAATGGAGTGGATCACCTTCAAGCTGAAGGAGAGCCCCAGCAAAGGTAGGGGCTGCGGGACCCGCAGGGGCCCAGTCCTGCCAAGGAGGGTGTCTGCCCCTTCTCACATTAGCGAGCTGCTCTCCCACTCCCAGTGTTGCTGTTTGCGACTTCAAGGTCATAATTAAATATGATCATTAATACAAGGTCATAATTAAATACAGTTAATACGATCATTCAGATAACGTAGCAGTGTTCTTGCTTTCAGCCAGGAAGCCTCAGTGCACTGGGTGCACTGGGACTGGGGCAGGATGCTAAACGTGACCTTTCTTTACTTTTGGCTACGGGGAACACACTGGTGTTTGCTGCCGTCACCTGTCACATAGGATACTTACTATGCCAAATATCTCGGGAGAAGTGAGGATGAGTGGGGGTTTCTAGCCTCCCTTCTTCATTCAGAACTTAAGAGTGTCTCTCTGCTGTCCACTCTCCCCGTGCCATGAGTAGCCTCAGTCTCCGTGACCTGCTTCCCTGGCCATGCTCTCTACGGGTTCCAGGCTCGCCTTCTAAAAATGACAGCCATAAAAAACAGCGACATAAACAGTTTCAACCTGATTTTAGTCTTTTCAAAGAACAGACTTTGGCTTGGACTCTTAATAGTTTTTCTTCATTTATCTGTTTTCTTCTTGCCTTTTTTTTTTAATTCAGCCTCTCATAGCAAGTGCATTCATGAGCATAAAATTAATGTTAAACTTCAGGCTTCTGCAATTTAAACAAACTTTCTATTTCAGTATTCAGGGAAACATTTATTCACCTCCCTGTAAAAACAAAAGCTCCTTCCCAGCTCCGTGCTGTGGGGCCGGTCCCTGGAACAGCCTCTCTGCCCTTTGCAGGGTGGGGGGTTCAAGGACATGGGTCGTGCTGTGCGAGCCACCTGCTTCACTGTCAGTTCCCAAGCACTCATCAACACAGGGAGTCCCTGCATCCGCCCAGGGTCAGGGTGGCTCTGGGGTCTGCGTCCTCCCCGACTTGCTCCCTCATGAGCAAACTCTCTTCTCCCCCATTCTTTCCTTGCTGTGCTGCTGTGCCTGACGCATGTGATGAGTGGTTGTTCTCACCTCTTTTTAATTTTTGTAGGAAAAAGATTTAATTCTGATGATTCCGTTTGTGTACTGGGAATAAGCAAAAGAAATGTCCTTTTCCAACCTGTGGCAGAGCTGAAGAAGGAAACGGATTTCGAGTAAGTGAACAAAACTCACCGAGTCCTGCTGTCCAGGGAGGGACGTGCCCTGGGGCAGTTCCGTGGCAGCTGCTGCAGCTCTGTCGGGTTGTGAGGCACCATCAGCCTTCCTGAGGCAGAGTGAAAAACACTAGACTTGTAGAGCAGGGCAGGTTTAGAAATAAGAAAGTATGTTTGATATCCCAATGACAGCTTCCTTCTCTGGCTCACGCAGTGATGTCACAGGGCCCGTGTCTGCAGCAGGGCTGTCCCTCTCTGTCCCCTCCCCCCAGGCACAGGATTCCCAAGGAGCAGTGGTGGCTGAAGCTGCGGCCGCTCATGAAGATCCTGGCCAAGTACCAGGCGACCTATGACGTGTCGGACGCCGGCCAACTGGAACATGTGCAGCGCATGGAGCCCGAGGCCATCTGACCCCAGCTGCTGACCGACCTTGAGCTGCCACCTGGACCACACGCTCATGAGGCCTAGGGGTTACTGGGGACCGTCCTTTTTTGTAACACTTAAGTTATTTATCAGCACTTTATGCAAGTATTGTCGACAAGCACTGACGTTCCTGCCCAACCTGAGAGCACCCCCACCCCCCACTCGCCTAGCATAAGCCGTCTGCTGCCCCTGCCATGCTGCAAACTGTGTGTGTGTGTGTGTCTCGTAGAATTAAACTTTTGGCTAAAACTCCAGCTGTGCTGGTTTTTTTTTTTTTTTTTAGAGGAGTTCAAAACCTCAAGATCTCTGGGTGGCTATTAAAGGTTTTCTCAGCAGTTTTGAGGGCAAAGATGAGCAAAATATTTTTATAGGGATAACTGAACTGTGCACATCATCCAAAGGAGAGCAGAGGCCAGGTTCTGTCCAGTAGCAAACGCCAGTGTGAAGCACACAAACTGTCCCTCCCCGGAGCTCCACCACTGCACCACGCAGTGGGCCGGGCCCCTGGGCCTGCTGGTGGGTGAGGCCACTCGCGTCTGTGCTTATGGGCTCTAAAGTGAGATGAGACACAGGTGTCAGCAGTGAGAGAGAGGAGGGTGCCCAAGTGTACCTGCATCCAGCCCCATCTGCAGCTTAAGATCACCAAGGGGGTTTTAGGAATCTGACACCCGGCTCCTCCTCCAGACCACTCACCATCCTGGGTGGGCCTGGGTTGGAGCCCCAGAGGGTTCTGGTGCCAGGACAGCCCGCACCTGCACAGACACACGTGTATGGGACAGGGACACCTGGGTGCCCCCAAGTTCCCACCTCTTCCCCCAGACCCAGCTTCCAACAGGTGACACCCAGACCTCTGTGCCCCAGAGAAGGGGATAAAGTTTGGGAAATTGAGGATACAACACAGCCACCTGCCCCACTGTGTCTGTCAGGAAGGGTCCTCCACAGGGCCTGAGTGTCACTGCGCCTTCTGGGCCAGGGCAGGTGCTGGGACACCCTTCCACCTGCCATATGTCAGGAAGACTCCTTCGCAGGGCCCTAGTGTCACTGCACCTTCTCAGCCAGGGCAGGTGCTGGGTCACCCTCCCACCGGGATCTGTCAGGAAGGCTCCTCCGCAGGGCCCAAGTGTCACTGAACCTTCTCAACCAGGGCAGGTGCTGGGCCACCCTCCCCACCTGCATGTCCGGAAGGCTCCTCTGCAGGGCCCGAGTGTTACTGTGCCTTCTGAGACAGAGCAGGTCCTGGGACACCCTCCCACCTGCATCTGTCAGGAAGGCTTCTCTGCAGGGCCCAAGTGTCACTGCGCCTTCTGGGCCAGGGCAGTGTGCTGGGACACCTTCCCACCTGCATCTGTCAGGAAAGCTGCTCCCCAGGGCCTGAATGTCATTGCGCCTTCTGGGCCAGGGCAGGTGCTGGGCCACCTTCCCACACATGCTCGTTTCAGCCTTTCATTCCATAATAAAGGCTCTAACATACACCACACTTCAGCAAAGGTCACTTAAAATGATGACAAAAGCACAGGTTAGAGTTGCCCTTTATTTTTAAATAAATATAGGATAAAGACAAAATAAGCATTTGTGTCACTAGAAAGGTTCACAAGGCTGAGTTGTGCATCTTTACTGCACGGTTCTGTCAATTTCATGGTCACCCCATTTCCTTAAGATACAGAAGCTTTTGTCTAACTTGCCAGTTAAAACCTTTGGCAAAATTTCAAGAATGATGTTAAGATGTTTGGAAAGAGCAGCAATGTGCCTAAGCTTTCCAATTAAGTGTAGCTCAGAGGCTTTAAGAGGCAGTGCGGGCGCTCCACTAGGCTCCAGGTGCAGGGCCATGTGGCTACCTGACGGTCCAGGACGGGTCCTGAGCAATCTCGGCGTTCTCCGGCCCCAGGATGGCCACTCCGTGAGGGCTCCTCCCAGTGCCCAAGTACCTGCATGTGGACAGGGTGAGGAGGGCTCTCTACCAGGGCAGCCCTGGCCCATGAGGACAGGGTGAAGGGGGCTCTCTCTACCAGGGCAGCCCCAGCCCAAGGCACACTCAGCTGCACACTCACGCGTGGCTTGCAGCAACCAGGCTGTCGTGGCTGACAGTGAAGAGTTGCTCCCTCTGTGCCTGCTTCATCTCGTCCGAGAGGCCGTACAGGAAGTGGTCCAGGCCTGTGAGATGAGCACAGGTGAAGTGGCTGCCTGCTGGGACACTGCCACCCACGGCCAGGGCAGGTGCACCATTAAGCCCCAGTGCCTGGGACAGCCCCAGTCCAGTCCCCACAGCCCTGCCCTGGTGACATCGGGCGATGGTGCTGCAGCCACTCTCCTGCTGTGGCCGCATGTCACCCTCTGACCTATGAGTAAGCTGTGCCCTGTGAACTGGGCACGTGCCTCACTGGGCCATGGTCACTTGAGCTCTGAAATGATAGGATCTGATTCTTCGGAAATGGCCCACAACAGGATGCACTCGCCTAAATGGGAAGCAGCAAGTTTCCAAGGCTGATGTTTAAGGTGTCACTTGTGAAAGCCACACCACAAAGAAGGACATGCGGACAGAAGAAGCTGGAACGGTGGCACTACTGCCTGAGGTCCACACAGGGGTGACTGGGAACACATGTGTGGACGCTGAGTGGGGAAGCCCCACCGTGGTCCCTGTCCCCTACTCCACTGAGGCCCCGCCGTGGTCCCTGTCCCCTACTCCACTGAGGCCCCACTGTGGTCCCTGTCCACTACCCCACTGAGGCCCCACCGCGGTCCACTACCCCACTGAGGCCCCACCGTGGTCCCCTACCCCACTGAGGCCCCGCCGTGGTCCCTGTCCCCTACTCCACGAGGCCCCGCCGTGGTCCCAGTCCCCTACTCCACTGAGGCCCCGCCGTGGTCCCTGTCCCCTACTCCACTGAGGCCCCGCCGTGGTCCCTGTCCCCTACTCCACTGAGGCCCCGCCGTGGTCCCTGTCCCCTACCCCACTGAGGCCCCACTGTGGTCCCTGTCCACTACCCCACTGAGGCCCCACTGTGGTCCCTGTCCACTACCCCACTGAGGCCCCACCGTGGTCCCCTACCCCACTGAGGCCCCGCCGTGGTCCCTGTCCCCTACTCCACTGAGGCCCCGCCGTGGTCCCTGTCCCCTACCCCACTGAGGCCCCACTGTGGTCCCTGTCCACTACCCCACTGAGGCCCCACCGTGGTCCCCTACCCCACTGAGGCCCCGCCGTGGTCCCTGTCCCCTACTCCACTGAGGCCCCGCCGTGGTCCCTGTCCCCTACTCCACTGAGGCCCTACCGTGGTCCCTATCACCTGCTCCAGTACCTTTGTCTGAGGGGGCGATGGGAGCATCCACAGCCGAGAACACGGACAGCTTCGCTTCCTCCACATCCTGCTGTGTAAATGCTCCAGACTTAGCCCAGTCTACAGCTTTCCCAAAGGCCTGGAGCGTTTCCATGGAATTTGGATCCCTACGAAATTGCAGCATATTACCAACAGAAAAAGTCATGATCCCGTATTGACATAACAGTCCTTCCACAGTGTCTGTTTGCTAATGGCTCTATTTTAATATTTAACAGTCCAAACGACCCCCTGGCAAAATCACTCTTTGTAGAAACCTAAGTCTGACTACATCACTGCCCACACTCCGCCGTGCTTCTATCCAAGGGCACCATCAGGCACACGGCCTGGGGCCACCACAGTACAGGGAAGGTAGGATGACAGTGAGATTACAGAAGACCGCAGAAAAGTTAGGGTGAAGGAAACCCCAGGCCTCCCCAGACACGTGCAGGAGAGGTGAGGACCTGCTGGGTGGGCCGGTTCTGAGAACCTCCGTCCCGGTGCAAAGGCTCCCAGCCCCAGCCCTGCCAGTCCCCACAGGTCATCCTGGACGTGAAGTTGGCTGGGACCTTCCCCTTCATCCAAAAGTGCATCTCCTGGACGGCATGGCCAGAGAGACTGGGGGCCTGAGTGTGGGGAGCACCGGGTGACAGAGGCAGGAGAGCCACCCCCTTATCCCCAAAGTTTGAGAACATGTGTTGTCCTTAGGCAGCAGGGTTATAGGAACTGCTCCAAATAAAAGGGCAGCACACGAGCTCAGAGGGCTCCGAGGACACAGCCGTCCGCCTCCGGGAGGGGCCAGCCCTCAGACTGTGCCCAGCACCACGGACACTCTGTTCTCCTGACAGCACCTCCGGGAGGGGCCAGCCCTCAGACTGTGCCCAGCACCACGGTCACTCTGTTCTCCTGACAGCGCCTCCGGGAGGGGCCGGCCCTCAGACTGTGCCCAGCGCCACGGACACTCTGTTCTCCTGACGGTGCCTCCGGGAGGGGCCGGACCTCAGACTGTGCCCAGCGCCACGGACACTCTGTTCCCCTGACAGCACCTCCAGGAGGGGCCGGACCTCAGACTGTGCCCAGCGCCACGGACACTCTGTTCCCCTGACAGCGCCTCCAGGAGGGGCCGGACCTCAGACTGTGCCCAGCACCACGGACACTCTGTTCTCCTGACAGCGCCTCCGGGAGGGGCCGGCCCTCAGACTGTGCCCAGCGCCACGGACACTCTGTTCTCCTGACAGTGCCTCCGGGAGGGGCCGGACCTCAGACTGTGCCCAGCGCCACGGACACTCTGTTCCCCTGACAGCGCCTCCAGGAGGGGCCAGCCCTCAGACTGTACCGAGCGCTCTGGACACTCTGTTCTCCTACACGACACACCTAAGATAAAGCTTGATTCATACGTTAGATGGATGAGATTAATAATAAAAACCCTGTACTTTGGGGCCATTCTGAGTAAAACAAGGGTGACTTGGGCACAAGCAGGGCGGGGGCTCAATAGGAGACTTGATAACCCAGATGCCCGAGGAGTGACTTGGGGTAGGAGGTAAGAATGGAAAGGACAGGGAAGGAGGGAGGGAAAGAGGGAGAGAAGGAGAGAGGGAAGGAGAGAGGGAAGGAGAGAGGGAAGGAGGGAGAGAAGGAGAGAGGGAGGAAGGGAAGGAGGGAGGGAAGGAGAGAGGGAAGGAGGGAGAGAAGGAGAGAGGGAGGAAGGGAAGGAGGGAGAGAAGGAGAGAGGGAAGGAGAGAGGGAAGGAGAGAGGGAAGGAGAGAGGGAAGGAGAGAGGGAAGGAGGGAGGGAAGGAGAGAGGGAAGGAGGGAGGGAAGGAGGGAGAGAAGGAGAGAGGGAGGAAGGGAAGGAGGGAGGGAAGGAGAGAGGGAAGGAGAGAGGGAAGGAGAGAGGGAAGGAGGGAGAGAAGGAGAGAGGGAGGAAGGGAAGGAGGGAGAGAAGGAGAGAGAGAAGGAGAGAGGGAAGGAGAGAGGGAAGGAGAGAGGGAAGGAGAGAGGGAGGAAGGGAAGGAGGGAGAGAAGGAGAGAGAGAAGGAGAGAGGGAAGGAGAGAGGGAAGGAGAGAGGGAAGGAGAGAGGGAAGGAGAGAGGGAAGGAGGGAGAGAAGGAGAGAGGGAGGAAGGGAAGGAGGGAGAGAAGGAGAGAGGGAGGAAGGGAAGGAGGGAGGGAAGGAGAGAGGGAAGGAGAGAGGGAAGGAGAGAGGGAAGGAGGGAGAGAAGGAGAGAGGGAGGAAGGGAAGGAGGGAGAGAAGGAGAGAGAGAAGGAGAGAGGGAAGGAGAGAGGGAAGGAGAGAGGGAAGGAGAGAGGGAAGGAGAGAGGGAAGGAGGGAGAGAAGGAGAGAGGGAGGAAGGGAAGGAGGGAGAGAAGGAGAGAGAGAAGGAGAGAGGGAAGGAGAGAGGGAAGGAGAGAGGGAAGGAGGGAGAGAAGGAGAGAGGGAAGGAGGGAGAGAAGGAGAGAGGGAGGAAGGGAAGGAGGGAGAGAAGGAGAGAGAGAAGGAGAGAGGGAAGGAGAGAGGGAAGGAGGGAGGGAAGGAGGGAGAGAAGGAGAGAGGGAAGGAGGAAGGGAAGGAGGGAGGGAAGGAGAGAGGGAAGGAGAGAGGGAAGGAGAGAGGGAAGGAGAGAGGGAAGGAGGGAGGGAAGGAGGGAGAGAAGGAGAGAGGGAAGGAGGAAGGGAAGGAGGGAGGGAAGGAGAGAGGGAAGGAGAGAGGGAAGGAGAGAGGGAAGGAGAGAGGGAAGGAGGGAGAGAAGGAGAGAGGGAAGGAGAGAGGGAAGGAGAGAGGGAAGGAGGGAGGGAAGGAGGGAGAGAAGGAGAGAGAGAAGGAGAGAGGGAAGGAGAGAGGGAAGGAGAGAGGGAAGGAGGGAGAGAAGGAGAGAGGGAAGGAGAGAGGGAAGGAGAGAGGGAAGGAGGGAGGGAAGGAGGGAGAGAAGGAGAGAGGGAAGGAGAGAGGGAAGGAGAGAGGGAAGGAGGGAGGGAAGGAGGGAGAGAAGGAGAGAGAGAAGGAGAGAGGGAAGGAGAGAGGGAAGGAGAGAGGGAAGGAGGGAGAGAAGGAGAGAGGGAAGGAGAGAGGGAAGGAGAGAGGGAAGGAGGGAGGGAAGGAGGGAGAGAAGGAGAGAGGGAAGGAGGAAGGGAAGGAGGGAGGGAAGGAGAGAGGGAAGGAGAGAGGGAAGGAGAGAGGGAAGGAGGGAGAGAAGAAGAGAGGGAGGAAGGGAAGGAGGGAGGGAAGGAGAGAGGGAAGGAGAGAGAGAAGGAGAGAGGGAAGGAGGGAGAGAAGGAGAGAGGGAAGGAGAGAGGGAAGGAGGGAGAGAAGGAGAGAGGGAGGAAGGGAAGGAGGGAGAGAAGGAGAGAGAGAAGGAGAGAGGGAAGGAGAGAGGGAAGGAGAGAGGGAAGGAGGGAGAGAAGGAGAGAGGGAGGAAGGGAAGGAGGGAGAGAAGGAGAGAGAGAAGGAGAGAGGGAAGGAGAGAGGGAAGGAGAGAGGGAAGGAGGGAGAGAAGGAGAGAGGGAGGAAGGGAAGGAGGGAGAGAAGGAGAGAGAGAAGGAGAGAGGGAAGGAGAGAGGGAAGGAGAGAGGGAAGGAGGGAGAGAAGGAGAGAGGGAGGAAGGGAAGGAGGGAGAGAAGGAGAGAGAGAAGGAGAGAGGGAAGGAGAGAGGGAAGGAGAGAGGGAAGGAGGGAGAGAAGGAGAGAGGGAAGGAGAGAGGGAAGGAGAGAGGGAAGGAGGGAGAGAAGGAGAGAGAGAAGGAGAGAGGGAAGGAGAGAGGGAAGGAGAGAGGGAAGGAGAGAGGGAAGGAGAGAGGGAAGGAGAGAGGGAAGGAGGGAGGGAAGGAGGGAGAGAAGGAGAGAGGGAAGGAGGAAGGGAAGGAGGGAGGGAAGGAGAGAGGGAAGGAGAGAGGGAAGGAGGGAGGGAAGGAGGGAGAGAAGGAGAGAGGGAAGGAGGAAGGGAAGGAGGGAGGGAAGGAGAGAGGGAAGGAGAGAGGGAAGGAGGGAGGGAAGGAGGGAGAGAAGGAGAGAGGGAAGGAGGAAGGGAAGGAGGGAGAGAAGGAGAGAGGGAAGGAGAGAGGGAAGGAGAGAGGGAAGGAGGGAGGGAAGGAGGGAGAGAAGGAGAGAGAGAAGGAGAGAGGGAAGGAGAGAGGGAAGGAGAGAGGGAAGGAGGGAGAGAAGGAGAGAGGGAAGGAGAGAGGGAAGGAGAGAGGGAAGGAGGGAGGGAAGGAGGGAGAGAAGGAGAGAGGGAAGGAGGGAGGGAAGGAGGGAGGGAAGGAGAGAGGGAAGGAGAGAGGGAAGGAGAGAGGGAAGGAGAGAGGGAAGGAGAGAGGGAAGGAGGGAGAGAAGGAGAGAGGGAAGGAGAGAGGGAAGGAGAGAGGGAAGGAGGGAGGGAAGGAGGGAGAGAAGGAGAGAGAGAAGGAGAGAGGGAAGGAGAGAGGGAAGGAGAGAGGGAAGGAGGGAGAGAAGGAGAGAGGGAAGGAGAGAGGGAAGGAGAGAGGGAAGGAGGGAGGGAAGGAGGGAGAGAAGGAGAGAGGGAAGGAGGGAGAGAAGGAGAGAGGGAAGGAGGGAAGGGGAGCAGGAGAGGGAGAGAGGGGAAAGAGGGCAGCAGGGGCAGTCAGGGAGGAAGGGAGGGCAGGGAAGCCGTGCAGAGAGGACACGCTGGGCAGACGATCCACATCTGGGCAACATGGAAGGGGGCACAAGAGACTTCATCACATTACTTAGAATGGCCTGTGATTTTAAGCTTATGAATTATGTCCAGAATTTTCCATTTGATGCTTCCAGACCAAGGCCAGCTATGGGTAACTGAAACCTGAGAAAGCCAAACTGCAGAGATGGAGGCTCCTGCCCTCCACCCAGTATTGCTGTCTTCACAGTGTCCCCTGTTCACGTGGCCAGTCCTAACCCCGCCACAGAGGGCTGGGCTGTGTGGCGCTACTGGGGATGGGAGCATCACGGGGGCAGCGGGCAGGCTGCTCACCTGTAGGAGTAGAAGGTGAAGACCCCACTGTGGCTGAGCTTCGCGCCTCCGCCATAGGCACCCCCTTTCTCTCGAATTTCCGTGTGCAGGAATTTAGCAGTCATTAAATGTGCCAGGATCTTAAGGCTGAAATGAATGATTAAAAACTCAGGTTAAAAACGACTCAGCCAGCAGGAAAGTGCTAATGTCCTTATAACACAAGTGATCACGAGATGTCCAGAGTACACCTGAAGGAAGCCAAAAGTGGGGAAAGTCATGCTGTGAAATAATGTGTGCATCATGGTCCACTGGGGTTTCTTTTTCTTTTTTTAACAGACAAAAAGAAATAGCAAACTCATGAGCAGTGTCCAGCCCAACTCGGGCCTTCCCGGCTTAGAAGAACCAACCCTGTCCCAGACTCCGGCACACAGCACTGCTCACCACGCGGGTACCCATGGCATATTGATGGTACTCCGTCATATACCTGATGGAGTGAAATGGGTTATTAATTTTTACTGTGAGGCCACATGCACAAATGACCACTTAAATGTCTCATCTCAGAATATGGACAGAAAGTTAAGTGAGCCCCAGGGAAAATTTCCACAGGTGTGCTTAGAAAACACAGACCCCAACAAGCCTGTCCTCCTGCTAACTCACACTGGGGATGGTGACGGCCAATCTTCTGGAAAGCTTAGGTCTTGGCCACCCTGTGGGGGTGCTGCCCCTCCCCCGTCTGCCCACTGTGGGACACACGTCCACCTGGACTGGCTGTGTCAGGATTCCACCTTCTCCCCCCTCTGCTGGGCCATGTCCAAGTCCCTGGGTCCGTCCACCCTCCTCAGTTCAGTCCGGCTGCCTGAGACAGTGGCACAGGAGGGGCTTCTGGGAAACACCAGCCCAGTGACAGATCCTGTGGTCTTTTCTCTTGGTTCAGACAGTTTCCCAGCAACGGGCACAGACAAATGCCAGCCACAGAGCAGAGGGAAGCACCCACACTTCTTCCTGTTTGGGGCACAGCTGTGGCTGCTGCTGCTCAAGCCAGCACCACCTACTGAACCATGCACTGAGCATCAGACGCAGGCCAGGGCACGGAGCCTAACCTGAGAGGGCTCTGGGACAGGCTCAGGCTCCCAGCCCCAACCCAGCCCTGGCTCTCAGACACAAGCCTGTCTCAATCCTGTGGTCCTTGGGGGTCTGTGGCACAGCTTGAGCCTCCCCACCCTACAGGCCTCGAGGACAGGCTCCCCAAGCGTCCTTCGTCCTGCCCCAACCCCATGCTCTTCCCTGTGCCTTCCACGCCTGCTGCTGGGCTCTGGGCTCTGGGCTCCTGGAGGGGCCGAGCGTAAACACCTGGGCTCAGTCTGTTCCACACATCAGAAAGTCTTGCCCCGCTTTGTGCCATTTCACCTGCAGACAGGTGAGTTTGCGTTTAGGCCATATCTGTTTTTCTGTTATAGGATGTGAGGAGTATCAATCTCTTACAAAAACAGCTAAAGAGCAGGGCATTTTCTTCATAAAGGCCATTTGGATCTACAGTCTGAGTTTCTGCCTTGAACTCTCAGCCAGGTGCAGTCTGGGAAGAGCCAGACCCTGTAGATGGCAGAGCGGCAGCAGCCGGTGACATGGCACCCAGCACTCAAGTCAGTGTGAAACCGTCCCACGAGGAACACGGCTCGCCATCTCCTAACACGCTGGACACACTTACTAAGGCGCAGCCTGAGGGTGCCACTCCGGCACCGCCTCCTACCTGGCGTGACCTGGGTCCGTGTAGGGGACGGTTCTGATGCACTCGCCCACATAGTTCACCTGGAAGGGCAGCGGGAAGTGGGTCTTCATCTGGCAGGGCTCGAAGGTGGGTTCCTATGAGATGAGGGAGGGTGTCAGCCCCGACTCAGATGGGACGGACAATCCATGCCTCTAAGACGCTCGCTGGGCACACATGTGGTCTGAATGAACCCCATCTCTGAGGACACTAGCTGGGCATGTGGGTAGCCTGCATACCCCGCCAACTGGGCAAGCTTGTCGTCCGATGCCCCATGTCTGTGAGGGTGCTACCTGGACACACATATGACCTGAATGCCCCACGTCCCTGAGGGCGTTAGCTGGACACACGTGTGGGAACAAGGCATTGACACTATCATTCTATACAATTTCCCACTTTAAAATTCACATGAGATGCTCCAGTCTTGACACAAAGCCTTTAAAATCTATTAATCCATTAGATACATTCTATTCCCCGTCATCTGTGTGGTACTGACTCTCAGGGCCATGGACTCGGCCACACGCTATGATAAACCACAGCAAGGCGCCAGCACAGAGCACAGCGGGCACTGGGGCCCAAGCACACTGCCAAGCTGACCCTGTCCCAGTGCCATGGCCTGCACTCTTAGCAAGACACCTGCGAGGCGGCAAGGCCAGCGAGACTGCCCAGAGCCGGGCTCACTCAGTGCTGCCTTGGGGTGGCAGGGACAGAACGGCACAGCCAACTCAGCCTAAGGACACAGCAGCCCTGCGGAGGCTCCGAGGAGCGCAGCCAGTCCACACGCAGCCAGGTGGGCTGTTCCAACGCACCGTGATCAGCTTCCTCACGATCTGGGAGCCACAGGCGTCTGTGTTTCCATCAGGGCCATTGTGTGCAGGTTTCTGGAAATGTTTTCAAGAGAAACAAGAAGACCCAAGACTCACCTGAGACACCTGAGAAGGTGCACAAGTCATAAAATCCTCAGACCTCATAACAATTTGTTTACGTGGTGCAAATACCAAGTGTTTTCATGTGTTAAAGATTGTTAAAGTCTTCCTATATCACAAAGAAATCTTGTTTTCAACTTCCTTTCCTCCTCCTGCCCTTTACAGTCATGGAACTGTTTGCAGACAAGTGGCGGTGTGTACACAGGGGCTGCGACAGAGGCCCGAGGGGCGGGAGGCCCTTTCATGGGCCACAGCGCAAGGCTGGGCAGGGAGACCAGGCCACAGATGGGATGAGGGATGTGCACTCACCAGAATCCACAACTGTCACCCTTCTCCTCTGACACATGAGGCTTCTCTAGCTACATTGTGGGCGACAGTCAAAGAGACCTGTCGCCAACCAAACTCACTGGGGTTACGGCCACTGGTATAACTCATCCAGAGCAAAGTCCCAGAACCACCACGTCACAGTGAAAGGGTTTTACACCCTGTGTCCTCCAAAGCCTCAAAAGGACAGACATGCTCAGACCACTTGGCTGCTCTCATGACACCGCACCCCCCGGGGACACTGTTTGCCATAAGCAGCAGCAGGAGGAAGTGAGCACTGGGTCAAGGCTAGGCCACAGGGCTAACCCACCTCTCACCAGGCCGACCCTGGGAGGTCTCTTAGTCCTCCAGAGCCTCAGTGTCCCCTGCCTGCTGGACCATCTGGCCTCAGTGGGCTAATATACACGCACACACGCTGAGTAACCTGCCCAGCAGGGAGGTGCCCAAGACCTCTGTTGTGTGGGCGTTACCTCAACCTCATGGAGGTGCACCGGCTTCCGCTCCCTGCTACCACGCCCCAGCGCCCCGAGGAACCGCTCCACCTCCCGCTCCGCCTGAGGCCTCTGCTGCGGAGTCACATTCACCGCGCACCTGTTAGAGAGAATCATAAAACCATCACTATTAAAAACTCATCATACTAATCACATTTTGTATAAATAAAAAAAAAAGTAAGTACTAAATGGTCTCTGTACAAAATGTTAAAAAGAACAGGAGGCAGATGTGGGAACAGCACAGCCGTCCCCGTTCGGTGGCTTCATGTCCTCACAGACGTCCACATCCCTGAGCCCCCAGCTGAGGACAGCCAGAGACACAAAGACAGCTCAGCCGACCCCATTCCTCTCAAGGGCAAAGCAAATAAAGAGAGCATCAGTAATGCCCGCCAGTGAGGCCTTCAGACCCACTGTCAGAAACTGACAGGGTGAAGGGCTGTCTAGTCTGAAAGTGTGAACTGTTGCAAAAGCAGAACATCACTTTACAAAGCACCAAAAATTCACCATGCTCTCAAAAGTATATGAAAAGTAGAACTGTCAAATTCTACAGAATCACAAACACTGTCCTATAAAACTCACTTGGACACTAACACGGCGAAAGCACCGTGTAGTCGACCTGCAGGTGACCCTGAGGGACTGCGGGTGACCAGTCAGCACACAGCACGCGGCAGCGGCCGCCACAGGGGTGGGGCCTACACGCCAACACCCGCCTGTGGTGCGTGGCAGGTCTACGCGCATTACGTCAGTAGGGGGAGTGGTCAGTGCAGGGAGGTGGTCAGCTACAGAGGCCTACTGTCTTTTCTTCTTTTTGGCCCTACCCCCCAAGTCTACGTTAGTTAGATTAACAGTGGGAGACAGGAAACTGATATTCCAGCCCAGGCGCTGCGCCCGCTGCCCTGCACGTTACCCCTTCATCCCCCACAGTGAACATGCAGAGTCGGGCTTCATGGAGAAGGAAGCTGCCAGGATTCTGGGGTGCAGCCTGACCAGGCCTCGTAGGTGCTCGCCACAGGCCGCCCCATAGAACCTGCTGCAGACCCTGGAAACGGAGCAGGATGGTGCCAGGACCCTGTGCCAGGACACAGCTCACACAGCATTCCTCTACTAAGTGTCCCTGAACACCCCATCAGTGAACTTGGAATCGGGGAGCTGAGACCACACACGACATGGGCAGCACTGTGCGGAGTGGCCGAGGTGCTGGATGTCTCCCTCAAACCATCAGATAATTTTATTTTTGCAATAAACAGATCTACACTCTGGTCTGTCCCTCTGCTGCTCTCCCTGAGGCCTCCTTTACAGACCATTTGCTTTTGGGACCAAAGTAACATTTATTTGCCTTAAATATACCTATTATCTAGGATAAAATTAACTTGCTTTCTCTACCACCTACCTAATACAACTTTTACTGAACTTAAATACTGATCTTTTTCCCAATAGAAAATGGTTTCTTAGCTTCTAAGAGCATTTGAAGCTTAGAATCCATTCTATACTCTACAGCTTTACCAAGCTTCCCTCTCTCTTGAAGATAAATTTATGTAATATATATATAATACTTTCTATATAATTTTCAAGTGAAAAATATCTAAAACCGACACTTGACAAGATGGGATGAACTGCAGGACATCTGTTTGGAAGTGAGTCGTGAGCCCACCTCATGTCATCACAGGTCAGGAGATGCGTCCCAATGAGTGAGAGCGTCCTCAGGACGGGGGTGACATCCTCCATTTCTGCAACGCTCTTCATCAGCCTCACCTGGACCAGAGAATCACAGGGACAGAGGCTGTGATGGAGCCTAGGACCAAATGCCCCCAACCCTGGCCCGGCTTGGGGCAGCAGGGTCGAGGGCTGGGTGGCACAAAGAGGAACGTGAGTTAAAGGAAAAATGTTTCCCCATGAAATGTGGTTGATTAGAAAGTTACCTTTTGTGAGACATAAGCCACTTATTCCCAGAGAACAGGAACAACTCTGGGAGACGTGGCTAATTCAGCCAGACCAGCCACGCCCTGTTGCAGCAGCCCACCTGGTCCATGCCGCTGAAGGTCTCCTGCAAGTCCCCGGCAGGTGTGAGGGTCCGGCTGGCCCGGACGGACGCATAGAGGTGCCCAGCGTCTGGAATCCCATTTGCAAGCTCCTGAGCACTCATCTTGACTAACACTCGGAAGCGTTCTTCTTCTTCAAGGTGCGGGCTATGGGAAACGAAAAGAATTCACTCCTGGAGACCTGCCCGGTCCCCATGTTCCCTGCTTCACCAAGGAAGATTTATGATGTTTATAGACCATTTCAACAACCTCAGATTCTACAAGGCCACGGAAGTTACAAGTAAGATCAGGCCAGGAAATCAACCACCCACACGAGCACGGTCTGTTCTGGACACATCCAGTTGAGAGTTAACGTCATGTGCAAGCGAAGTTACCTGTTGAATATTTCAGCCCACAGGTGCATCATGTCCGGCAGGTTTCGATCCAGGCAGAGAGATGAAAACAGAACACCCTGAATCATGGAAGACACATAAAAGGAAACATTTATTGCAGAATAATTTCTAAAAACCCACTGGGGAGACAACTTTGTGGCACACCGTGTTGCAGGGTAAACGCTACCTGCTCATAGGTGTCCAGGTGAGAGTCGTCGGGGAGCACGTGTGGAGACACCGTCATGCCCCCAGTTCTCAGCTCTATCTGCTGGGCCTGTTCCCTGTAGTCAAGGACACCGCAGCCCATCCTGATGAGACAGAAGTTTACCTGAACCCCAAGGCACTTTTGCTGTACATTTTCAAAATCATGCATCTTGAATTACAAGTTACTTAAATTAGCCACAGCTTAAAAAATCCCTTTTTACACTTCAAAGATCACCAGGCAAGACAGCGGTGGCCATGTGCCCTCTGGAGCACTCAGGAGCCTTCCCTGCGCAGGAACCAGCATCCGCCAGCTGGGACCCTCACAGGACCCAGCCACTAGGCACCAGGGTGATGTCTGCACTGAAAATCAAACTCTGAAGTGCGGGCGTCCAGGCCTGAGCTTGTGAGTCTTCCTCACTCTCAGGCTCCCACACACCCTGACACCTACTTCATGCTCTCAAGTATCTGTGATGGGGGCGGGGGGCGGGGGGAGTCTGAAGAATGAACCTTTCTGAGCTGTCAGGAGGCCCATTATCCCCTGGGCAACATGCTCCGTCCCCACCAGGGCAGCTGCTGAAGCTCAGGGTGTGGGCAGCAGACCCCAGCTCACTGCATGGCCTCAGGCCCCTGGACAGGAAGGGAAGCCCACAGTCCTGTCCACGCCTTGTTCTGCCACCCTCGGCATGCACACAGGGCTGAGGGAAGGGGCATGGGGCTGGGGCATGGGTACAGTCCCCAGCCCACCCACAGACACCCGGTATGGAGCACAGCAGCAACGGCAGCACTGGCTCAGAGAAGCAAAGTGGGGTGGGCACGCGTGATGCTCCAGGCGGCCACTACACTGTTGAGTCAACAGAGGTCTTCCCCCAAATCTCACCAGATCAGCACCTCTGTGCTGGGCGGGCTGCGTTACCTTATGCTCTAGGTTCATATTTCAACGTTATGTGATAGGAAAACAATTTTCATACAACGAAAATTGTAAACCAATACATTATATTGTACATTACCAGCACAATATATTTTACATTTTTACTCCATGATTCTGTAATTTTGAAAACTGATCCACTAAATGGTCATTACTACAAACGTGTTAGAACCACACATACACATTTATAAAGTACACACTCGTCCCACACAGACATGTGCGGGGTCTCACAAGCAAATCTGACACCTACTTGGTGAGGACATAGCAGAAGAGGGGTACGTAGGGGCGCAGCTCCCTGGGCAGCGAGTTCAGGCTGGAGAAGGCCCGGAAGTACACCACGCCGTTGGTGGGCTGCACGCAGTACTGGATGGGGGTGTCTCCAGCTGGAAACACAGAGGCCTTGATGGCTTTACCAGCATGACATTAACCATTTTTAATATTTAGGAGATAATGCTACTGCTCTTAAGGATGAAGGTTTGAAACTTGTACCAGCAAAAAACAAAAAAAAATCCATTCACTTGGCATAGGCCATATACATTTCCCTGCTATACCTCCATTATGATTTAAAAAGCCTGCAACAGTCATTGCTAAAGTAACCCTCACTTTCTGAAGATGAGAAAGGGGGAACAGAGGCCCTGCTCTCCTAGTTTCAGATCAGTGATGGCCACAGGGGTGCCCCATTCTCTCTACCTCACCCACCTTCACCCAGCATCAGCCTGAGACACCAACCCTACCGTCTTGCCCATCCAAACCCCTTCCTTCCCCACCAGGTCCCCTCCTTGGGCCCTACACTCCTGCCCAAGGCCCTGGTGCTGCCCTAGATGACTCCAGTGCCTGTAGGGACAGCCAGGCCTTGCCAGGCTGGGACATGTCCTGAGCCAGAGGAGGGTTCAGTCAGCTACTGATGACGGACTCACCTTCACTGTTCTTCTAATGTACATTAAGGAAATTCACCATTAAATAAAAATTGTGGGGCATTAAAAGACTGGTGGGATGTGAACCCTGATTTCCAGAAGAAAGATTCCGCTTGCTTGCATACACACACACACGCACAGAGACACAAGTGTGTGTGTACACAAACAAATCAGACATGGGGACACAACCACTGTGGAAACACAGAAGGCAGGCTGGGGACTCTCCACAGGAACCAGCAACACTGGGACACGGTCTGAACTCTGCCCCATCAGCTCAGTAAGAGACAGCAGTGCCCGGCAGGCAGTGTGAACACTGAGGGCACAGCCAGGGGGAGAGAGGCCTGCAGCCTGCCATCCACCCTGGGACCGCCAACACTTACACCTGTGAGGCACTTCCTATCCCTGCACTGACAGCAACTCAGAGGACGCTGGTGACTTTAAAAGTGCACTAACCACAGCCACGGCCCAGCCCAAAGCCTCGTTGGACTCCCTCCCAGCTCCATTCAGAGGAGCAGACAGGGGCTCCGGGAGGAACGCCACCATCACTAAACTCAAGAAAAGTCACAAGACATTGGGGGGGCGGGGAGCAGCACTGTAATGACTGGGGACGCTCAGATATTTCAGGGAAAACATCTAAAATGTGGCTCTGCTCTTCCTGTGGAGACTGGTAGGTCGTGTCAACAAGGGACCCAGCACCCATGAAGAGGACAGAGACCTGCCAGGACCACGTCCAGCTCGGTGACAGGCACGGTGGGCTCAATGTCCGACACCTTCAACGCCGGCAGGCAAGAGGCATCCTGAGGCTGGCTCTGCAGAGCACGTAATTCCAGACCTAGAAAGATCCGGGAAAAGCATGGTGGTCAGTGCTACAGCCGAAGGTTCTAGGCACCTCCCTGCACTCATAGTCAGCCATCCGGCCAGCGAAGGCACCTCAGGGCTGCAGTTTTAAGGTCCCTGCTGTCCCCAGCAGGCTGGAACTGGACACAGCACGTCTGCTCAGTCAGTGGTCCTTCTGATTCTTGCTTATTTCAGAAAAGCATTTTTATGGGGAGAGGTGGTGTGTCGCCAGCAGTTTCCCCACCACCCTTTGAAAATGTATACTAGACAGATTAAATTTATTTGTAAGAGTTTTCAAACCAGTTCTTGATGGACTGAAATTGAATGATTTCACTTATTTTCTATTATTGCATTTTCACTTATTTCAGCAAAATGCTTAATGTAATTTCATAAATGTCATACATCCTAGCAATGCTTAAAACCATGTTTCTATTGATTCAATGAGAGGGAGGCAGCTCCCCCTCAGGAAATCATTCGCCAATCACAATCTGGAAAGGAGGACTCAAGGGGCCAGAGCAGGATTGTAAGGACAGGCCTGAACAGTCCTTGTGCAACAAGATCCCTGGATACACTCCAACCTGCCCCAAACCCCAGCAGTCCAGGGCCCTCCAGGATACCCCACCCCACCCCTGGGTGCCAGCAGCTGCTGAGTGGCCCTCTGCCCACGGTGTGCCCGCCCATGTTTCCGCACAGACGGACTCATTCTCCTGAGTCTGGCTCACTCCACTCGGCCTCAGTTTGCTTCTCAGAGGCATCAATGTGGAGTTCATTACTACTCTGCTCCTGCTTATAACTGACTAGTATTTCTTTGTATGGCTGTGCATGTTGATGGACATTTGCAATGATCCCATTGTGGGTAGAGGTTGTCATTGCTCTTGGGTAAATAACAGGAGAGCGGAGTCAGCACCCAGACACTAGGAAACTGACTCCCCAAGTGCAGTCTTCACACCACTGTGCTCTCCCACCAGCAATGGACAAGCTCCCGTCTTTCACACGACGGGTACCTGGTACAAGCAGTATGTCTTCAAGTAACTCTTGTATCTACTGGGTAATTATACATGATCATAGCTTTGATTTGCACTTTTTAAATAAATGTTGCATTTCCCTGAGAAAATAATGAGATTATTTCCCACATAAGTAATGATTTATGTGCTAATTTGCCATTAGAGTATCTTTTTAGATGATGTACCTACCAAAATACTTCCCTGTCATTTTAAATAGCTGTTTTCACATTACTGATTTGCTCAAGTTTTTCATACAGTCTGGAGACAGTCCTGAATCAGTCTGCAGATGTGTCCTTGCAGAGGGCCACACCCTAGCTGGAGAGCTCCCCTGGCTCCTGCCCTGGGACCCTCCACCGGCTTTGGCAAGGTCCTGACCCTCCCACTCCCACCATCCCAGCTTCAGCTCTTGTCACGCTTATGTTTCTAATTGCTTTTGACAATTTTCTCTCTCTGGCTTCTCTAATTTTCCTCAAAACCATTCCCAATACCACCACCGTAACCTGCTGAATGTCACCACAATGACCCTGCCGAATCTCATTGCTCAACCCCAGCTGAATGTCACCACCCCTGACCCGCTGAGTGTCACCACCCTGACCCCGCTGCGTGTCACCACCCCTGACCCCGCTGCCTGTCACTACCCTGACCCTGCTGAGTGGTACCACCCTGACCTGCTGCGTGTCACCACCCTGACCCCGTTGCGTGTCACCACCCCTGACACCGTTGAGTGTCACCACCCTGACCCCGCTGTGTGTCACCACCCCTGATCCACTGAGTGTCACCACCCTGACCTGCTGCATTTGTCACCACGACCTGCTGAATCCTGTCACCGTGACCCTGCTGACCATGGCCAATGCAACCCTGTTTATGACCCCGCACTCTGGTGACCTGACTGTGAAGCATCTGTGTCCCCACCTTGTATTCCAGGCCTTCCTTCCCACTGCCTGGCCAAACTCCTGCTGCCCCTGTCCCCCTACACAACGCTCCCTTACCCACTATACATCACCACATGAGCAGGTGCACCGCCCACCTATGAATGTCCCAGGCCAACCCCAGGGGTCAGTGGGCAGCACAGACCCTTCACGCCCTGAGGACAGCTCTGGGCAGCAGCTGACACTGGCCTCTCTGCTCACCAGGCAATCCAACATGCACTGTGACATGCCCAAATCTATGGCACATTATGGCACCTGCCACCACTTAAAACACAGCACTCTCGGCGCCCTGTAGATTCCAGCTGGTTGAAATAACAATCACCCCAACTATGAACTCACAGGAAGTTCCCTGGGTCTGGGTGACAGTTACGACGTTTCTGAGCACAAATTAAATCCCAGACCTTTTTCGTAGA
Source organism: Nycticebus coucang (assembly GCF_027406575.1). Taxonomy (NCBI): domain Eukaryota; kingdom Metazoa; phylum Chordata; class Mammalia; order Primates; family Lorisidae; genus Nycticebus; species Nycticebus coucang. The sequence goes on along the minus strand of NC_069799.1, from coordinate 67,079,636 downwards.
TCTGCCGCTTGTCCTCCAGGGAGAGAGGCTGGACCTTCTGCTTCAGCTTCTCCGCTTCCATCTGCACCTGTTTCTCGTGGTACTTGTCATCTGGCCTCATCGACAGGGTCAGCTTGTGCTGGTTATTCTGCAGCAGTCGAGCAACAGCAGCCAGGTTACAACAAGACTTTCTTTTATTTATTTTAGAAAACAAGATTTTCTTAAAACCTGCTATGGAGCCCTGCCTCCATGGGTATGTGCTTGGTCCTGTTCCGTTTTCCTACTTTTAAAGTAATGTTGGTAACAGAACTCACTGCAAGCACTGTTTTGTAGATTAAAGTACATAAGCTGCATAAAACCCTCACAACCACAGCTACTACACAGTGAAATGTTCTGTATAATGTTTACATGCCACCGTTACTAGGATTGTCATCTTGCTTGCTATGGCTCAACTATAAATGAATCAATAGTCAACATTTTTGTCACACCTTAGTTATAAGAAGGCTTATACTTTTAAATATTATAAATCTTTTATTTTAATGTAAATTGCAGATAACATAAGACTTCTGACTTAGATTTTAATCTAGTGTTCCTCATCCTATTAATTTCTAAAAGGCTCTAAATTTTCCATTCAATACTTTGTGAGTTATTAGGACTAAATAGATGTTGATTTTATATAAAAGTAAATGACAGGTGATTTAATGTGCTTCTCTTATTTTTTTCAATAATCGAACACCCAGACATGCTCACTAGTAACACCACTACAAAGAGAGGTGAGACTAGGAATCTAAGAGAAATTTTACGCAAAATAATTTAGAACTTAGAGAAAACGTAGGTCAAATATACAGAGCAGATGACAATCTCTCCGACACAGTAACACCTGCTAAAAAGTTCTATCACGCTGATGAGCGTGTAGCAGGGAACACACAGCCAGCCGAGTGCCTGCAGATCCTGGGAAACCAGTGAGCACACGTCAAAGGACTCAACCCCAAAACGGCCGGCGTGCTCATCACACGAGGGTGACTGCTCCCCGCTTCACATTATTCTTCTATTAACAAACTAGGAAAATATACGCAGATGTTTTATTCATACATATGTTCGTGTATAAAAAGGCACACAGATATAAAAAACCAACTGCCAACTTGCATTAGAATAAAAAAAAATTCAAGGTAAGCATTTGAATTTTTAATTAGAAAATCAGTAATTGTCATCTATGTATTAACAGAAATTGACTTACTTACATAAATTACATCCTAACATTTTTTCCATCGTTATAAAATTCAACTCCAAAATTATAAAAATAAATTTTCCAACTTTCTTACCTTAAAATACCGTTTTACTTTTTCTTTCAAAAAGTCTGGATTTTCCTCTAAGCACTGCCTGAATTTAACCAACTGGTCTCCCAACTTGAGGAGTTCCACGGGGTCCCCGTCGTGATTCCAGCAGGAGGCCACACACTGGAGGAGAAGGTTACGGTCATAGCGGGCTGCACCAGAGCTGCCTGCTACCCAGGAAACCTCTAAGGGCCATGCTTTACTAACATCCTAGCTTCTGTATTTAAAAACACCAGAGGTGATTGACTACAACAATAATTAAGTCATTGTTTAGTAGGATAAAATAAAAAACAAACCCATTAAAACCCTGCTTTGTCCTAACAAAATAAAAAGCAGAAGTTTTAATTATTTTTAGAAGATGCAATTACCAACAAATTACCAGTTATCTATCATAAATCCCTCCCCACTCAAAGTATACTGTGTGAATCTGTTTCAAACACAGGAATAAAATATCAAAAAGCCAATTAAGTAAGCTAATAAAAAGACAAAGTATCATGAAACTAAATAAGTAAATTTATATCTGATGCAAAACAGTGTAACTTTTAAGGTTCAAATGAAAAGCATCATCAGTATAAATCTGTATTTTCAATGCTGTCGAGACCCATTAAGTGCAGGTTCAGAAAACAAAGCCCCCCCCCCGGGCAGCACCTGTGGCTCAGTCAGGAAGGCGACGGCCCCATATACCGAGGGTGGCGGGTTCAAACCCGGCCCGGCCGAACTGCAACAAAAAAATAGCCGGGCGTTGTTGTCCCAGCTACTCGGGAGGCTGAGGCAAGAGAATCGCTTAAGCCTAGGAGTTGGAGGTTGCTGTGAGCTGTGTGATGCCATGGCGCTCTACCGAGGGTGATAAAGTGAAACTCTGTCTCTACAAAAAAAAAAAAAAGCCCCCCCCCCCCCCCCCCCCCCGAAAAGCACCATGAAACAACACACCGATGTCAGGGTCAGCCCGAAGCTGGTGGACTGATGCTTCATCTGTACCTCCAGTTTATGAAGTAAAGCTTCGATCCGATCATCTTCAAATCCTTTCCTGTAGAACATAGTGAGGAGCTAAGACATGGAAAAGAAAACAGCTTTGGAAGGCAGCAGAGACAGATAACACTGAAGATGAACACACAGGCTTTACCCAGGGAGGGCCGAGTACCGGCGAACTCCCTCCCGGCCCCCCACCTCCTAATGCAGCAGGATGCATGGGGACAGGGAAATCACTAAACCAGCCGACTTACTGGGCCGCTTCATCCAGCGTCCTGTCTATCAGGGCTCTGACCGTCTCAATGTCCTTCTCTGCAATGCCCTGGAGGCCGACACTGAAGTACGCCTCTCTCGTGTAGCCATTGTATCTGGAACACAGATGATGGGAGGATTCCCGGGTGCTCATGGCACCGTAATGGGCTGCGCGTGAGGCTGGGACAGAGAACTTTCAGCCCCCGACTGCCACTAAGCCACTGAAGCCGTGTTCTCAGATACGCTGGTCACACTAGAATGTAAACACTTGAGTCACAGGAAAATTAATCTAAAACTAGAGAACTGCTGAGTTTAACAAAAATCTTAAAACTTTTAAGAACATTTAATGAACTAACTTTTAAAACAAGCAGCAGTTAAGACATTCTGAGAACTTGGCACAATTGTCCTTGTTTTCACCTTTTTTGCCCAAAAATTTTTCTCAGCAACCAAACAGCTTGCACTGGACCGTGACACAGCACAGTCCAGGGAGTCCTGTCTGGGGCTGTCCCCCCAGCACTGAGGATGTTCAGCAGCACCCCAGCCTCTACTTCACAATTTAACAACCACACACCGTCATCCAGGGTCAGAAAAGGGGGTGCAAAGTCACACCCATCTGGTCCCCGCTAAGAGCAGCACTTACCCAGCGTCAGGAGAAAAGTCTGTGCCGAGCCCAGACTCAATCAAGGCTTTGTAGAAGGGAGAATTGGGCCCAGAAATCAGCAGTGAAGACAGAAGGCTCAATGTGAAGGCCTCGAAGATGTCAGTGATACTTCAGTGGAGCAGATGGGAAGGAGAGGAGGAGAACAGAGGGAAGACGGTTGGTCCCTGTGTGTTTCTACAGCCATCTAAACTCATTATTAAATAACTTTCATCTCCATACTTGTGTTTCACATTTATTTTCATAATCATATGGGCAAAAGAGAACCTTTTAATATCCTGGACTTTGTTGTGGTCCCCAAATAAATTCAGCTGCATATCAAATGCTTATCACACGACAGTGGGCCATGTACTTTCACAGACACTACTTCAGTGGTAGCTACGACACCAGCCCTGTACAGGGAGGTGACAGGTGACAGCCACCACGGCACAGACCACGCTGGCAGGAAGAGCTGCTGTCTTCCTTTCCTGACCAACTTCAAGGCACGATCTAGTATCACAAAGTTTTACACATGGTATGTTTTTCCCAAGGTGAGCATTCATAGCATCATTCTCACACTGAAAGGGAACCATGACCTCAAAAACACTCACAACTGCTGCCCCATGGCAGCCACTCCCTTCTCTATAGGAAGAAAGCTTTAAAATGCAGTAAGTATGTAAATTACGTCTTTTCCTGATGGCTACTGCAAATGATTTTCAGATGTTATTAAACACCTTGACACTTTGTTCTCTGTTCTCGGACCCCGCTTCACTCAGTCCTAACTATGTTGTAATTTATACTTGACTGTAGAATTCACCTCTTGCCTTTCTAGCCTGGACACTATCCCCTGCTGTCCAGCCCATATGTGCCTGAATTGCACATACTCACTCTGGTAAGAGGAAGCTGACGCTGACCGTTGTCTGCTTAGAGGGGTCTGCAGCAAAGGGGTCCGGGCCACAAGTTATCTGGAATTCCCTCTGCAAAACGACACAACACTTTAAGCAGGTGCAGAGTCAGAAAGGTTTTCAACTACTGTAGATTATTAGGATTTACAGAATGGCTCAAGAAAGGTTTTCACTAAGTTAACTTTCTTTGAAAGCAAAGAGCCATTGTCTAGCCTGAAAAGCTCTCCCAGACTGAGCAGCGTCTTAAAGGCCTACTCCAGCATGCGGCGTGGCACATCCGCAGGGGAGGGACGCGGGCACTCACGGGCCTGTCCCACGGCCTCTGGACGGGCACTGCGGTGCTGGGCTCGATTTTCTGGAACTTGCTCAGTGCTTCATCATGAATTTGTTTCAGATGCTGTTCTAATGGGAAATTTCCATAAGTGAAGAACCTAAAATTTTCAGGGAATATGTTAGTGTATTTTAGTTTAAAAGATTAGAAATTGACAGTGAGGGCTTTTTGCATGAAATGAAGGAAATACAGTACACAGTAATCTCCCCTTATCTGAGGTTCCCATGGTTACCGAGGTCCCACTAGTTTGGGAGCCTGCGAGGAGCATTCCCGTGAGATCCCCTGCAGCCCAGCATCACGGCTGTCCCCCGCTGTCACCTACTGCTGCTGGGCCCTCATGTACCTGCTTTGCCAAGTTACACTGCATCGGAGCTGTGCAGGTACAAGAGGCAGTGTACCTGGGCCTCAGCCCCACCTGCAGATGCCGGTGTCCATGGGGGCTGAGGGAGGCCTGGGCGGAGCGGCTAAAGCCACAAACAACCTGTTTCCACCCTGGTGCCAACATCAAAGGGGGGTGTGTTGTGTTTTCACTTAGTTTAACTGTAAACACCACATAAAAGTGATTGCCCTTTCAACTGTATAGGTGGTTCAAACAAAACACAAGTTGTACAGAACTAGTCAATGCAATGCAAATCCTTTAAATCTATCATAAAGGCATTACAGACAGCAAGTGAGTTATTTGTTAAGAGCTTCCATGACCCTAGCTAGAGTAACACGATAATCCAACTGACAAAGCACTTCATAAAAGTCAACTTCAGGCTACTCATTTTGGGTTATGCACATTTTCAACTAACACAATTATTCAACCAGAGGAGGTTACAATGGCAGGCTTGGTCTCTATCTTACTGCGTTGCCTGAGTATGGTTAGTTGCTGTTTGAGGAACTAGTGTCTGAAAGATCCTTCATAAACTTTACACTCAAGAGTTTAGACACCTACTTTAGCACGGGGTCTGGACAATCCACTGGCAAGTGGCGGCCCTAACATCAGGACTCTGGTCTCTCAACGGCTTCCTCATTTGTCAGAGGTCACAGAGCCGGGGGGACTGGCCTGCGGCACCTCTGTGCAGGGAGGGCCTGAGCGTGCAGGTGCTCGGAGGTCATGTGGTGCAGAAGCCAAAGTTACTGAAGACCAAAACCAAACTGTCAGAAAGGAAGTCCCACGGGCCACAGTTGGGGCCATGTGACCATAAAGATAAACAAACAGTCCCAGATGATCACAGGCCATGAGTGGGGGCCCTGGGCTGACAAGGCATGACACATGGGCCTCACTTGGATCAGAAATTTGGGAGACAAACGGAAAACTTGACTATAGAATAAGAAGTAGGGGGCGGCACCTGCGGCTCAGTGGGTAGGGCGCTGGCCCCATATACCGAGGCTGGTGGGTTCAAACCCAGCCCTGGCCAAACTGCAACAAAAAAATAGCCGGACATTGTGGCGGGCACCTGTGGTCCCAGCTACTTGGGAGGGTGAGGCAAGAGAATTGCCTAAGCCCAGGAGTTGGAGGTTGCTGTGACGCCATGGCATGGCGCTCTACCATGGGCGACAAAGCGAGACTCTGCCTCTAAAAAAAAAAAAAAGAATAAGAAGTAGGGAGTTTTAAGAAAATATGCTTTATTCTGTTAAATGTGACTATGATGTGATCGTGTGTTAAAAAAATCCTCATGTTTCAGTATAACAAATTCAAATACTTCAGGGTAAATGATTATGATGACACCTATAATTTATTTCAAAAATACCTCAGCAAGAATACCCATGTAATTAAGTAGTGGGGAGTCACATGAACTAATCTTGCAAATGTGATCTGACCTTAGGATTTATCTGTAAATGTAACTACGAGTGTTTTATTATTAGCGATATGAGGAACCAGAACTGCACCGAGAAGTAGGTAAGGTTCATAAACGCAGGCACTGTTTAACAACACCTGCGTGCCCAGGGCGGGGCCAGTCCTAGCGGGTGGTGCCCCCCACACAACCCCATTCTATTCGTCACAAAACTGGGACCTGGAGGTGAGGAGGTGAGGTCGGGACTCCCCTCCAGGGTGACTCCGAGGGCTGTGTTTGCAGCCAGTGCACAGCAGCATCCAGTTACCACTGCAGATGTTTAAAATGAGTGTTCAAGTCAGTCAGACGGGAGAATTGAAGCAACCAATCCTATCTACACTTACGTATGTCTTAAGCAAACATTTCTTTGCTAAAGGTGAAAAGTGCTAAGTCAACTTAGTGTAAGAATGCAAACAAGCCAACTCTTCAAAATCCACCATTCAACTGTCAAACGCAGCGTTACCTAGCATTACTTGGATGATAGTGAGTAGCGTGGAACTGTCTAAGCTGCTCCCACGTGAGCTCCGGGATGCACAGCGGGTCCCCACCCGACACCACAGAGTACGTGTGGTCAGGAAGGAGTCTGTTTTGAAGGTGCTGTGAGAATATCCTCTCGTTGTCTGTCTTGAAATTGCAAGAAAATAAGTGAATACACACACATCATTACAGCCCATCAAAGCAGTCACACTCTGGAGCATACACCTATAAGGCCTCGCAAAGGGAACCATCCTAATGATGAACAAGGAAGCAAGGACCCCAGGCAGGTGTTGTTGAACATGACATTCAACTTACTCACAATCTGTGCATAGCACCCAAGGCTTGGCTCTCTTGGAAGAGCAAGAAAACATATTTTTTGACACAGATTGGGTGAGCAATCTCCCACAGCTAGGCAGAAGGTGTCCTTCTGTTCATCCAGCTGCAGGGCAGGCGGGGAGTCACACAACTCAGTCTGAAGACAGGGTCATGGAGAAAGGCAACGAAATTAAGTATAAAAGGATAAGAAATAGTTTTCCATTGAAAGGGGCTGCAGGATGCAGGCAGCAGAGCTGTGTGTGCAGGTCACCCCACACTGCAGAGACTCTGGACAGACCAGGCAGGTCCTCAGAGTCATAAGGGGACATGGGGCACTGGCCTAGACAGCAGTTCTCATAGTAAAGAAACACGGTCTCAAGACCCTCTCTACTCCCAAGTTCATGAGGCTTCTGACTGTGGGTTTTTATGATTCTGTAGGTATCTGCATCTGTGTATTCATACAGTAAAACCAAGGCATTATAAAAATAGTTACTTATTAGTTAACTCAATCCATGACTACACACTACCATTAATATTTTCTGAATGATACTTTTCATAACAAAATACAAAAAATTACTGGGAAGAGTGACAGTTTTGCATTTCTCCACAAACTTCTCTAGAGTCTGGCCGAACATAGGAGCTGGACCCCGGCCTGCATTTCCCAGCCTGCCCCAGAGCCCCAGGGAAAGCCCAGTGCACTCTCGGGAGTGGGGGAGACCAGCATGAAGATAGAGTTTATCTCGAAGGCCCGCTGCGACCGCCACCCAAAGCCACGTATCCCAGGCATAGCCAGAACTGCTGGTCAGAGGCTCTGGGACTGCGGGCAGCTCGGCCTGCTGTCCTGGGCGTCTGCTCATGGTCTGAGCTCAGCCAACTCAAGAAGTTACTTCCTAAGATGCAAACATTAAATAACTGAAGGTCAACTACCTTCCAAATGTAACCATATTTCAGTATTTTACACACGTAAGGAAGAAAACTTACAAATGCGCCCTTCATCTCGTTAAAGACAACTCCTTTAAAGATCAAGGGCGTCTGGGGGTCACTGGGATCCTCGTGTTCTAATCGCCATCCTTCCTGCCTAAATAACGACAAACAATTGTAAGATGATACCAATTCTAGCACTGACGTCTGAATCAATTAGTTACTCTTTACATACCAGAAATCCAACTCCCGCAAGCACGGGAAGAAGGTTGCATCCAAATACACAGAGAGGAGATTCTGAAAATCCTTGCGGTTTTGTGTGGAAAACGGATACAGAGTATAGTCACTAGCTGGGCAAAAATGAAAAGCAAAGTTTTAAATACGACTGGTTCGTACAAATCATTTACCTTTAATTCTCATTTCCCAGGACCGTGAGTGTAACTGCCCACAGGGGGAAGGTAGTGACCTGGGCTCCAGACCCACACCAGGGCTGCGCCTGGCCACCACCCTGAATCCCGCCTTTCCCAGACCAAGTCAGGGTCTGCACTTGACAGGTGCCTGTGCTAATTCCTCAGTGACCATCTATACAGCCCAGGTTCCCCTGAGATTGTCACATCGTCGGGAGACAAGCTCATCCCGCCCAGATTGAATCTGCTTTCTGATTTCCCTCCCCACAGAATGCAAAGTTCCTGCCACCAGCCTGTCCCTCTCCTCACTTACTAAAAGTAAAGCTCGCACAACATCGACATTCAGGGTAATGCTACAGAGGCCCAATGCTGTAGCAATATTCCCAAAAGAAAATTGTTTTGAACCAGTAACTGTGCCTGGCAGACCCAACGGGGACTCGGCAGCAGGACGGCGTACCTGTGAAGGCGTTCATAAAAGTGGATAATGACCGGTTTAACATTTTGAAGAAAGGGTCTCGACATGGGTATTTCTGAGAGCCACAGAGGACTGTATGCTCAAGAACATGTGGGACGCCGGTGTTGTCCATGGGGGTTGTGCGGAACTGCACACTGAGGGCCAGAAAAGAGAAGAGGTGAAGGGCGGTGAAGCTCAATACTGCCCAGTACAGTCCTTGGCATGCACTGCCTCAGGTGAGTAGAAGTAAATGTTTTAACATCACAATCTTTCAACAAAGTGTTTCTAACTAAAATGTATGAAATCACTAATTCAGACTATAAAATGTTATTGTATTTAGATGAAGACATAAACTCATGCAGTGAGGAACAATATATTAGTGAGGTGTCGGTCAAGCTGCCTCCTATATGGAGGATGTTCTGAACACAAACATCCCAGGGCCCTGCAGCACCCCCACCTGCACAGGTGTGAGACTACAGCCCTACAGCGCCCCCACCAGCACAGGGCTCAGAACACAGCCCTGCAGCGCCCCCACCTGCACAGGTGTGAGACTACAGCCTTACAGCGCCCCCACCTGCACAGGGCTCAGACCACGGCCCTGCAGCGCCCCCACCTGAACAGGTGTGAGACTACAGCCCTACAGTGCCCCCACCTGAACAGGTGTGAGACTACAGCCCTACAGCGCCCCCACCTGCACAGGGCTCAGACCACAGCCCTGCAGCGGCCCCACCTGCACAGGGCTCAGACCACAGCCCTGCAGCGCCCCCACCTGAACAGGTGTGAGACTACAGCCGTACAGCGCCCCCACCTGCACAGGGCTCAGACCATGGCCCTGCAGCACCCCCACCTGAACAGGTGTGAGACTACAGCCCTACAGCGCCCCCACCTGCACGGGGCTCAGACCACGGCCCTGCAGCGCCCCCACCTGCACAGGTATGAGACTACAGCCCTACAGCGCCCCCACCTGCACAGGGCTCAGACCACGGCCCTGCAGCGCCCCCACCTGCACAGGGCTCAGACCACGGCCCTGCAGCACCCCCACCTGCACAGGTGTGAGACTACAGCCTTACAGCGCCCCCACCTGCACGGGGCTCAGACCACGGCCCTGCAGCGCCCCCACCTGCACAGGTATGAGACTACAGCCCTACAGCGCCCCCACCTGCACAGGGCTCAGACCACGGCCCTGCAGCACCCCCACCTGAACAGGTGTTAAGACTACAGCCCTACAGCGCCCCCACCTGCACAGGGCTCAGACCATGGCCCTGCAGCGCCCCCACCTGAACAGGTTGTTTGAGTCCTCTCTGGCCAGGTGTAAGTATCTTGCTCCTGTGTCATCATGGCTGAGCTTCACTGCCGTGAGGAACAGCTCAGGAACAGATGTCACCTGGGTCAGGAATGGCAATGTGAGAGCTGACCCTGCCAGAATGGCATTCAAATGGTCACCTTAACACACTGAGAGAACTGGCTGTCCCGCTGCCAGGAAGCCAGCAGGTCAGACCTGAAAGAGACAGAACTGCCTTGTTCAAGTCTCTACCCTACAAAGGTGGAAAGGCTGCTGGGAATGTGCTCCTTGTTCTGAGCGCACTCATCTGCTAGGCCTTGTCTGGAGACATCACAGGAAGGTATTTGCATCCCCACTGGCAGGTGGGACTGAGGGTAGGCTGATGGGATAAGCTGCACAGAATTCAGACACAGCTTCTCCCTGGCACCTGTCCTCTCTGTGACACAGTGCAGAGCCCACACAGCCCCGCTTTCCCCGCACTGCACCGCTTGTCCCATACAGCTGGGCCTGCGCAGCATGGCTCAGCCCTCACAGCACCACTCGTCCTGCGCAGCATGGCTCAGCCCTCACAGCACCACTCGTCCTGCGCAGCACGGCTCAGCCCTCACAGCACCACTCGTCCTGCGCAGCACGGCTCAGCCCTCACAGCACCACTCGTCCTGCGCAGCACGGCTCAGCCCTCACAGCACCACACGTCCTGCGCAGCACGGCTCAGCCCTCACAGCACCACTCGTCCCGCGCAGCACGGCTCAGCCCTCACAGCACCACTCGTCCCGCGCAGCACTGCTCGGCTGACTGCCTGCTGCTGCCGCCTGCCTTTCCACTGTTACCTCCTTCAGCGCTCAGGACAGCCTGCAGGGAGGAAGAGGCTAGAACCGATGAGCCTGTGACGTTGGTAGGATGCTCCCAGGGTAACCTTTACCCCCTCGCACTTAGGATGAGCAATCAAGTGGTGTACTGGGGCTGGGTTCTAGAATAGTGTCAGGGGCCAGGAGGGTAAAAACGTCCCAATGAAAATAAACAAATCCTCAATTCCAGGGTGAGGGACTACCTCTTTCCCTATAAGTCCCCAATTTAAGGGTCCACAGTCCTTAGCATTCAAGAAATTGTCTTGTCTTCTCACCTGTCAGCCGCCTCTTTCCTTGAGCTACACAACATGTCGCTGTGTTGACATCACTCATCGCCCATCCTTCATCCCGGGGCCCTGAACGTCACCTGCCTATCCTCACACAACTAGCTCTCAGCGAAGCTGAGACCTCGGGTCTTGTTAGCCCAATCTAGGAGCCTTGCCACACAAATGACATGCATATAGTGGTCTGCTAACAACTGCATAATTTACAGCTGTTAAATTACTTACGTTTACAAGTGTACTATACTTTATAATAGAGGATCAACGTATTCAAAATCGGCAGATACAGTGAAATGTCTGCCTAATACATGAAACAGCTTTCATAGTAACTACTTCTCAAACAAGAAGCATGGTTTATCTATCACGAAATAAGTTTCCATACAATTTAAAAATAAAGGAAAATAATCCACACTCCAAAATGGTCCTTGTTAACAGTAATGTGTATTATAAGTCCAAATTTCTTTGCATGGCTTTCAAGGGACTCTGCAAATGCTCAGACGGGCTTCGTAGCTCACCATGCCCAGACCTTGCCTGAACACCCCCATGGCCCTGCTGAGGGAGTGATGGCCTTCTTTCTCAATGCCACCACCTCCACAAACCCCTCCTCTCCACCTTGGCATTTCTAAGATGATCACTGAGCCAGGCTTTGAGCTTCAGCTGCCTGTGAGTGTTCAGTTCATAAGCTGTGACTACGTGTATTACAGCATCAACAGCCACCAGCCACCCACAGGCTTCAAGTACATATTCTTTGATTATCCTATTAAATAAAAAAGCAATGTGAAAGGTTTATGCAATAAAACAAAGCAAGAAACAAATGAATATATTTTAACATAAACATAAGCCCATGATCTTTTTCTTCCCTATAACTCTGAAATCCAAATAGCTCAGAAAAGAAAGTTTCTGTTAAGTTTACAGCAAACTATTGGCAAAACCTGACCGAACAGACACAGGGCACGGAGTCTTTGCAGATCACACTCAGAGGAAATCGCCAGGTGTGGCTGCAGAAATATGAGTGTGTTAGGTGACAAAGACCCTGCTAGTAGTGCTACTTTCCAGACTCTGAACAGATGTCAGGCCTCAAGGGGCACAGGGAAGGGACTGGGGATCGCGCCATCTGCAAGCTCTGCCTGGCTGAGCAGCCACCACCAAACAGGTGCTGTGCCAGGGCCCAGGGACACAGAGCAAAAACCCCAGTGTTGACTCTGATGGACCTTCAGAGCCAACAGATGTCCTATCTGTGACATACACTAACTCGTAAAGAGCTGATGGACTGTACCTGGTTTATGGTGAACCCATGGATCTTCTCCCCCACTTTATACTGCAGGGCCCTCTCACAAGCCAGGTGACCGCTCCATCTCCACACCTCGTGGTGTGTCCTGTAGTATGTAAGGAAAGTCATCAAAGTCAAATGATGTGCAGGAAAATGACTTGGCTAACACAATTCAGAACATAATGAAAATGTAGTAAAGATTATTAACTACAGAAAAATTAAATATTGCACATTCTGGAAATTTAATGTCTGGTAAAATTCCTTTCATTTTAATAATCTTTTACTCAACTCAGCAGGAGCTTCAAAATATTAATAATTAAATGTTGAAAACCTTTTATTTGTACATATCCATAAATAATTATAATACAAATTTTCCTTCTCATGTCATAATGGCCTCTTTCCATCACAGCATCCTCAACCAATACTTTCTCACTGATTAAGCAAACTCTGGAGTTGTGGGACAGAGAAATTTAAGAAGTTATTTATCACCAACAATATTATGAAGGCCTTGAGGGGCAATACTAAGGCTTCCCCCATATACCTTCTGGTAACATCCTACATATAAGATTAATGTTTCTGCTGCCAAATTTGAAGTCTCCATAGGGGTCATTAAGGGATTCCCAACAACCACATCCCGTGTTTCCTCACCTGCGGTAACAGTACCAAAACTGCACCATAAATCAAGTAAGGATTGGGGGATTAGCATGACAACTAAACGTTTTTTGTCTTCTTTTTCCCCAAATTCAATTCCAGGAAGCGACCATTTTACTGAGAGCACAGCAGACTCAGAGAGCACGGCACGTTGGAGTCCTGGTGTCCTAAGGACTCTGCTCCTCGTAACAATGAAATGTGAGCAAACCTATTAACGCTGACCACAAACCGCCACTTACTTTCATTACATGCCTTAAAACCCACGGCAGTGACTCGCCCGAGACCACCCACCTGGGGAAGTCACTCCTGCAGCCCGGGTCTGGACAGGGGCCCCTCCTCGCGCTTCCCCCGGGGCCAGGACCCCTGTCGGGCCTGCGCGTTCCCCAGCTGGGCGCCGGGCCTTGGGATGCCGAGCTGCAACCCTGGACGCTGGCACGGGGAGACGCCTACGGCCGCACCCCCAGCCCGCCCGGGCCCGGCGCCCGCCCGCCCGCCGCGCCTCACCTGCGTCGTAGGTTCCGCAGTACGCCAAGCACCCCCCGCCCGCTGCAGCGCCACATGGCCGACACCCGCGCGGGGCTGGAGCCGGGACAACATTTAGCCCGACGCAGGCGCGGGGCGGGGCGCACCGCCCGCCACTCCCATTGGTCAGCGCCAAGGGCGGCCTTCTCCTGATAGGCTGGAAAGGAAAAGGGCGGGCCCCCGCTGCGTCGGGGCGGGCCTGGAAGGCGGGAGGGGCGGGACAGGCCTGAGGAACGGGGCGTGGCTATTGAGGGGCGGGGCGTCGGGATAAAAGAGGCGGGGCGCAGAGGGTGCTGGATGTGGACAGATGACGGGGGCGGTACTGGGGGCGGGGCGGGGCAAGTTGGGGGCTGTACGGGTGGGGCGGGGCTGTGCGGGAGCAGGCGTGTCCGTGGGGCGGGGCGGGGCCGGGAGGGGCTGCGTAAGTGCGTGCGGGCGTGCCCACGGGGCGGGGCTGTGCGGGTGAGGGCGGGGCTGTGCAGGTGAGTGACGGGGGCGCCCGCTGCCAGGCCGGGTGGCCCTGGAGCTCCTGTCTAGCGTGGCGTGGGTTCCTGCACCTGCTGTCTGCGAGGTGGCGCCAGTCCGCCAGGCCGGGTGGCCCTCGACCTCCTTTCTGGCGTGGCCTGGGCGCCTGCACCTGCTGTCTGCGAGGTGGCGTCTGTCTGCAGGGCTCGGTGCGCGCGCAGCCCGTCCCAACCGCTGCCTGAGCCTGGAGCCTGGGAGGCTTCGTGGCTAAGGAGTATTACAAGGGACCCTGCAAAGAAATCGCCCAGTGCGGATTGCCCACCGCTTCTTTCCCCGGTCCTCCTGCATTTCGCTCCTAGAAGACTACCCCTGTGTGTCTGGGGTCGCCAAAATGTCGCGCCCTCCCCACCCCCAGAAACGCAGGGAGAGGCTCCAGAGGCCACACGCGGGGAAGTGGTCTGGACAGGAGGAAGGCGGGGTCCGGCCCTGACCTGGACTCTCAGACCCCCGCTTCCTCGTGTCCCACTAATACAAAGGGACTCGAATCTCCCTCCGCCTTCCTCGCTGTCTGGAGAGCAGACAGCTGCAGTGGGTTGGAACATGAAAGGCCCTGGCAGCCACTCGGAGGGTGATACCGTCACAAAAACGCCACCAGATACCTTCCCTCACCAAGCGCCCACTCAGCGTGGAACCCGAACCAACCTGACTGAGCACGAGCGATAATGAGAGACGCGGCGCTGTGACTTCCTTCCAGGGATGACTCGTCCAACACCCCTGTGATCTTGGGGGACACAGCTGGGTGTCATTAACCTCGCTGTGAGTGTGGGGAAACTGAGGCCCTGGTGGGTGATGGTATTTGTGTGCCTTTGAGGAATGGATGCTGTGTAAATCCAGTAATTACCACTTCCTACTGTGTTCTCACACGGTACAATCTTGCCGATGCAGAAACTCGACCTACACACAAACAGCAGACATGTATACATACTTATTTTGAGTAGTATTCAATCTAATTTTAACACTTAGATGGTGGTGTCAGTTTATATTAACACGAATAATTGTAATATAGAAATTAAAAATCAGAAACCGTCTATGTACTTTGCTGTTAGGAAAACACGTTCTACGTTGCCATGAGAACCATCATTCTGGTAAGATTAGCAAGTGAGTTTTTTGCAAAAAGTCAAAATAGATTGTAACCAAGACTTGGAATCGGGTGAGTATCGGGGTACTAGGGGTTGAATTGTGTCTCCCCAAATGGTCTGTTGGAGTCTTCATCCCCATACCTCAGGAATTGCCTTATTTGGAGATGGGGTCTTTACAGAGATAATTAAGCTGGAGTGAGGTCATCATTCCATAAGAAGTGGTGTTCTTGTAAACAGGGGACATTTGGATGCAAAGGCGTGCATGCATACACAAACATCCTGTGAAGATAAAGGTAGAGACTCCGGATCCAGGGGACATGTCCACAAACCAAGGAACAGCAAGGTCTGCCAGCAACCTGCCAGCAGCCTGGGGGAAGAGATTCTGCTGGGAGCTCAGGAGGAACCGGGCCTGGACCAGCACCTGCATCTCAGACGCCCAGCCTCCAGAAACAAGAGATTTCTGTGTTGTCTAAATCTGTATTGAGTCAATACATTTCTGCCCTTCTGAGCCACCATTCTGGGCATTGCTGTTAGGGCAGCTCTAGCAA
Source organism: Nycticebus coucang (assembly GCF_027406575.1). Taxonomy (NCBI): domain Eukaryota; kingdom Metazoa; phylum Chordata; class Mammalia; order Primates; family Lorisidae; genus Nycticebus; species Nycticebus coucang. The sequence continues at coordinate 67,063,829 of NC_069799.1, read as the reverse complement.
AAAAACCAGGGAAGTCAAGATTTTTCTACCTCCAGAAGAAAAATATGAAAGTGATTTAACCAAATATGGTGTTCTCCAAGATTCTATGTCGTTGACTTGAAACTGGTAACTGTTGGAATTGAAAAATGAGATATTAACTCAGTGTCTCCAAATTTAGGATTGTAGCATTATATGAAATATTGGCAAACTCAGTACTTGTAAGGCAATATAAAAAAGTCCAGTGCTTCTCAGAAAACCTAGCCTCCAACCCCAGCCCCTTAGTCATTCTTTCATTTTCACTCAACAAATAATTATTGTGTAACCTATTTGCCAACCACTGAACATCAGTTCTGAATTTGAGCAAAACATTCTGTTTAACTTTCTGTTTAACTTGTAGAGATGGGGCTCACCTTTTAAAAAAGAAGAGACCAGAGTTTCTGCAAGTTTGCTTTCAACCCTAAAATTCCATCGTTTTATTATTGTGGCCCTTACTTGTGACACTGATCCCAGCACTGATCTTAGCCTTCAATTTATTTTCTGTCTGTTTAAAATGACTCATTAAGAAACTCAATTGATGTGGCTGACGTTGATTTCATGTCATTGTGAGTTATGTTCCCTACCCACTTTTGTTAGAGAGCTCCTTTCCCTGAATTTAGTTTAATCGTGGGAGTTTTAAATTGTTTTAGAAAATTTAAGATGTTATTAAGATTCTTCTTGAATATATTCTTAACATCTTTCTTTAACTTGAGAAATTTATATATGCTTTTTTTTTAAATATAAGGATACAGTACCAATTGAGACATTCATTATTTTATTTGTCATGTGTAACTATTTCATAAAACAAAGAGTAGTGAGGTTTGTGCAGAAATGGGGATCAGATATTTTCATACTCTAACTATGGTGAAATATACTATATTTTATTTTTGTCTTTTAAAAAGCACTTTAGCATTATTTTAAGTGCGTGTAACTTTTCACCAGAAATTTCACTTCATAAAATTTATGTTACAGCTATATTCTCACTAAAGCACAGCGATGTGTAAATAAATGTTCCCTGAAGCATTTTTTACCACAACCAATATAGAACAACATAAAAGTCTATCCAGAAGAGTTTTCTTAAATAAAATATGACACCTTCATGTAAGTAAATGCTGCAGATGCTACAAATAGTAGCACATGTCACTTTTCAGGTAGGCATATGTGGACTATAAATTAGCAAAAAAAAAACAGCAGCGCCTGGATGCTGGATACAAGCTGATGCCCTTCATGTGAGTGGGGGACCCTCCTGCTTTAGTGGGAAGAGTCCAAGGGAGATTTTAATTGTGACCCTAGAAAAACACTTCAATGAAAGACATTTATGAAAACTAAATGAATGACAAAACATTGCACATTCATACATAGGAAACTCATCATGACAAAGATGTCAGTACTCTCCAAAAATGTAATGCAATTCTGGTAAAAATCCCAACCCATTAGGAGCACAGAGTGACCATAAAATACATAAAGAGGAGGAAAGAGTGAAGAACCGGCAAGTCCATCTCTGAGGACAGGGAGGCGGATTTACTCTGCCAGCTTTCACGGCAGCCTTTTATCACAGACTCGTTTCTGAAGGCTTATTAAGTCTTACAAAGCTGTCATAATTCACACAGCATGCTGGCAGCATGGAGAGAGAGGCAAAGAGACTAAATGAAGGACTCAGAAGCCAGAAGCAGACGCTGCTCCGTGGAGGAGACACACTGGCCTGTGACTCAAGCAGGTTGCTGGAGAACTGACCCAGCGTTGTAACGGACACGGACGAAAATTGAATGTCTGCTTCCCAGGGCCTTCAACCCACCCGAGGTGGTGGTGGTGACGCCAGCTTCTATCGCTTCTAGAAGTTTGAAAGCTCTACTGTTCTCACTCATCCTTTTAAAACACATGGTTTAAACTTTGTTTTTGCTTTCTGTAATAGAAAAGGTTTCCAAGATTAGAATGGCCTCAGAAAAAGTCATCAGGTGGGACCCCGGATTCAAAGCACAATCTCAGGGATGGAGCTCAGCCTGAGAAGGGGCCTTTACCTGCCTTAACACGTGTTTTATCCTTGTCACGCATTTGCTGATGCTTGAATTGTAGTACTTGAAGAAGAGGAAAAAAAAAATCTGTGTTCAAAATTGAGCAAAATGCATAAAATGCAAATATCCATTTTAAATTCACATTAAGAGTGAATACTGTTCTAAGGAAAATTAATGAAAGAAAAAGAAAAAGGCCTAGGAAGTGTCAGAGGACATCATGCAAGGGCACCACTACCTGCTGGGAAGGATCAAATGGAGAGGAAAAATTAAGACTGGGAATTTAAAAGACAAAATGTATTTTCTTCAAATGTTTCTTTTCTTAGCCATTGCTCAAATTCTATTTGTTTGGGATGTTTAAACTGTTAAAAACAATGTCAATAAAAAACTCTTTGTACTGAAAAAAAAAAAAAAAAAAGTAACGCACTTTTCACTGCTAAAACATAGCCACTGTTTGCATTGTGAATTTCCAGAAAGTTTGTGTGACCACACCAGGGCTGACTGAGCTGGTTACAAAATATCACTTTTAAGGCTCCCTGTTTGACCTGGTGTAGGCTCTGTGACCAGGGATTACATTCTTTCTGTGACAAGCCATTTTATAAACCTTGCAACAGTTCAGGATACTCTGATCATTGGTTTCAAACTAAAAAGGCCGAAAGATTCATAGTAATCACTGTTTACATGGGATAAATATTTATTAAGCTTCCCGGATAGGCTACCCATTTTGCTGCTGCTAAGTATTGGAACTAGTACTTAGGCAGAGATTAAAGACCCAGTCATTACATTTATGAAACCTCTGGCCTAGCACAGGTCACACAGAGAGACAGATGGGAAGTTATTGTGCAGTGTGACATGTCTGCAGGCGTGAAGATCCTCCTGCAAGATCATAGCTCAGGAAAGATTTCCCAGGGAAGGGGACAGACAAGACTTCCCCCAAATGGTGAGCTCCCAGCAGTGAAATGGGGGTGAGTTCCCTAAAGCAACTGTGACAAAGGGCTGGGAACTTGGAAGCTTAAAGCAACACAGATTTATCATCTTAATGTCCTGGAGGATAGAAGCCCAACATAGGGTTGGCTGGACGACAGTCAAGGTGTGGGCTGAGCGTCTATTTCCCTGCCTTCTCCGGCTTGTAGAGGTTGCCCACACCCCTGGGATCTGCCCTGCCTTCATCTTCAGAGCCCGCAGCGTCCAGCAAATCTTCCTCTGACACCACTTCTCTGGATCTGCGGCTTCTGCCTCACCCTTCTCTATCTAAGGATCACGGGAATTATGCGGGGCCCACCTAATAATCCAGGGTAATCCCCTTGGGGTTTTTTTGATTAGAGTGCTGTGGTGTCACAGCTCACAGTAACCTCAAACTCAGGCTCAAGTGATCCTCTTGCCTCAGTTTTTCATTTTTAGTAGAGATGGGATCTCTTGCTCAGGCCAGTCTTGAACTCGAGAGCTCAAGACATTCACTGCTTTGGCCTCACAAAGGGGTAGGATTACAGGGGTGAGCCGCCGCACCCAGCAGTTGTCTTGTCTGATTATCGACTTTAATTCCCTTTTGCTATGCACCACGGCACAGTTGCAGGTTCTAGGAATTAGGACAGGAACTTCTCAGAGGGGTTGTTACTCTGCCTACTACGATGTTAAAAATCTTGTCTTATGAACTAGAAGAACCTTTAAATATAAAATATTTAGTTGTTTACAAACATCAGTGTCTTACTAAGCTTTTGTTGATGTTTGAGAAAAAAAATTGTCCAATTTATACATTTTTTCCAGCTTTTCTCCTCGGTTTCTTCAGTTCTTGTTAGTGATGAAAATCATCATCATGTGGATTAAATGTGAAGGTTTTACTGCAAACCGTTGGCATCTTCAGCAGAACATCCTACCATAGTCCAGCTGACTTGTGCACAGGAGGGATTTTGATTTGTCAGAAATGGAAAGGAATATTATAATTTAATTTTCAGGTAGCATTTTTTTGGAGCTTTGAAACAAATACCTGCCGGTTATAGAAAGAATAAAGGGGTACGTATGAGAGGAAAGGGGAGGAGGAGAATGCCCATGAGAGCATTTATGCTCCATTTTTAGGCATTATCATTTGTGGCAGTGAAATAAATATTCATCGGTGAAATGCCTTTTTAGTGGAAGCAAGCCAGAGGCAAGGGCACGTTTATAAAATAGAGAGTACCCCGGGGAAAGCTGGTTTTGTTCCTTCTCAGTTGATACTTTCTTTGTTCAATCAACATATCAACATATCATCATTAAAGGAGACTGATTTTAACACACCTCTCCACATCCTAATCATTACCGTTCTGGCTTTGTTGATAATGTTGAAACATCTTTCTTGGGGCAGCAGTGAGGCCCTCTGGGGTTATAAACCAAATAAATTTGTGCCAAAGGGAGGGTCCTCGTGGGAAGAATTTCCTATGCCCCCACAGGTCGTCCGATGTGGGAAGAGAAAGGGCGTCCTGGTTCTGATGCCAGGGTCTTTCAGGAGAGCTGAGTTTGGAGGTGTAAAGGGGGGTAAGCCTTCACTTGTAGAGTTCAACCACGGAGTGGCTGGCTTCACGTGCCAGCTGCTGTCCTCAGCTTTCCGCACCCCTTGGCCCATTCCCACCGGAAGGCTCTTTCAGTCAACGAGGATGGTCCATCCCCAGGCCCCTTACTTGACTTCAGAGCCTTCCCTCTCTGTCCATCTAAGCCCAGGGAGTGGGAAGGGGCTGGCTGGGCTGGCTGGGGCTCCCACGATTCCCCAAATGGAAGGGCAGCATGAGGTGTCAGACTCCTCACCACGGGCTGTCTCGGCCCTGTGACATGGGACATGCACTCTGGTGTAGTGACTAACCTCTTCTCACACTACCCCTTCCCATGGTTCTAGCAAATTCTAGGGAAAAAAACAAGGAAATCCCTTCCATGCTTCTTACAGTCCCCATGGCAGAGCTGCAGGTGCCTATGTGACTAGATGGCCCCTCTGTGTTGATCTGAAAATGTCAAATTGTGAGCAGTATGACCCTCACTTCGATTAAACATTTTTTAATCATATAAAATGCATACAACATAAAATGTTCCATCTTAACAATTTTTGAGTTTCACTTTAACACTCATTGTTAAGCAAGTGATATTCAGAACTCTTGCTACCTTTCCAAACTGACTCTCTGTATCCACCAGGCAGCAAGCCCCCACTCCCCGCCGCAGACGCCCCCACTCCCTGGCCCAACATCCCCCGTGCTGCTCTCGGCCTCGGCGAGCCTGATGCTCTGGGCGTCTCACATGCATGGAATCCTGCAGCGCCTGGGCTTTTGTGTCTGCCTTCTTTCACTCAGCATAGTAGCTTCCATCTCTGTCCATGTTGCAGTGTCAGAATTTCCTTCTTCTTCAAGGCTGAATAATATCCCCTGTATGGCTGGACCACACCTCACTCATCCGTTTACCAGCTGATGGATATGTGGTTTGTTTCCTCCCTAGGTCAAGTGTGGCAGGGGAGGGATGGAGGGCAGTTGGTTCTCCTTGCCGAGTCCAGCTGTAAGGAGATGAGGAGCTGCCGGAGAGGAGCCTCAGCTTTGCTCTGGGACCAGCAGAGGCCGAGAGATGCTAGGCTGGGGGGTGACAGGAGAGGGGGACGCCAGAGACACTTGAGGCTGCGTCCATCAGCATGTCAAGAGCAGAGTCTGGGGGTATTGTTTTCTGAGCCCCAATAGTACCCTTTCCAGGGTGCAGAGAGCATTTAGTATTGCCTGTTGATGTTCTTAGCAATCCCTGAAAATGTCAACCTGGACCTGTCCCCCAGGTCCATACATCCTTTGCTCACTTCCCCTTTTCCTTCTGTTCTCTGTCTCTATCTTTTTCCTCTTCCTTCCTTCCTTCCTTCCTTCCTTCCTTCCTTCCTTCCTTCCTTCCTTCCTTCCTTCCTTCCTTCCTTCCTTCCTTCCTTCCTTCCTTTCGAGACAAGAGTGTCTCACTTTGTCACCTCCAGGAAGAGTGCTATGATATCACAGCTCACAGCAACCTCAAACTCTTGGACTCTAGCAATTCTCTTGCTTCAGCCTCCTGAGTAGCTGGGACAACAGGTGCCTGCCACAACTCCTGGCTAATTTTAGAGAAGGGGTCTCGCTCAGTCTGGTCCTGAACTCCTGAGCTCAGGCAATCGACCCACCTTGGCCTCCCAGAGTGTGAGGATTACAGGCGTGAGCCTCAGCGTCCTTCCCTCTGCTCCTCCTCCCTCTTCCACCCCTCCCCCTCTCTTGCACACTTCAAGATAGAAAAGAAGGTGTCCCAGCTCTGTGTCATCAGCCTAAAGCCCTTCATTCCCCTTTGCTCCTTCCAGCCTTTTTCATCTGCCTCCTGCTTTTTGTATGCGATTTCTGCCTTTAACTTGAGAGGAAGCAGTTGTAATAAAATAAAGTTTTGTTTTTTCTTTTTTTTTGTAGAGACAGAGTCTCACCCTATGGCCCTGGGTAGAGTGCCGTGGCGTCACACAGCTCACAGCAACCTCCAACTCCTGGGCTTAAACAATTCTTTTGCCTCAGCCTCCCGAGCAGCTGGGACTACAGGCGCCCGCCACAACGCCCGGCTATTTTTTGGTTGCAGTTTGGCCGGGGCCAGGTTCGAACCCACCACCCTCGGTATATGGGGCCGGCGCCTTACGGACTGAGCCATAGGCGCCGCCCTAAAATAAAGTTTTCTAATGATAAAGATTTGGGTTTGGATCTCAGTTTTACCACTTTGGGGTTAATTGAGCTTAAGGACTTTACCTAAAATCTTTATCTTTTAGTTTGTAAAATAGGGATAATACGTCAGATCTTATAGAATACAGGGAGCATTCACCGTAGTATCTTTTACATAATAGGAACCAAATAAGGGATAGCTTAAAAGCTTTAAAGCTGATATTAACATTACCGCAATTATAACAATAATAGTCATTCCAACACGCTTCTGACTTCTAAAGATTTTTAAAGGGTCTTCTACTGAGTAAATACAAGTCACTTTCAAATGTACAATAACTTCACATGACAGTTTGTAATCTACTGTTTCTTCCAGAAGAACAGTAAGAAACCAAGATGTTCCTTTTAGAAATACTTAAATTTAATAGTCAGAGATAGTTGGAAGTAACTCAAAGAAATACATTGTTACAGATTTTTCAGGACATAACAACATTCACCCTTTAAACAGCATCACGGGAAAGAAGTGTCCTCACAGAATGAAGGCTGATAATTATGAGACATTGCTCACCTCAGGGTGCTGCTAAACCATCGGAGAATAGTGCACAGAAGTGCTAATTGCAGCCCCTGGAATAGCTCTTGGAATGAGAATAAGAGTGAAGCTGTCCAGGGGCTATTATTAATATAATATGTTCATCTTTTCTTACAATATTTTAGCATCTCTAGGGGTATCCACTCAACAGATGCAGTTAACCTTTACCGAGGCTTCCAAACTCTTTACTGCCACTTTAGTGATCATGTTAACATGAACTTTTTGATACTACCAAAGGGTATATTTATAAAATTGTCCAGATTCAATAAATATATTCCTATTATTTCTTTAGAAATAAATATGTAGCCCACTGCGTTAAGTTTACATTAAATGAATCATCCTGCTCTTTTTCTGAAATTATTTATTCACTTGTATTAGAAAATCTAACCATCAAAGTAATATCTCTCATGCAGGCTTTTGTCTTTTTCAGCATGAATTATATATAAACTTAAACACAGATTCTGGTTCTTATAATAAATTTTGGATATTTAAGTTCTTAAAATATTATCGTGAGCGTGAAATAAAGAAAATACTTAAAATTCCCACCACCCCCCCCACGGAGTGAATGGCCCCGTTTGGCTAAGGTAACCCCAGAAACACTTTAAAATCTAGGGTTCCCGGCCATGATGAGATGGAAGTTGCTCACTCCTCAGTATACCCCCTTCTTTTACCACATTCTTGCCCAAGAGTTAAATAGATCCCAGCCCTAAGGAAACAAGGAAAGAAAAATTCATTTCTCTGCTAATTTCAACCAATCTCTGGACAGTAAGGCTGACCCACCTCTCTTCGTGTGGCCATGCAAGGTGTTCCTTCCTGGTGAGTGACCAGCAACGTGCACCTGTTCCAGCTGGGTTATGGAGCTCAGACATAGCATCTTCACGCCCTCTGTTCCCCTCGACAGATAGAGCCTAGTTTTAACGCATTTCATGAAAGTCTTTACCCCAAAGTGAATGGGGAACATGCGTGACATATACATGTTTGCTAAGTATGCACCCGGTGAATACGCCTGGCTCCTCCTGGACAGTGTTAGCCTAATGCTGTTCAAGAATGCAAACCCCATGTCTCTGTTAATATTGATCACATATTATAGGGCTTCTTGTGCTTACTATCATACTACTTTGTTTTTCCTGAATACTAATATAGGCTATTTTATCTCTTTTCTGAAGAGATATTTTTGTCATAGTTCAATAACGACCACTTAAACACATCATGTTATTATCGGCAAACGATACTTCATATACAAATCTAATACATACAATCTAAAATTGGTAGATTTGTTATGTGAAAATACTTCAATGAGAAACTTTAAGAAGAAAAGTAGTCTGTGTATCATACATTCCATTCCGTGTCTTTAAAAACCAAGGCCACACCATAAGCCGCATCTGTGGCTTCTGCTATTTCACAGGGGAAATGTTGTGCCCGGAGTTTTGGCAAGCACTCTGCATGCATTAATCAAAGGTGTACAAAGTAACATCCAACAAGGCCACGGAGGTAATGCTACTCTTGAGCCCTAGTGGGAAGATAGAGGCAAGGTGTATTTCAGCAACACGGGGCCGGGAGTCCATCTCCACCCCCGCTACTGCCAAGCTGGGTGGCTCTGGGGAAGGCACACGACTGCTCTGGGCTCCAGTTTCCTTTTGTGCAAAATAAAGAGGTCGAAGCAGTCTTCCAAGTTCCCTTTCTGTTCCACCATTCTGCTGCTCTGTGAATTCGTTGTGCAGTAGTGATCAGATGAGGCAGGAACACACGTGTACAGCTGATGCTGCCACTTCTCCTTGAAACCTGCAGGTACCAGCGGGGAGCCCCCCACACCCCTCCTTTCTCTCCCTACTCCCCTCGCACCCTCTTTGTATCTCAGACCTGGTGTGACATCAAATACAACAAAAATTCTACTGAGACACAAACTGAAAAGACAGACTGCAGAGTTTCCATGACAGGACTTAATTTTATAAATATATTTCACAAACTTCTATTCATGCACTTTATGATATCTTAAAATACTGGCAATAACAACTTCCCTCCAAACTATCTTTCCCTGACCCAAGATAACTATTCTCTTGCTTCTTATAGATGTTTATGACATGCCCATACCAGCTTAAAACACATGGATTTCTTATTTGACTTGATTTTAACCCCATAAAATGATAACACGTGGTAGACAAAGTTTTGAGAATTGCTGTCTTTAGTGAGTGTTATGTTACTAAGATGGATTCACGTCATTCAATGTCAAACTAATAGCGGTGTTATTAAGTCATACGATTGTGAAGTACAGACGTAAGAGTTAGAGGCAGGGAAATACACTCGTTGAAAACCTTACCGCTCATAGGCCAAAAATCTCAGTTTCAGTCAGTAAGCCAGGAGCAGAGTGGAAGTTAGCACAGGCACAGGGAAGTGAAATGAAGTAGTTTCTGTATAATTATCCCAACAGTGAATTTCCAGATAGAGCCCAGATTTTCCTTAAAGAAGCAAATGACCCCCTGCTTTAGTCATGTCATTTCCTTTCACTGGTAAAATGGTTTCCCCTTAAATTGAGTCTCCCCAACCCTTTACTTTGGTGTTCAGCAGGACCTACCAGCAGGTGGCCGCTAGGTGGCTGCCTCACCTTTCTTACAATTTCCCTGGCATGGATTCTGCATTGGAGTAAATGTGTCCTTTACATGGTTTATTTATTTTTGTTCAAATTGCTTTCATGACAGTTATTCAAACTTACAACCACTTCATACTGCTAAGTTGGCATTTCAAACCGGGTAAGTGGAACAAAGCTATTGTCACTGCAAATTGATGGAAAGCGGCGGTGGGTTTGAAAGCCAGGAGAAGCTGTGCTCTGGGGCTGGGCGTCCAGACTGCAGGGCTGGCCACCCTTCCCTGGGTTTGCTGCCTGCTGGGTGAGGGCCCGCCTTGTCCTGGACACACCGGCCCCCATTCCTGGGATTTTGGTGGCTGGGCCCACATCCTTGCTCTGGACCTGCCCCATCAGAGCATTTTATCCCTCTGGCTTGGTGATTGCTGAGCCACAAACAAGTGACTCAAGCCAAGTCAGCAAAAACTCATTTCTAGAACTTTTGGGGTACTCTTAGGACAGATATTTTCATTCTATACCTGGGTTTCTCAGAGAACAGACAGCCCCTCCAAAACAAAGCCACAGAGATAAGGCTGGTTAGAGCGGGAGGACAGAGGCCCTGGGTGTGCCCTCCCCCCACTCGCACCTGCAGCCCTCTCCATACTTGGGTTTTCTCAGTTTACAACTCTGAGCCAGTTTCTTTACTTGTAACCCACACTCCTGCAGGTACAAAGGCAAACACCATTTGTTTATGTTGTAACTTGACTGCATGCTAGCTGTCACTTTGGACAAACCACTTTGTGAACAAAAATAAAATGTTAAGCCCCCAGCTGACTGAATGGATTCTTCTTGGCCAATGGGACCCCAGAATTACCCTAAATCTAAGTTATTAGCCATGAGAAAGGAGGTCAGACACGCTTCTCCATGCCCCCCTCCCCTCCTGGAGTTGCCTTTTGTATTAATAACTCATAAACAGGCCTAAGGCTGTAAGACAAAGCTTGAATCACACCTGCAGGCCATTGATTCATTGAGCAATCACTTGACTCTGAATATATGTCTGATATACATCTGGTGGTTTGTCTCTGCTCAACAGAGTTTAACTTAAAAGATTCCAAGCCTTTAGACAAAGGTTTCTTTTTTTTTTAAAACCAATTATAAATCAAAGGATGTCTATTTATTTACTTATTTCTTGAGACACACTCTTACCCTGTTGCCCAGGTGAGAGTGCTTTGGCACCAGTGTAGCTCACTGCAACCTCAAACTCCTGGGTTCAAGTGAGATCAGAGAACCTTTGTAATTCCCTGCCTTGAGATGTCCTGCCTTTTGGGGCCAAAGTAGTGTACCCCTTCTGTGTAATCACGTATGACTTTGCGTGTAATTCTGATCCCCCTGAAATGTATGAAACCAAACTGTGACTCAACCACGGTGAGTCCATTTGCTCAGGGCTCCTGGGCATGGCTCTCTGGTTCACGGCCACTCATATTTCTCTCAGAATAAACCTCTTTACATTATTGTACAGAGTTGGGGCTCTTTTCCCTTAACAACTTTGTTATTGGAAATGCCAACCTTCACTCGCGTTGTGTTTTGGGGTCCCTGGTGCATACTGGATAATAGAACAGAGACAGCATTGTGTGTGAATAGTTATTTCTTTTTTTTATGGTAAATATTTATTATATGGCCGTATTTATACATATAATGCATTTGCGTACATACACATACCAATATTGGTAGCATTTCATGGGTCTAGTGAATGTTTATACATTCCAGGCTTTTCTGTTAGAACACACACTTACTTAGAACCCTGCTTCAATCAAAATAAGGAAACAGAGACAGAGGTGTCTCATTAAGTGTGGAAAGTCTGAAAGTTTCTCCCTTTCCTGCCAATGGCCGGGACAACGTAGCGTGAAATTGCATGAGCAGAGCTGAAAAGGAAGATGCAGCTGAGGGTCCACAGGGGCACAGACTGCTAGCTACCCACCCATGTTTATTCTTCCTCTCTTTTTTTTACTCTTTTATGAGCAGAACCTCCAGAAGCCAAGGCTAGCACCAATCTTGTGCTCCATATCCTGAGAGTGAATGGTCATTTCTTCGTGGAGGACACAGACAGGTTCCCATCAGTGTTACAGGTGGAAACTGACATCTCTCCTCCCACCAAATGGTGTTGTTGGACAGAGTTGAACAGAGGTTTATTTTTGCAGAACTTCCTTGCCTCGCTGTAACAGCCTAATGCTCCCTGAAAAGCCGTGGGGACTAGTAAGAGAAAGGGGGCCAGGGAGGACACATCCTTCACGTACAGGGGACTTGTTCGATCTGAGAAGGTGGGTGCTGCCCACCTGACCACTGGCATTGGCTACCAGTTTAGAAGCTCGTGGGCCACCAAAACCCACCCCCTGGATGACTGCTTTCTAGAACATCTCATTTGCTAAAAGTCCATTTGTTAAATATATACATTTATTGTTTCTTTGAAACCAATTTATCCCAAATCAGGTCAGAGGCTGAATACATGACCCCAGGGTCCTAGGCTGCTGGGTGTGGGCGTTTCTTTTCTTTTAAGGGCAGTGGGCTGATCAAACCTCACTATAGCCTGAAACTCCGGGTCCTAAGTGATCCTCCCACCTCAGGATTTCAAGTGGCTGGGAATACAGGTTCAAGCCACCAGGCCCAGCTAATTTTTAATGTTTTCTATAGGAAAGGGTCTCACTATGTTGACCAGGCTGTTAGCAAACTCTTGGCCTCCAGTGATTTTTCCCACCTCGGCTTCCCATAGTGCTGGGATTACAGGTGTGAGCCACTGCGCCCCCACTGATGTTCCATTCTGGAAGGCCACAGTTTTAGGGTACACAGAGGATGTTCTATCTGGGCCTGGGAGGAAACCCAGCTCTGTGGCTTCCTGGCTGCTCAGAGGTGGCCCTGAGGCTCCTCCACTTTGGGGAGGAAGCCAGCCAGGTGGCTTGGGTCTAACCTTGCTGAAGCAGCCGTGGCACCCCTCTGGTCTGGCTTTTCTGCCGTCAGAGGTGGGTCTCGAATTTCTTCGGCGTGCGGCCCACGGGGCTAGGATAGAGCCAGCTCTTCATGGGCAGACTTCCCAGAGCAGTGTGCTATGCCTCCTGCTTCTGTTTCAGCTTCCTGCACATCTTCTTAGTGCCACAAAATGCCAGCCTGGAGTTCTAATCTCAGCACGCTCTCTGTCATGTTCTTCTACTTCCTGAGGGTCTGCAAAGAGCCATCCAGGAAAAACCTCCAGTCAGCTGCCCACAGAGCTGAAAACCCACCTTTCCGGAAAGCCACCCCGGCTGGCCGTGGGTGGTGCCCAGCCGTGCTGGCCAGTCGGCCCTGACATGCTGGTGTCTCTGACTCAGCCCAGCTGTCCTCCTGGACACATATCACTGCTGGTCCACCTGTCCGTTTCTTCTCCCTGGACTGGACGTTCTTGGAGTGTGGAACGAGGCCTGTCTTGCACAGTGTGGGCAGCGCCCCACACATACTCGAGGGCATTAGCACAAGTCTGCAGGAGGATGAGAACCTGTGGTCCTCAAGCCCAGGCAGGGGTCATTGGCAGGCCCCCAGGCTCGTGTGCAGCAATGGGGGACTGCTCCAGCCACACCGTGCAGAAGGTGTTTGCATGGAAAAGCTTCCTTTAGGGACCAAATTCTGCTTTGTCATCCAGCGGGGTTCTCTTTCTGAGGGGCTAAGGGGTGACTGCATCTGAAACTCACTGCAGAGACAGACAGGGCTGCAGGTGCAGGACCTGAGGGCAGGTGTTCCCATGGGAGGTTTGTGGGGCAGGGAAATGCTGAGAGCCCCTGTGGCCTGGTTGAGGACTTTTGAGTCCCCCAGGTCAGCAGTTAACAGCTTAGTGTGCTGTGTGAGGTTTTACCAGCAAGACTTTGAAGCTGGTTCCAGGGGTCCTGGTGAACTTGGGGAGGGAGGGGGGAGAGGGGAGGGCAGGGTCACCTAATCAAACAATTCAAATAAACAAACAAGCAGGAAATTCAAATACCTGGTGAGGAGAGGGACCCTGAAGGTCAGGTGGGTGTTAAAGTCACATGGCAGCCAAATCATGGAAAAGTGTTCCCACCCCTAAAACATGAGTAACACACATGCTAGGTGTGTTTTTGAGCCACAATAAGTCATTTACATTTCATTCATTCTTTATGTATTCAACAAACTTTTGCTTAGGACATAGAACAGGGTCAGGGCGTGTGCCAGCCTGGACACAGACAGACACAGATAAGTTAGTTCCCAGCGTCAGTGGCAGGAGGGGAGGGCAGGTGCTTTTTAAAAGGTGGAAATAATCCAGACACCATGACTGCTGCGAGGGGAGACCAGACGGGGCTGCAATTAATCAGATAAAGGACTTGAAGCTGAAATTTCTATGTAAAGCTCAAGGCCGAGGAGTTTGGTCATGTGAGTGACTGTGACACAAACAGCAATGGCCGCTTCACAGAAAACCACGTAGAGGATGGGCAGTGGCCCTGTGTTAGAGGGTGTCACCCAGTGACGGTGCAGGGCACGGCCACCACCTGCTTCCCAGGGCCTCGGGTGCTTTCCTCAGGCAAGCCTCACTCAGCTACAACATGAGAAGCAGACGACCCAATGTGAGCATGAAATTCCTGATGTGTGACCCCGGGCATAGGGGAACCTATGTGCTACTTTTGAAAATACCTTGAAATTTGAAACGCAATAAGGCTTTGCTTTTTAAAGGATTCCGAGTAAACATACCAAGTGATGACCTCAAGACAGTTCTAGGACGCTGAAAAGGTGGGGGAAGGGAGCCAGAGTCATCCCCTGCCTCTGAGGCACATTCCACAGCTTCTCTGAGGACACACAGTGCCAGGCCCTGCCTCTCAGGAACTCACTTATTTTTCTTGAATTCCTGTCACCTAGGTAGATGTCGTGTCTGCCAATGGGCCACTAAAAAGTTTGCAAAGCAAAAATTTAAAAGAACTGAATAGCTCTCAGATTTCTTCCTTTCTAAATTTTTTTCACTATTCCGTGTTCCAAGTTAGGCATGGTAATGAGAATGTTTCTTTCGGATAATAACAATAAAATGTCTGGAAACCTCTGCCACAGTGCCAACCCCAGAAGATAGAACCACAGAGTGATAACAGAGGTCAGGCCTGGTTACACAGCAGTAATTAAACAAGATGGGCCAGCCAGACCGACAGAACCTCCCGGGAGGCAGTTATCTGTCTAATTTTCTTTCTGGTAATAAATGGCTTTTCTCTACTCTTCTGGGGCATAAAAAAAATTAAGAAACCAAATGCAGTGAATTCTAAAATAATATCCTAGGGAGATGCTGAGATAATACATTTTATTAAAAACAAATATATCAATAATTTTAACTACAGCCTTGGAAACACACAAGGTCCTCATCTCCATCAGGGTCCAGGCAGTAGATGTAGTGGGCTATTACTCGGTCACTCTTTCTTCCACTCAAGAATGTTTTCAAGCTTGCTCAAGCTTGCATGAGCTACAAACCTCCTCACATTAGTGGCAGATTTTTCTTGCATGTGTATATTCACACTTCCTGAGAAGATGGTCCAGTAGATTTAATCGCATTTTCTATTTCAAAAATTAGTGCTTGAGGGCCTCACTAGCGTATGTGCCAATAGTAGCCAGGGGATTCTGGGAGGAATTCCAGACAGACTTTTTTTTTTTTGACACAGAATCTCACTTTGTTGCTCTGGGTAGAGAGCCCTGGCGTCATAGCTCACAGCAATCTCAAATTCTTGAGCTCAAGCGATCCTCTTTGCTTTAACCTCCTGAGTAGCTGGAACTACAGGCTCCTGCCACAACACCCAGCTAGTTTTTCTATTTTTAGTTGAGGTCTTCCTAAAGACCTGGGGTCTTGCTCTTGCTCAGGATGGTCTTAAACTCCTAAGCTCAGACGATCCACCCACCTTGGCCTCCCAGAGAGCTGGGATTACAGGTGTGAGCCAGCATACCCGGCAAAAAAACAAACTTCTTAACAAAGTGATTGCAAGTCAGTCAAGCCAAACCAGAGTGACAGCTGGGACAGGAAGTGACAACTGGTGGCAGGAAGAGTGACATTTTACCTGCTGGGGTCTGAAGTCCTGGGAGGGCGTCAGAGGACTTCGTTAGAAGCGTTTCACTGTCCTGACAGCCCTGTCACCGTGGAGAGGGCTGTGATGAGCTTTTCCACACAAGGACGCAGGTGCTTCCACAGAGAGCAGGTGAACGCGTTCTCCAGGAGGACCCTTGCCTGGTCCACGCACAGGGGTGTCCAGTAATTCCTCCTTAAGGCACATATTGATCAGCTCTTTACTGCTGTCAAATCTGGGGTCACGTTCTCCTAAAAATGTTATGAAAATGGAAAAGGAAATATTAGATCTCCTT
Organism: Nycticebus coucang; assembly: GCF_027406575.1. Lineage (NCBI taxonomy): Eukaryota > Metazoa > Chordata > Mammalia > Primates > Lorisidae > Nycticebus > Nycticebus coucang. The sequence goes on along the minus strand of NC_069799.1, from coordinate 67,047,650 downwards.
TGAGAGACAGCAGGAATGTAGAAGCCAGAGGTGAACAAGGGTATTGACACAGATTTGCTGAAGATGAAAAATGATTATGGAAGACGTATTCATAAGCCCCCAATTAATCAATCATGCCTCCACATGGGGGTGACTAGTATTTACAAACCCCCAATTAATTATGCCTCCACACGGGGGTGAGTGCCGTGACCGTCAGGGTGATCCGAAGGTGTTGGTTGAGTCCCACCTAGCACTCAGGATGATGCAATTTCACATCAGATTCATAATCAGATGCTTTGGCCATATCTTGCTGGGTATTAAATGCAAGGCTCATTAAACTGGTTTGTTTTCTGCTGTGACCCTAAAGGGACCTGGGGGTATTGTGGCAATAGACTAGGGGGTGGTCTAACCCAGTACAGATGGCCCTTGACCTACAGTAAGGCTACGGCCCAATAAGCCCATTGTAAACTGAAAATATGGTTAAGTTGAAAATGCATTTGATGTACCTAATCTGCCGAGGACTGTGGCTTAGCCCAGCCGGCTGGGACGTGCTCTGACGCTCACACCAGCCTGTGTTGAGCACATCAATCTAACACATCTATTTTATGATAAAGTGTGAATATCTCATCTAGTTTATTGCTGTGACCCCAATTGCACTCGTAAGCGAGGGTCTGTATTCGTTAGTTTTTCTTCCTCCTGCCTTTCCCAAATCCTAAGCATCATGTAACGATCTGTTACAGAGACTCTTTCATCAGGCTGCATAAACACACTTTAAGCACATCTGTATTTTTAGTTTGCATAGGAGGGCAAACCCCACTTCTCTTTAGGTCTAACCTTCCCTCCTTCATCAAGCTCATACCCTGATCCACTCAGATGCCCTGCTGGGACATCCCACCAGTGGTCTTTCAGGCTGGCCCGTCCTAATCCCCTCTGCTCCCAACATTCATTTCGCGTCCACTTCTGTTATAATTTTTCCCAAACATTGCTTTTTTCATGCATTCTTTGCATCTGTGAGAAGCACCAGTGTCATGAAGGCTGCAAGGAAGATGTTGCCCTGGGGCCTAACTTGACCTCAGGTGCCCTCTGACAAGTGACATGTGGGTGTCTGACCTTGTTGGTATAAAACATTCCTCAGGCTAAAACCATTTTCATTATTCCTGGTTCACTTTGCCCTCTAGACTGGGTTTCTATGTTCTAACAAAATCTTTCTGATCCTTCTATCTGGCCATGTAGCTTAATAAACAAACAGGAAAGCAGGTGTGAGGGCCCTGCCGTGTGCTCGTCTGGCTGTCCACATGGGGGCACGTCCATACCTTCCTGACGTCCTGCTCCTCTTCCTCTAGAGACAACACTACTGACCTGGACAGCTGCCTCGAGGGGCTCTTCCTCCTGCAGGAAGAATGCTGGCCGGTGACTGTCAAAGAGCAGTCAAAGCCGCTTCACCTTCCTACTCACAACTTACCTTTAGCCAAGGTTTCCCATCAGTTTCATTTTAGTTTATTAAAAAAGTGAAGAATAATCAGTGTGTGTGTGCGTGCATGCACGTACGCCCAGTGACACCTGGGCAGTCCCTCCAGGGTGCTCCTGGGCTGCAGGCTCTGTCCCCGGGGGTCACAGTCGAGCTTTAAAGGGGACAGATTGCATCTCACCTGTCTGAAGCTAATCTCCACACCCTGACAATCTGGCTCCACCAAGGGACAGGGCAGGCTTGGGTGCAGATGTGCAGGAGCGAGGCTCAGCCTGCCCTCTGGGTGCCTCTGGAGTATTAGGGTGTGTTCCCCACAGAGTCACTTGGGTCCTCCTTTAAATGGAACTATCATTTAGGGAGGATATGCAGCAAGGAGAAATTTCCACCACACTCAAGGTGTTTTCTTGGAAGGGAGAGGTCCCAGATTTATCAAACAATTGGGGAGCTCGGAGAGAGCTGGGGACAGTGGGGTCAGTGAGTGGTTGGCTGTGTCCTCCTGCTCCCAGTGTGGATTAAATTTTGTTTCCTCTCCCAGCCACTTGTGTAAGTGGAAGTCCTGACCTCAAACATCAATGACTGTATTTAGAGACAGGGTCTTAATTGAGGTCACTAAGGTTAAGTCAGACGATAACAGTGGGGCCCTCATTCCACATGGGCTGGTGTCTTTGTAAGAGAAAGAGATCTCTCTCTGCTCTGTCACTGTCTCTCTCTGGTATGTGAACAGGTGAGCAGGAAGCCATCTGCTGGCCAGGAAGAGCACCTTCCCCAGAGCAGACTGATGGCACTTTGGCTTGGACTCAGCCTCTGGGAGGAAGACGAGCGCTGTGGCTGAAACTATCAGGCCGTGGAATTTATAAGGGCACCTCCAATTCCTCCAGCTCTGTATCAAACCAGCCGTGGCAGGGCGTGGGCAGCCTCAGTGGATACACAAATCCATGGATTTGTCTTCTAGGTGACTGTCCTAATGGTCTTCCCCTGGGCCCCACTGTCCTTGGGCTCCCCCAGCCATGCCCACATCTCCATTCCTCTGCCTCATTTCTGTCTAGGTTCTGTCCTCCTGTTGGTACAGGTGTCTCTCCTGAGATTTCAATCATACATAATGCACAGATCCATCGGGGTGTGGTGTACACAGTGCTGCTGTTCTCCCCAGGTGGGCCCCACGCAGGGCTGTGCTGGCACTTTGTGTGGCTGCTCTTTGCCTTAGCAAGAGCTTTTTGCACCACCTACAGACAGGCCTTGCTCAACAGACATTCCACATGCGATGAGAAAGGCCCCAACTAAACCCGCCTGGTGATGCTCTTCAAAACACTCAGATGAACATGGGCCTGCTGGGGGATTGGACTTGCATTGAACCCTCCTAGATGATGCTAGAGAGGCAACAGACTTGGACTGGCACTTGCATTGAACCCCCTCTAGATGGTGCTGGAGAGGCAACAGACTTGGACTGGGACTTGCATTGAACTCCCCCTAGATGGTGCTGGAGAGGCAACAGACTTGGACTGGGACTTGCATTGAACCCCCGCTAGATGGTGCTGGAGAGGCAACAGACTTGGACTGGGACTTGCATTGAACCCCCCCTAGATGGTGCTGGAGAGGCAACAGACTTGGACTGGGACTTGCATTGAACCCCCGCTAGATGGTGCTGGAGAGGCAACAGACTTGGACTGGCACTTGCATTGAACCCCCTCTAGATGGTGCTGGAGAGGCAACAGACTCGAGCCAGTGAGGGTTCTCTGTGAGGCTGCTCAGAAACAGTAATTACAGTTCTAGAAATAATTTTATTCATAAAAATTAAGGAAATGTGCAGTTTTCCCCTTCTAGATTACTGACATTACAAACATTACAAAAAGACACAATTGTCTTATAATTTAAAAGTAAGAATTAGTAGTACATAAAGTAAATGCAGTAAAAAATAAAATTACTGCATTCTAGAAACTCTTAGGATGCTTGTTTTTAAAATATAATCAAACATAATCAACAGGAAAAAAATCTTTGATCTAAGATGATGCCACTTTTTTTGGTCTCCACGGTATATTATTTTCCCCTGATTACGTTAATTAAAGAAGATTACCTTTAATAACATAAAATAGAGATACTTTGGGTCCCATTAACTTGCATTTGAAGCTCGCCTTAATCACCAAAGAGAAAAAAAATGTCCTAAGATTTGTCCATGAAGAGGGATAGACAATCCCAGCTCCATAAATATGTTCAGATTTTGCATTTTATTAAAATAGAGTTTGGACTGTTGGAGCCACTGAGATGTTAGTGTGGTATGAGACATTCAAATTGAGAATATTGCTTTTTCCACCAATAGAAACATTTATAAACATTGAAACACTTATTTGAGTCAGGATGCACCTGGGAGTATTGTCTCGGGGCTGCAAGCTTCACCGACCCCCTGACTGCCAGTGTCCTGTGTTCCATGACCTTATTTATTTAATTCTACTTCTGGGTATATTCCCAAAATAATTAAAAAGCACTGTTTCGGGCGGCGCCTGTGGCTCAGTGAGCAGGGCGCCGGCCCCATATACCGAGGGTGGCGGGTTCAAACCCAGCCCCGGCCAAACTGCAACCAAAAAATAGCCGGGCGTTGTGGCGGGCGCCTGTAGTCCCAGCTGCTCGGGAGGCTGAGGCAGGAGAATTGCCTAAGCCCAGGAGTTGGAGGTTGCTGTGAGCTGTGTGAGGCCACGGCACTCTACCAAGGGCCATAAAGTGAGACCCTGTCTCTACAAAAAAAATAAATAAATAAAAAGCACTGTTTCAAAGAGATACTTGTATTCATATTCATATCAGCATTATGCACGGTAGTTAAAATGTGGAAGTCATCCAAGTGTCTGCCCATGAACAAATTGTGGTGGACACACACCATGAAATATTATTGTCTTAAAAAGAAGGAACATTTTGACCCAGGCCACAGAGTGGATGGGGATTAAGCCAAGTGAAATAAGTCAGTCTCCAAAAGCAAATACCGTGTGACTGCACTGACGGGAGGTCCCTCGAGTAGTCAAAATCATAAAGACAGAAAACGGAATGGTCACAGCAGGGCTGGGGGTCGGGTGGGCAGCTGGTATGTTGTGGGAACAGAGCTTCGGGGTAAGAAGACGAAACATCTGGACAGGAGTGGTGGTGATAATGGCAGGACAGTGGACACTTTAAAAGGTTACGATTAGAAATATTTTGTTATGTGTATTTCACTACCATTAACATTTTTTAGAAATTAGTAAAAATATCCCAGAAAGCATAACACAGGATGGAAGTAAGTCCCACAATGTTCTAACAGTTCTGAGTAATTAATAAAAATTTATAAATATAGAAAACCTAGGTTATTTCAGCAGAAACTGTTTCCATGAGTGACTAGAAGATACAATCTTTGCTGTACGTATCCTTAAATGTATTCAAATTACTAATACATACGAAGGATCCATATATATATTTAAAAGTATTCAAATATATTCAAGGTAAAGAACGAATGACTATGAAAGAATAGCATGTAGGTAATTAACACAGGCTGGTAAGATAATTAGTTTTACTAACCATCTAGTATATGCTAACACTATCTATTTTACTCATTATTAGCAGAATCAAAAATAACATTTTGTCAAAAGAAATGATAGGATTAAAAAGACAATGCCCTTGCAGTCCATAGGACAACAGAGATGTAAGCGTTTTCTGATGCAATCCCTGCAGTGAGGGGCTCTTTATCACAGAAGACGGCTGGGTGTTCACCTAGCGGGGGAATGGGGTGGGTAAGACCTGCCACAGGTGGGAGCACCTGCCAGGCACAAGCCATCTGGAGACAAGGAAGGGGTCAGGCTGGAAGGTGGTTCTGATCGGCTTTGAAGATAACTGATACAAATCATCCTTTCAAAGTAGAGTTTTACCAGAGGATTTTTGTTTATTTGTTTCTTTCTGTGTGTGTTATAGACAACAATTATAAATAATCAGGGATCGTTTTCAATTTTACCAAAGATTTTGACTACAGTGATGATAGATAGCTATAGTTTAATAATAGAATCTTATTGTCTGCATTTGCTCTCTACTGCCTTCACCCCTTGGTTTTGGCTTGTTTTATTTTTATTTATTTATTTATTGTGGAATGTTTGACTTTATTTATACACATAGGATTAAAAAATAAACTAGACTAAACTAAAATTACAATCCCATAAATGATTTCCAAGAAAATGATTGCTTTTCTTCAAAAAAAAAAAAAAAACGGTTTGGGTGGCACCTGTGGCTCAAGGAGTAGGGTGCCGGTCCCATATGCCAGAGGTGGCAGGTTCAAACCCAGCCCTGGCCAAAAAAAAAAAAAAAAAAAGGTAAAAACACTTTGTCCTGTCATTTTCTTGCTGCTTTTAAAATATAAAATATACAAAAGTACAAAACATATTAAAATACAGAAAGTATTTTTGATATATATTTACTGTATGGAAGGTGGGGAGGTTGGGTTGGAGGGAGGGTCATGGGTGGGGCCACACCTACGGTGCATCTTAGAACGGGTACAGGTGAAACTCACTAAATGCAGAATACAAATGTCTACATACAATAACTAAGAAAATGCCAAGAAGGCTACCATGAAAGGTTTGATGAGAATATTTCAGATTGTATATGAAGCCAGAACATTGCACCCCTTGATTGCACTAATGTACACAGCTATGATTTAACAATAAAAAACAATCAGTAAGTTTACCTAATTTATAGATATTTAGTATTTAGTATCTAAATTGCTTAACACCAGGGGTCAACATAATAACATTCTTTCTATTCAAGATAATAAATTGAATATGCTAGAAATGCCAAAATGTTCACTTCCAGCAATTACACTCTTCAATGACTTACACTCTTTAAGGACTAATTTCATTAGATTACTTGAAAAACTGACAGTGTACCATCAAGAAAGTTATTGATCTGTATTGAATTTGCATTAATAATAATTCTTACATCAGAGGAACATAAATTGGAGTTAGTACCAGTGTAAGTTTCTTTCATTTAGCTTTTCTAGTAAAATTGCAGAATTTTTTGGTGTTCTGTAAAAGGTTACAGCTTGTTTTAAAGGCCATTCATTATGTTTTTGACTTTCTTTTGTATAGCTCCAAGGTCCATGTGCCCCATGTGGATTTGTGGTTCAGACTGTGTGACTGTGAATGTCTTGTGGATATTAATCTGATATAGATTTTGTCTACGTAGGCCAAATATCTCCTGTCCATCCATCCATCCTCTCATCCATCCACCCATCTATCCATCCATCTTCTTATCCATCTATCCACTTGTCTTTTTAGCCATCCATCCATCCATCCTACCTATTTACCTATTTTCTCAATTTTATTAAGGTATATGTGAAAATAAAATTTGTATGTATTTAATGTGTACAGTGGAATGTTTGGTATACCTATCCATTATAAAATGATTGCTACAATAAAGTGAATTAGCACATCTGTCATCTGACTTAGTTAAGTACAGTTAAGTCATGAGAGCATTTAAGATCTAGTGTTTTGTCAGATTTCAAGTCTACAGTACAATGTCATTAACTACAGTCACCATGTAGGTCCACAGGTAAAACCAATCTATTTAAATCATTCAAACAAACGCTCAAATAGTATAATTTGTTATTTGGCATCATGTCATCAAACTCATATGCTGAATGATTAAAGGACAGATCAGTTTATCAGTTTTTAAGCAACTGATGTAAGTATGTCAACATAGACAGTGGACAATGTCTCAAATGTATATAGGTAAGAAACTAAACCTGGGCGGCACCTGTGGCTCAGTGGTTAGGGCGCCGGCCCCATATACAGAGGGTGGAGGGTTCAAACCTGACCCTGGCCAAACTGCAACAAAAAAGTAGCCCAGCATTGTGGCAGGTGCCTGTAGTCCCTGAGGACTACTTGGGAGGCTGAGGCAAGAGGATCGCTTAAGCCCAGGAGTTGGAGGTTGCTGTGATGAGGGCACTCTACCAAGGGCGATAAAGTAAGACTCTGTCTCTAAAAAAAAAAAAGAAAAGAAAGGAAGAAACTAAACCTGCCTTCTCATCTAAAAGTGCTTACAGTTTAACTTTCTACTTTACACTGTGTCATGGCACTGTTTTACACAAAGCTTTACACAAACTTAATGCATTTTAGCTAAATTAGATTAGCTGTTGGCATGCAAAAACACTCAAGTCGGCCTTTTGACTAAATAAAAAAGCTTCCCACATGCACACTTAAGTCCATGGCACTCAACATATTTATGTAGATTTTCAATACTCAATATTAAAATGATTATTGAACTTGATTCTCCTAGGATGATTATTCTTTTTTTTTTTTGTAGAGACAGAGTCTCACTGTACTGCCCTCGGGTAGAGTGCCGTGGCGTCACACGGCTCACAGCAACCTCTAACTCTTGGGCTTACGCGATTCTCTTGCCTCAGCCTCCCGAGCAGCTGGGACTACAGGCGCCCGCCACAACGCCCGGCTATTTTTTTTGTTGCAGTTTGGCCGGGGCTGGGTTTGAACCCGCCACCCTCGGCATATGGGGCCGGCGCCCTACTCACTGAGCCACAGGCGCTGCCCTAGGATGATTATTCTTATTTCATTGTGCTTAGCTTCCATCTGTTTACAGAGTAGACAAGGCAGATGGTCTGTTGAGCAGCAGCAGCAGCAGCAGTGAGAACCTACAGTGTACGCTCCCCCCGGTCCAGCTGAGGACTCGCTGCCCTGTGCCGTGAGGGCTCACACCTCTGGATGGGGCTCAGGACTGCAGGACTCAGGCTGCCCCTGCAGCCTCTGTGGAGCACTGCATAACAGCCATTGCTATTCATGTCACCAAAGGATGGGTGTGCAGCCTTAGAAGAACAGAGCTTCTGTGGTGAGAGCTAGAAAATTCACTACTTGTCACCACTGAGGAAAATGATTGTAGTTGGACAAGCAAATTCACTAATTTAGGTGGAAATGAAGGTAAAATGGCTTTCTCGTTTTGAATTCCGTTGGTCTACGCATATAAGGTCCATCTCACAGATCCTATTGTCTTGGAATTATAAAAACAATAAATTATTAAAATATATTAATTCAGATTTCAATCACATTAATGCTCATGCAATCAGTCTTTGTTAATGACTGCGCACCAAGTGAAATGCAAATGGTGAGGCTGAAGTCAGCTGTGAATTAGAAACCTTCTCTGCAAGGGGCTTCCAGGAATTCAGTTCATCAATTCCAACCCATGCAGTCAGCTGCCGAGATGTTTCTTTATTTTATCGTATGTTTTTTTTTGAGGCAGAATCTCTTTATGTTGCCCTGGGTAGAGTGTGTCGGTGTCGCAGGGCCGCTGACCAGCAGGGACGAGGACACCAACGGAAGGATCAAGGGCACTTTATTGTAGAAATGATACAGCTCGGAAAAAAGCAAGCTCTCCTCTTCCTTCCTCTTCTTTCTCCTGAAATGGAATCTGTACTGCCAGGGTTTGAGGCAGGAAGGTTCACACGGGATTCGGACAGACCCGTGGGGCGCCCTGCAGGCAGCTTGCGGAGGACAGGTGAGCAAGCGCCGAAGCGTCCCCCCCCCGTGGAAAGCCTTAAGTAGTGGCCAGAACAACAGTGGCTCTGAATCACGCCTAATGACCATTACTTAAGAAAGCACGGACACCTGCCTGACTAATCATCCTTACTCAAAATAATCTGGCTCCTCGTGGCCCTCAGGCGAGAAAGCCTAATTGTCTCATCTTCCCTACAGAGTCTAAAACCCTCCTGGAGGGACGCCTCTGTACTGAGTCTCACCGGCTGAGGAGGGGGCCCCCGGGCTTAGGGAAGGGACTCCGTTATAGGTTGCCTAATGTAGTACAAGCAGTTAGCGCGTCATCTGTTTCTGGGGAGCAGCTATCTCTACAGGTTAGGTTTTTCCCATCCCTCCGCCATTTTTGGGGAGCAGCTGTCATCGTCCTACAGGTCTCTCCACAGAGTGCTGTGGTGTCATAGCTCAGCAACCTCAAACTCTTGGGCTTAAGCAATTTTCTTGCCTCAGTCTCTCAAGTAGCTAGGACTACAGTCACCTGCCACAACACCCGGCTATTTTTTGCTTGCAGTTGTCATCGTTGTTTAGCAGACCCAGGCCAGGTTCAAACCCACCATGTGGGTGTATGTGGCTGGTGCTGTGACCCCTGAGATGTTTTTGTAGATGTCTAGCTTACATCAGTCACAGTCCTAGATGCGTGGGGTGCTTATCACGGAGCTCACCACTGCCAGGAGCTGCTTAAAGGTGGTTTGAATCATCAGAAAGACTTAGAGGGGAGATACCTGCAGAAAGATAAAGGGGACAGAAGGAAAGGAAAGGTGAGTGTTTGGGGGAGGAGCGCCCCTCACACCCCATGCCTGTTTGGCCGTGATTCCAGAGTGGCTCATGTTGGCCCCAGAAAGGATTCATGGTCCTGCATCTTCTTGACGTGAAGCTCTTGGGGTGATGGGCTGTGACCGGATGAGCCACGCAGCCCCTTCCAGAGAGGGGCTGCTTAACTAGGCTTCATTGGTAACTGGGATAACAGAACCTAATGACTCTGGTGCAGGAGCAGAGTCCTGCCAGGGTCCTAAGCGCTGCCTGCAAGCTCGTGTCTCTGCTGCCACTGTAAGGGGAGCCGCCCTGCACAGGGCTGGGGTGACAGAGGACAGCATTAGGTGGGAGGCGATGAGATTAAGGAGGAGACAGAAACTGTTCCAGGCGGGGGTTGGGGCTTCTCCTTTGTGACTAGAAGTGGCCGGTGGCGCAGAAGCCCTCCGGCTCTAGTGCGCGCGAGTTTGCTGGATGGAAGAACATGCTCAGGGCAGAGGCACAGGCTGGGGTGGCAGGGAGGGAGTGGCCACAGTGTCCTGGGAGAACACACATGACTCCTTCCTAAGAAAAAGGGCCAAAGAAGGACAACCATATCCTAACACAGAATTTCCATGAGATGGGCTGGTAAAAACGTCTCTGACCAAAACAGTTCCCACCTGTGCCACCCAGGTGTCTGGCTTTGCCTGGTGCCTTAAGCACATACCATATTTAGGGAATAACGGAATTTATTTTCACTAGTTTGTTTTTTCTTAGAGCAAATAACCAACTTTCTTCTTTCTCACCAATTACTTTGAGGAGATTTTGAAATTGTTCTAAAACTACATGTGATCCACAGAGGTGAGCAAACTGGTTTTATGGGCACGATGTTGGAGGTGTTGAGTGTCACCCGCCGCAGGGTGGGCTGGAGTTTGGCTAATTGAGGTGAGGTGATGTCCCTGCCCCACCAGTGGAGGGAGGGAGGGGCAGTGAGCTATTGTGTCTATGGAATCAGTCATTGTATTATGGAACATGGTCTTTAATCATCTACTTTGCTGAAGCGTCTGTTATCGGTTGAGACAATAAACTGGAGATACCGAAGCCCAGCCATGCAGCTCTTCCGTGGCAGGGAGGGAAGAGCAGCCTCCCATGATTCAGGGGCTTGGGGCATGTGGACCCCAGACCCCTGGGCGCGTAGCAGAAATGCCTGAGGACCATGTACCCAGCTGGCTGGTTCTTGGGAGGAGCACAGCTGGGGGCCTGACGAACAGATTCACTCACAGGTCTGCACCCCTCAGCAGAGTCTGAGGGCCGGGGCCATGGGCACCCCAGGTGACATCTGACCCTTGCCAATCAGGCCACTTCTATCACCCTGCACAGTTCCTGGAGGCTCTTTGATGTATTTCACTGAGTGTGTATTTTACATATTGAACAGGAGACACGCGAATCTGAAGGTGAATACAGCGGCCTTAGCACCCAGCACAGACTCCCTGCAGAGATTCAGAAAAGTTTGTTGAATGCACACAACAGAATGGAGGGGGTGGTGCCTCTGATAGGATGACAGGCAGACAGGAGGTTGGGGTGCCTGTCACCCCTCCCCTGAATCTGACAGACCTGGAGGAAAAGCCACAGTTGCGGGGGAGGCCTGAGGACTCCCCTTCCTGCCACTGCTCCTCCCTCCCCCAGAGTGTCCTCTGTGTGAGGGAAGCCCCCTCATCTCACCGCAGCACTGTGTGTCCCTGAGTCTAATTCCACTTCAGCAAACAGGAAGTGCTTGTGACCTTTGAAGGACTCAAGGTGGGTTATCACTGAACGATTAGAAATTGTTGAACGAGTCAAGCATCTTCTGTTTGGAGAGCAAACTCTCCCTCAATAATCTTCTCTCTGGCAGTCTGTGCTGCACTTGTGTTTATTTTTGCCCTGGTACTCAGCCCACCGATGTTGTCATCATTGAGGAAAACCCCCCATCCAGAGATCGGGGCCAAAATTATGGTTTGTCTTTTAGCTTTTTCATGCAGCTTCAAGACTGTTTATTATTTGAAAATTCCCTGCTAAGATACCAAAGGCTTGGGAAAGAGCAGATCACATCAAGTCTGCTTAAAAATCAGTCAGTTTGGGTGCTACCGTAATTGCGTTTGACATTTTCCTTTAAACAAAGTCACACATTGCTAACAAGTTAAATAAACCATGCTCCTTGGAGACGAGATTGAAAAATGGACTGGTCTCATTCTGTGGGTGAGGCTTGCTAAGCAAACCAAACTTTCTGGTAGAAAAAGGATGAGAAGAAGTTCATGAAAACAGAGGGCTGGGCGCTGCAGCTGTGCAGCTGGCTTTGCCTGTGCTCAGCTGGACGGCCCTAGGTCCTTGCAGAAAGGAGCCGTCCTCTCCCTACTCGGCCGGCCCACTCTCACTCGAAGTCCTTCCCCCTCAAGTGCCAGGGTGCAGGGAGCCTCAGGCTCTCTCAGAAGAAGGACCTGGGGTCTGTACTTTGCGATGTCTCGGACATGCAGGGTTCTCTCCCCACCATCTTCAGAGACCACACACCACAGTGTTGCCCTTCACTAATGGCAGTTAATGTCATATCAGAGCTTTTATGCACTTCTTTGTACATGAATGACATTAATATTCTGTTTCTTTTCTGTACTCCCCTGCACCCTATGCCAACTATCTGCATATTTGCAGAATTTTTCCCTTTAATTATTATTATTCACTTGTTCATTTGTTTGAAAATGCTGTCAGGATGATGTCACCTAGCACGCTGGGGGCTGCACATCCACGCCCTGGACGCTGGACTGCGGGTTTCCCTGTGCTACTTTTTGGCCCCTTCTCTAGAAAGTTCCTTATTCATATGTGGGTTCCCTGTTCCCTGTCATTCACCATGCGCCATCTTACCCACACGTCACCTCTCCATCCTCTTCCTCTGCACCCCCGGGCCTCTTTACCAGCTGACTAGTCTGCACAGTGGTTTTGGTATTTATGGCTCCAAACCCATTTTAACTCTTCTGTTTTGTTCCTCGGTTCCTACGTTCAGCTCTCGGCCTGGTTTCACAGTTTTCAGACTCAGAAGTGCTGCTGGGTTTGGGGGGGTCCTTTGAGCCCACTCTGAGCTGTCCCTTTGGCCCCATGTCCGTGTTTCCCCTCAGCCTTTCCCTGGCTGTGTGTCTCCCTTCCTGGGAGCCGTGTCCTGGTGAGGTCTCCTGAAGGGCACCTGGAGACCCTGGGTCCCACCTCAAGTCACTCCCGCAGGTGAGCCCCTGCCCTGACCCTCAGCCCCGCACACTGCAAGCTCAGCTTTGTGCATGTGTGTATGTATTTTAGGTCTTGTTTGTTCTCTCTTCACACACAATCAAGCAAAGCCACATGTGGGAAGACTCAGGGCCTGTGACCACAGGTGAAGGGTGGCACAAGGAGGATGCGGGCTTCTGGGCCTGTCCCTGCTGTGCAAGGCCACCCATCTGCCGGGCAGGGCCACACACACCGGCCTCCACTCGGTCTGCCTCTCAGCCTGTCATGCAGGGTCTTTATTTTCACCCCACTCCCCAGTTCACTACCTCCTTGTGCCAATGCTAAAACTTGCAAAGGAAATCATGATTCACGTAAAATGCCAGTGCTGATATTATCCTACTGTCTTCACACCCAGTGCTGATTTAATACCACTGTCTTCACACCCAGTGCTGATTTCATCCTACTGTCTTCACACCCAGTGTTGTTTTCATCCTACTGTCTTCACACCCAGTGCTGATATCATCTTCTGTCTTCACACCCGGTGCTGATATCATCCTACTGTCTTCACACCCAGTGCTGATTTCATCCTACTGTCTTCACACCCAGTACAGATTTCATCCTACTGTCTTCACACCCGGTGCAGATATCATACTACTGTCTTCACACCTGGTGCTGATTTCATCCTACTGTCTTCACACCCGGTGCTGATTTCATCCTACTGTCTTCACACCCAGTGCAGATATCATCCTACTGTCTTCACACCCAGTGTTGTTTTCATCCTACTGTCTTCACACCCAGTGCTGATATCATCTTCTGTCTTCACACCCGGTGCTGATATCATCCTACTGTCTTCACACCCAGTGCTGATATCATCCTACTGTCTTCACACCCAGTGTTGTTTTCATCCTACTGTCTTCACACCCAGTGCTGATATCATCTTCTGTCTTCACACCCGGTGCTGATATCATCCTACTGTCTTCACACCCGGTGCTGATTTCATCCTACTGACTTCACACCCGGTGCTGATTTCATCCTACTGTCTTCACACCCAGTGCAGATTTCATCCTACTGTCTTCACACCCAGTGCTGATATCATCCTACTGTCTTCACACCCAGTGCTGATATCCTCTGTCTTCACACCAGGTGCTGATTTCATCCTACTGTCTTCACACCCAGTGCTGATTTCATCCTACTGTCTTCATACCCAGTGCTGATATCATCCTATTGTCTTCACACCCAGTGCTGATATCATCCTACTGTCTTCACACCCGGTGCTGATATCATCCTACTGTCTTCACACCCAGTGCTGATATCATCCTACTGTCTTCACACCCAGTGCTGATATCACCCTACTGTCTTCACACCCAGTGTTGTTTTCATCCTACTGTCTTCACACCCAGTGCTGATTTCATCCTATTGTATTCACACCCAGTGCTGATTTCATCCTACTGTCTTCACACCCAGTGCTGATTTCATCCTACTGTCTTCACACCCAGTGTTGTTTTCATCCTACTGTCTTCACACCTAGTGCTGATATCATCCTCTGTCTTCACACCCAGTGCTGATTTCATCCTACTGTCTTCATACCCAGTGCTGATATCATCCTACTGTCTTCACACCCAGTGCTGATTTCATCCTACTGTCTTCATACCCAGTGCTGATATCATCCTATTGTCTTCACACCCAGTGCTGATATCATCCTACTGTCTTCACACCCAGTGCTGATTTCATCCTACTGTCTTCACACCCAGTGTTGTTTTCATCCTACTGTCTTCACACCTAGTGCTGATATCATCCTCTGTCTTCACACCCAGTGCTGATTTCATCCTACTGTCTTCATACCCAGTGCTGATATCATCCTATTGTCTTCACACCCAGTGCTGATATCATCTTACTGTCTTCACACCCAGTGCTGATACTATCCTACTGTCTTCACACCCAGTGCTGATATCATCTTACTATCTTCACACCCAGTGCAGATTTCATCCTACTGTCTTCAAACCCGGTGTTGATTTCATCCTATTGTCTTCACACCCAGTGCTGATATCATCCTACTCTCTTCACACCCAGTGCAGATTTCATCCTACTGTCTTCCCACCCGGTGTTGATTTCATCCTCTGTTTTCACATCCAGTGCTGATATCATCCTACTGTCTTCACACCCAGTGCAGATTTCATCCTACTGTCTTCACACCCGGTGTTGATTTCATCCTACTGTCTTCACACCCAGTGCTGATATCATCCTCTGTATTCACACCTGGTGCTGAGTTCATCCTACTGTCTTCACACCCAGTGCTGATTTCTTCCTCTTCTCTTCACACCCAGTGCTGGGCAAGTTAGGGACTCCATTTCCTGGAGGGTGCTGTCACAAATAGGCTGGTGTTAGATGTACATACAGGATTTATTTTTGATTTTTAGGATGTTTAGTCCCGACCTAAGTACCCCCAATATTGTTGGTGATGGTAACGGTGTTGCTGAGGGTCACCATGGGGGAGGTGGTGATGGTGTTGGTGTTGGTGCTACTCATGATGGTGATGGTGACAATGATAATTGTATTGGTGATGATGGTGACAATGATGAGATGGCACTGGTGATAGTACTTCTAATGATGACGGTGTCGGTGATAATGGTAGTGGTGATGGTGTTTGTGATGGTTTCACTGTGGTGATGGTGTTTCTAATGGTATTTTTGATGATGGTGGTGATGATGATGATGAGAAAGTGATGATGGTATTGTTTTACTGGTGGTGATGATAGCCATAATGGTGTTTCTAACTACATTGGTGATGATGATAATAATGATGGCTTCACTGTTGGTGATGGCATTCCTAATGGTGTTTTTGGTGGTGTTAGTGATGGCGTTTCTGATGCCATTGGTGTTTGTGGTGGTGGTGGTGATGATAGTGGCAATGGTGCACCTGGTTGTGTTGGGGATCGTGTGATGATCTTGGTGACAGTGGTGTTGGTGATGGTAACGGTAGTGGTGGTGCACCTGGTTGTGTTGGAGATAGTATGATGATTGTGCCAAAGATGGTGGTGGTGGTGGTGATGATGGTAGCGATGGTGCACCTGCTTGTGTTGGGGATGGTGTTATGATAGTGGTGATAATGGTTGTGGTGGTGATGATGGTTTTGTTTAAGGGTTGTACTCGTCCCATTTTCACAAAGCAGGACCCAGGAGCAGAGAAGGGCAGTTTTCCATGCTCATTTCAAAAGTTGTGTATCCTGAAGGAAGCCAAGGATCAGGTAAATACATTTCTTGAGGAAGATGGAATCAATGTTTAGCTCTATGTACTACTGATTGCAAGTATTCCTCTCCAAAAAAAGACTTAGGATCACTTAAAATTGCTTCACATTTTTTACATTGTGAAGTACAAATTCTCATGCCCTCTCCTCCCTCTGCAAAGCACACTCCTTGGATGAAAAGCTAGCCCCTTACTCTCTTTGACAAAGACTCACTCAAGGAATTTCTCTCTGATCTCCTTCCAGGAATATGTCTCCTAGGTGGTGAGTTTGGTTCATCCCTGTGGACTCCTGACTCTCTCTGATGTGTTTTCTTGTCTGGAGCAGCTGGGAGTCAGTGTGGCTCATCTCTCCAGGGAATGTAGAAGGTTTTACTTGCTCTTTCTTCTTTTTCTTTCTTTCTTTTTTTTTTTAATCTTCTCTCTTGTTCTGATCTCATCACTGGCTTCATTGTTTTTAAAGACCATGAATTGTTATAAGCCTCTTTTTTATTTCAGATTAATATGAGGGTACAAATGATTAGGTTATATTGTTATGGTTGATTAAACCCTTCTTGCAGAAGACAAATAATATGCAAATAGTGAATAAATGAGCCGTAAACTCAGAGCCAGAACATGGGACAGGGGGAGGGACCAGTTGGGAATGGGAAAATCCCTGCTTGGAATGTTCTATACTCAGATCCCCTCCATCTGGAAATGCCGTTACTTATCTTCCTACATTTGGATTTACCTCTTACCTCACCATTTACCTTTTTTTTTTTTTCCTGCCAAGGTGATGGCACTGATTCTGGGGTCCCGATTTTTCTGTAAATTCAGGGGTCTGCTCGGCAGACCTGAGTGAGCCAGCACGCAGCAAGGCTCACAGGGAGCAACGGGTGTTCAGTACTGGTGGCCCTTCCCGTAGACCTTGACAATCTCTGCCTCTAAAACCGTCAACACTGCCAGGAAGACACCTGAGGTCACTGACACCTGAGGCAGACTGATGGGTGGCTCAGAAATCATTCTGTCAGGAAAAGCCCCCGGCCCTTGTGAACACACAGACCCTCCCAGAGCTTCTGGGCCAGCTTCATGTCATTCTTCTTATTGCTACTGGGCTAAGACTTATAAGATGTTCTCCCCTGGATATAAATATCATACACTTCAGGAAGTTCGTCTATAAAAATAACACAAATTTGAGATCATTACAGTTAATTTTAGTGAAAGGAAAGATTTTTTGTTGTTGTTTTCCTTTTGCTTTGGGTTCCTAAATTCTTTAATGATCTTGGACACATGAATGCAGACTTCTTTGTATAACAATCTCAGGTACACAGCTTAGAAGTTGCAGCATCCTTGAGTATTTCTGGAATTTAGACAGAATGCAGCAGCCTGAGAATGTGCTCTGGCAAGTCACGTGGGCACAGATGGGAAGTGTTGTCACCACGGGGGTGGCAGTTGCCTGCACACCACCAGAGACAGATGTGAATTAAAAAAATTGCATGAGAAATTTCAGACATGTGCAAAAGTAGAGAGAATAATAATAAGCCCCATGTTCTTATCAGCCAGATTTCTGAACTATCTATTCGTGACTGATTTTTGTCTCATCCACATGTAACTTATTCTTTCCTTACTCTCTCCATTGAGATTATTTAAAAGCAAATTCCAGAAATGTTCCGTTTTGCCAAGAAAGCACAAGCAAATGGAAGCAGTAAATGGATCTGTATTGCTCATGGTGAGTCTCTGTAGCTGTGTCCTCAGGATATGTGTCCCTCGTGGTGAGCCCCCGTAGCTGTGTCCTCAGGATCTGTGTCACTCGTGGTGAGCCCCCATAGCTGTGTCCCTCATGGTGAGTCTCTGTAGCTGTGTCCTCAGGATCTGTGTGCCTCGTGGTGAGCCCCCGTAGCTGTGTCCTCAGGATCTGTGTCACTCGTGGTGAGCCCCCATAGCTGTGTCCCTCATGGTGAGTCTCTGTAGCTGTGTCCTCAGGATCTGTGTGCCTCGTGGTGAGCCCCCGTAGCTGTGTCCTCAGGATCTGTGTCACTCGTGGTGAGCCCCCGTAGCTGTGTCCTCAGGATCTGTGTCACTCGTGGTGAGTCCTCATAGCTGTGTCCCTCATGGTGAGTCTCTATAGCTGTGTCCTCAGGATCTGTGTCCCTCGTGGTGAGCCCCCATAGCTGTGTCCTCAGGATCTGTGTCCCTCGTGGTGAGCCCCCGTAGCTGTGTCCTCAGGATCTGTGTCACTCGTGGTGAGTCCTCATAGCTGTGTCCCTCATGGTGAGTCTCTGTAGCTGTGTCCTCAGGATCTGTGTCCCTCATGGTGAGCCCCCGTAGCTGTGTCCTCAGGATCTGTGTCCCTCGTGGTGAGCCCCCGTAGCTGTGTCCTCAGGATCTGTGTCACTCGTGGTGAGTCCTCATAGCTGTGTCCCTCATGGTGAGTCTCTATAGCTGTGTCCTCAGGATCTGTGTCCCTCGTGGTGAGCCCCCGTAGCTGTGTCCTCACGATCTGTGTCACTCTTGGTGAGTCCTCATAGCTGTGTCCCTCATGGTGAGTCTCTGTAGCTGTGTCCTCAGGATATGTGTCCCTCGTGGTGAGCCCCCGTAGCTGTGTCCTCAGGATCTGTGTCACTCGTGGTGAGTCCTCATAGCTGTGTCCCTCGTGGTGAGTCTCTATAGCTGTGTCCTCAGGATCTGTGTCCCTCGTGGTGAGCCCCCATAGCTGTGTCCTCAGGATCTGTGTCCCTCGTGGTGAGCCCCCGTAGCTGTGTCCTCAGGATCTGTGTCACTCGTGGTGAGTCCTCATAGCTGTGTCCCTCGTGGTGAGTCTCTGTAGCTGTGTCCTCAGGATCTGTGTCCCTCGTGGTGAGTCCCTGTAGCTGTGTCCTCAGGATCTGTGTCCCTTCTGGTGAGCTCCTGTAGCTGTGTCCTCAGGATCTGTGTTTCTTGTGGTGAGTCCCTGTAGTTGTGTCCTCAGGATCTGAGACACCCCGAGGCAGGTGTTTCCCTGCTCACAGGCTGAAGGGCTCCACTCCCCTGCTGGACGTCCCAGACATGCTTCCCTGTCTCTGGAGGATGGACTGTTTCGTACAGTGTGTGCACATCTGGACTCGGTGCCCAGCCTGGTGCCTCCTGCCATGTGCGTGGGACACTGACGTGACTGTGTCACATCAAGTTCACTTTGTGTTTCCCACACGTATTTGGACGGGTCTGGGTTGCTTGTCTCCTGTGTGTGGCACAGAGTTGCTTGTCTTCTGGAATGTCTCTCTTTTTCCTTCATTCTAGGCTGCCTGGCCACCCCTTCCCTGCACCAAGCCAAGCACAGGCTCCACGCTGGCCATGGTCATGTGGAGAGTTTGAAAGGCAGCCTCATCCCTCAGAGATGGGCCCCTCTTCTGCACCCCAGGAGACTCCACGTAACAGGAGACATTTCTTTTGACTGCCTTCTGAGGTGAATCCTTTAATGCAATATTTCTTCCAGCAGACACATTTTGACATTTTTTTCCAGCAAGGCAAAAAGATGGACACGGGGTGATGCTTCTCACTATAGTTTTTAGTGGGCATGAGAATTCGATGACATCATGAATTGGGATGGAGGGGCTTGGAGACGTGTATGAGATGTTCTGTCTTGCACTGATACCCCATGGAGAGGACATGTGGTCCAGAGGGCTCGGCTCCCACACCCAGCACCCTGGTGCCAACAGGGAGGGGTGATGTGGAAACCCTGGTCCCAGGTCTGGTGACATGCCCACCTCACAGCTCCCGCAGGTGCAAATAAGACAAAGTGCTCCTGGTTTTCCCCTCGCAGGCTCCTTCCGCCTTTCCTCCCATGATTATGCTCTTGGGTTATAAGATTTTCTTGGTTTTCTAAAGGTTATGTTGACAAGTGTCTCTTTCTCAACATTTTAATTTGCATATGTATGCACATGAATCTTAATCCAGGGTCGGGCTTCCAAAGACAGCAATTTCCCATCACCAATATTTAAATAAATTCCAGCACCTTCCACTCTCCCTCCACAAGACAGAAATGCATTAACATCTTTGTGTGGCAGCGTTTTGCAACTCATATATTCAGTGGCAACAATAATTTCCCTTCCCAGGAGGAGAAGGTTTAGACTTTCTCTATCACAATTTCCAGCACTGTGCTGGGAAGGAGCTTGATAATCACGGTGATAAAACAATCTCCCCTCTGCTGCCCGCGGACAGCATGCTCCTGGGGACAGTCTGTGAGCCTTGGAGAGGGATTCCCACCCCCTCAAATAATGACAGCAATTTCTGGGAAATAAAATAGCCCCTTTACTTCATCAGGCCCAGAATGCTGTAAGCAGTGGGGTACCGCTTTCTCTACTCCCCAGCCCTGGGCTCCCCCAGCATGCCGGCTGGTGGGCTGCCTGGTGCACCACGGTGACCGTCCCTCCAGGAGTGACCATCCCTCCAGGGCTGGGCTTCTAGGGCTTTCCTCCCATTGTCTTTCCTCAGCTGGGGGTAGTTCACAGGAACAGCTGAGGACTTGGTAAATGTGCCGCTCTAGTCTGTGCGTCTGTCTAGGATGTGTGTTCCTGGAGCAGAGGCAGGAGCGGGGAATGTGGGGGACAGGGGGATAACAGGGGCCAGCACAGAGCTGGCTGGTAACCCCAGCAGGTGCACCTGGACCCAGGCCTCCTAATGTGTGTGCAGGGGTCTGAGGGCAACACAATCTGTATTCAGGTTAATACCCTTTTCTGTTTGATATCCCAAAAAGTATGTTTCAGGATCTGCTTTGTTATCTAAGACATTTGTAAATGCAGCGTCCCTTTATGATCTTATACGACCTGCCACGAGTTTCCCATGCATGATGTGACGCACCATGCGGGACAGCACGTTCCTTTTCAGTCTCTGGGTGTTTACTGTGGGGGGAATATCTCATAGGACATCGGGCTCCTGATATGGGATGGGGAAGGTGAAGTCGGTGAGAGAGGAAGACGGAGTGAGCAGACACAGGACCAGGCCCAGCATTTGTCAGGAAACCCCAGACTTCCTGGAAATATAGAGGTACCAAAAATTGTGTATGCACTTTAAGAAAGAGAAAAAAATTATATTAAAATTATAAAACTCAAGTCACATTTGACTTCTGCAATTACAAGAGATACAAGATAAAATATGCAAGATAACAAGCATTATTGGTATGAATTATTACAATTTTAATGCAGTTTTTTCCTTTCTTAAATTGTGTATATGTTTTCTTGGCATCCTCTGTATACAGTGTTTGGTGATGAAACTTTTTGGGGGCAAGTCAAGTCAGTTGTGGGAAATTCTCTCCTTCCTGAAACGTGCTGCTGCCATACGTTGTGACTCAGATGATGAGTGTCAGGTGAAAATGTGATACAGAGGCTCTGTGCTGTGCTGAGCCACATGGAGCCCGAGGGAAAGAAATCAGGAGTAGTGATCCTGTCTTTACATTTCCACTGTTTTGTCACGGGTTTTCCTACTGATTTTGATTTTTTAAGACACTTTGCTTTAAAACGGAGTTTACCTTCCTAACTGAGGCGGTCCCCACGAGACGCCTGGCCAGTCTCCTTGCACTCAAGCTCCTGCAGGAACCCCAAGTATTGCCTTTGGGGTGCACCTGTCCCCTAGGTCTGCCTGCCCTCCTCTGTGGCAGCTGTGGGCAGAGGTACCGAGGTTTTACGTGGACGGGGTCAGGCACACGGCAGACAAAAAGTGTAGGAACATCATTCATTTCTTTAACCACTGAGCTCTGGCCCCAGCCATCCATGGGTCAGGATCTGGCTCCGGGCCATGTCCACGTGCCTCATCACCTTCCCGTCAGAGGTACAGGGCCAGGTCTGCACTGCCTTCCTCGACTGCAGCTTCCTACCAACCTGGTATCCTGCAGCTTCATCCTCCCTTCCCTGCAGGACTCACGAGCAGAGTGACAGAACTTGCTCAGTGGTCAGGCAGGGGCTGCTCGGCCTGGGGGCGCTGGCTCCAGGTCTGACCCCTGGCTCCTCCCTGGGCATGGGAGGTGGCCAGAAGCCTGGAGTCCCATGGTCTTGGTGAAGGGCACCACAATCACTGAGTTGTTTGTAAACTATCAAAACACAGATAGGGACCCTGAGGAGGCCAGGCAGCGGCTGAGTAGACCCCAGACCCAGGGTCTGCACCTTCTGCAGGGGATGAGGGGCCCTGAGGAGGGAAGATGTTGCATTCAGGGCTGGATGATCCCAGAAGGGATTGGGCTCATTCCAAGCCAAAAATTTAGAAGAGGATTAGAAAGGCATGTCCTCCCTTCAGAGACTGGGGACCACGTGCTCCCTGATTGGTAGGGCAGAGCCACCGTGCTGCTCATGTGTTATTGATGAGTCTTCCCACTCCTAGATTTGAGGGATAGTTATTTATAGCATCCTTTCTACAGAATGACAGTCCACAGGCTCCAGGCTAAATCATGTTTCTTAAAAGTGTCTGGGGCCAGGTGGAAATTCTACTGCTGTCTCAGGACACGTATGACGTGTGCTGGAAGACATGCCTGGGCAGCACAGCCCTCTGCTCCATCTCTGTGCTCTGGAGCAAAACTCCCTCAGCTGCCCTGAGCTGAGCCCATGAGTGGACGGCTGACACTGCTGTCAGAAGATCTCCAGGCTCATCCCAACACCAGGGGGTGGCCGTGGAGCGGGAAAGGCCAGCAAGGCATCACTGTCTGTTGGTGCCATCAAGATTCTCTCCACGTTCCCAGACCATCTCAGCTGGCGACCAGGTGGGCCTGGCTCCATTGGGAAGACCTGTCCGGGCTGCCCGGCCTCTGCCTGACAGGCTGCTCCTGTGTCAGAGAAGGGGATGGAAGGAGAGCCCTGTTCTGGCAGTGGAGCTTCGCCGTAGACAGGAGAGTGTTTGCAGCAGCACTTCCCTGACTTGGTCCTCCTGCTCGCCCCTTCCCATTGGTAGCAGGGTCACCCCAGCACCCAGTCCTTCCCGGGAAGCCAGAGGCCAGGTCTGCACCCCCAGCCAGTGTATGTGCACATAGCACAGTGGCTCTGAGAAGCAAGTGAGGGTCACTCGCAGTGGTCCCATGCACAGTGTTGACCCTATGGCCCCCTAAGGACAGGTAGTACTCAGCACCTGTGGGCACAGGGACTTGGCATTGTCCAGGCAGATGACCTGTTCTGGCCTGCACAGCCTTGTGGGTGGGGTTGGAGGGCAAGGGGCCAGCAGGGATCCCCAGGAGTTCTCAGAGCAGCAGGGCAGGTGCACCATGGGGCCCCCCAGCTCACCGCTGGTCATCCCACCTGCAGCCCCTCCCTGAGACTCTTCTAACTGTCATCACTTTCTCTCTCTCTTTTTTCCTTTGGATGTCTGGAGAATGGATTTATTTTATAAACCACATCTTGCTTAGGAATGGTTTGAAAACGTAGTCAAAATTCATTCTTTCCTTTACAGCAAAAATTCCAGAACAGAAGGAACAAATCTTTTTCCACTTCAGAAAATAAGGAGGGACTATTAGAAGCATCCACTCGCCCTGGGAAGTTGTGTGGTTATTTCTCGTGCAGGACAGAGGGAAGGGCTAAGCCTTGGGTTGTCAGGTGATGTGGCTACAGAACGGAGGACCAGTCGGCTAGTCACTTTTCGTCACCAGGATGGAAGGACAGGGAATGGCATTAGATATGTGCTGGCCATGGCCCACCTCAGTCAGGGAAGGTGCTGTTCAAAGTCGGGGACTCTTGGTGACGTGAGAGCCGCTGTGACTTCCAGGCTGCAGCGTCCGGGGTCCCCGGTGTCTGCGCCGACGCATCCACCATGGCCAGGTTCCTCCAGGTTCAGCAACTAGCTCGTTGAGGTCTTGTGTCCCCAGGAATTTCAAAGTTTCAAGACCTGGGGGTGGTTATTTTTCTCTGTGATCTTCACATTTTCATCAAGATGTTAACCTGCCGCCGTGATATGTGCCCACGATCTCGCGGGGCCCGAGAGTGCACCGCACCCTGGGCCTGGCGTCCAGCACAGCGCGGGGAGGCGCCCGCCATGTGAGCCAATGGTCACTAGGTGTCGCTGTCTCCCTGGGAATGGAAACCGTGGTCGCTCCTGCACCCTGGAATGGGCCAGAATGAAATATTCTAGATTTCAAGGAAACCATCCTTTCTAATAATAATGAGATGGCAATTAGTAGGGAAAATGGCATAAAATTATTTCACCGTTTAGTGAAACAAACCATGATTCTTAACTACAGAAAAATGTCTTTTTTAAAGCTCATTCTGGGAGCGAGGTTAGCACTGCCCTGCCTGGCCGCCCTGCCTAAAGCCACCTTCATTCTTTCTGGCCAGGTCCAGTCTCACCCTTCTGGGCAGAGCCCCATGGACTCTTGAGAGATATGGAGGAGCGTCCCACAGAGAACAGAGTGAAACCAACTGGCCTGGGAGAGCGGAGGGCACAGGTGAGCCAGACAGGTGTGGGCAGGAGGCTGGGCAGCCTCAGCTGCTTCTCACAGAAACTACCTCTATTTTACTGAAAAGAAAAGACACTTAGAGTGATTCTTTAACTTTTTCAAAGCCAAGTTCAAAGTCAAAGTGGGTTTTAGAATTTGGGGTTTGGCTCCAAGACTTTGATGCCCCTGTGCTGGCCTGTGGGGTGGCCACCTACCTCCTCAAGGGACATGGAAAGGAATAGCAGGAAGAAGTAGAAAGATTTTTTTAAAGGAAAACCCAAAAGAGGTAGGAATTCAGATGAAACGGCTCACTTTACAGTTCAGCTTCATCGCTGAGGAGGAGAGATTCCACACAGATGACAGAATGAGACTGTTGAAGCTTTTACCAAACAGGTTGTTTTCTGAACCAATCTAGATAAAATGAAAATGAGTCTGGGACAGCTGCAGTGCAGCCAGGAGAGCAGGATTTCCCCAGGCAGGCTGGCGTCCTCCACCCGGGGAGCAAATTAAGTGGACGCTACCCAAGCTCCTGCTCTGCCTGGCAGAAGCCCTTCCGCCACCTCACGCGGCAGACCCCACCCGCCCGTCCTCTGCACCATTCCTTTCCCCAAGGCAGAAGTGATTATTCAAAGGTGACAGGGACGAGGACAGCCTTTGTAGTCACTGGCTACGGTTCTCATATCCAGACTGGTTTCCGAGCTCGCTTCTCCCAGGTGTGGAGAATCGCTACCCGTGGTGGCAGGTGCATAACATTGTATTTATGCAGTTTGGTGCATAACATTGTATTACGAACTGTGACAAAGAGCTGGAGCATGCAGCTCACACCGCAGAGGCCGAGGTGACTGCACAGCGAGGGGACATCTTTCTGCAGCTTGGCTCTCACTCCAGGGGCCCCACACCTCTAGGAACCACAGCCCAGTGTCATGACTATTTTGTGTTTAGCTGAGTGCTCAATTGGCAATATAGCCAATTTGTGATCTGATAGGGGGTGTCCATGTTACCATGACAGTGACGTTGTGCCATGTCAGGCTGCCCTGGGTGTTTTTGGGAGCAGCAGGGCTCCATGAATCCTGACAGCCTGCGTCACTCATGCTGAACAAAATCGACCACATCAGGGCCGTGGCACTGAGAATGCAGCAACTCTGTCACTACATGAGTTTGCTGTGAGTTCCAAAATGCTGGCATTAGGGTAAGACACACAGCCATTAACCCCACGGGTCTGCGTGTGAGACGTGGCCTCAGGCACACACGCACACTCACATACACCCTTGCTCACACGTGCACACACAGGAATGCAGACATCTACACACACATGCACACAGATACACACAGGCACACTCACACACGTGTGCACACAGATCTGGTGAGAACACATAGGTTCCCGGAACCTGCTCTGTGAGCTGCGTCTGGCTGCGTAAGGATGAACATGAAGGGAAGAGGGTCACGTGTGGAAAGAGCAGCTTGACGGCAGAAAGGCAGGGGCTCCCTCCAGCCAAGGACCTGCTTCCCCAACGAGCGGGTCTGAGGCTTCCTCCCGGAATCCTGTGGTCCTGTGAGCTAATGGAGGCTCAGGCTGAAGAATGCTCCAGGGGCGTATATGTGTGTGTGTATGGGTGTGTGTGTGCACGTGCGTGCTTGTGTCTTTGTATGCATCTGTGTGGTGCGTGTGTCTGTGTGTGTACCTGTGGTGTGTGCACACTGTGGATGAGATGGGCGGGCAGGAGGCAGAGGCATAGGAGGAGGGTGACCCTGGAAGACGCCCACAGGTGTGAGGGATCCTTTTTCTCCCACTGGGTCCCTCACATGCCCTGAGTCTCCTTTCCTGCAGAGCTCAGAGTCCTTTCCCCTGACTTCCCTCCAGGCCAGCCTCCCCTGAGCAGGAGGACCCTGGGGTTCTGTGCTGTGTGGGTTGGGGCAGGCTGGTGTGGACGAGGCGTCTCTAGTTACAGTCTGGCTGGCAAACACATTCGGTGACTTCCCCCCAGGCTGGGCTCTCCTGGGCACCCCGGGGTGGGTCTCCCACGGGCAGCTGTGGACGATTGTCTCCTGGAATATTCAGTCAATAAGGGCCTTCGCCTACCCAGGTAAATAACAGGAGCTGTGGCCGTCGGCACTGGCGGTGACATCACTGGGCAGGGGTGAGCAGGGAGAGCTGCCCAGCAGCAAGGAGAGGGCTGAGAGCCATTTTTTAATCTCTCAGAGTTAAACATGTGTGTTTATTATTACATTTAGTATGATGGTGTCGGAAACTCGGGCTTCAGGGTTCTGTGACTTGCCAGGTGTTCCTGCCCCCACCCCAGTGCCGCTAAGTGGGTCAATAAGAGTGCAAATTACTTTACTCCTGGCGGGCCAAGTCTCCGGAGATTGACAATATCTGAAATGCTCCTGGCTACAGGACCCTCTGGGGAGCTGTTGTTGTCTTTCAGGCTTAATAGCTAAGAGGGAAATTTGTGAAGGTGCAAGCTGGAGAATCAGGTAACACGCTGAGACAGCCGAGTGTGGCTGTGCCCCCAGCAATCTGAACGCAGACAAAGTGCACACGGCAGACGCGTGGCTCTGTCTGCACGAGCCTGACACGGTGACGCCCAGACTTGAGAACTTTGGCTTCTGTGTCTCACTTGTCCCCCGGATGTCCCCACACATGCTCCGGACCTGCTGCAGGTGGGGGCTTCATGCCAGCAGCCCTTAGCTCAGGCCTGGACACCCCCCCTACCCCCTTGTATGGATTAAATGTGGTGCGCCTGCTGGCAAGGTAATTTTTCTCTTTTCTCACGTGAGACAGTTTTCAGAGTAAGGTGAGTTCTGGTCTTTGTAAATTTGTGATGTCCTTTCTCACAGGTGAAACATGTCCAAGTATGAAGCTGGCTTGGAGCCCTCGGGGCTGTGGACGTGTGACATCCTCACTTGGTGAACTAGGGGATCCCGGAACCAGAGGGCGGGGTCCTGGGAGGTCATGAGATGCTCTACAGAGGCCTCCAGGCTCCTGCTTCCTAAGTCTGCTCAACAAAAGCCTTTTCAAATAATAAGCCTGGACACAGCTCCTGGGCGGGTCATCTCTGCTGGTTTAACTGGGCTGTGCATTCACACACACCTGTGATTACTCCCTTTCAGGTCTGTAAGTCAAAGCTGGGCCCTGTCTTTATTTGGGGTGGGTCACGACCGGTAGGTACTTCAGAGGAGGGAGGAGATTACTGGCTTCCTCCCGCCCCTCGCTTGTTTTTCCTTAGTGATTAACACAGTTTCACTATTACTGCAGGGCACCTGTTCTTTGTTTATTTTAGTAAATTTTCTTAATAACTTTAATCTGCAGTGTAGTCAATAACTGTGCTTCTTAACTTTCATGATAAGTAACATTTTTACTGAAGGAATCCTGCTGAGGCGTTGTTCTCTAAAAACGTAGACTGGAGAGATTTTCACCCTTTTCTCCCTGTGTTGTGGTACTGGGATGATTCTCAGCCACTCAGCTTCACAGGCTTCTGCGTTAGGGACCTAATTCTCAGGCCCTGTCCTTTAAAAAGATGGACTGATGGAGTTCTAGCCTGGAAGTATCGGGTGCTACAGAGCCAACCTCAGGTGCAACAGGAGCTGACAAGTGCCCGTGTGGCCAGCTGTGACAGGAAATCTGGGTAGACGTGTCCTCCTCATGGTGGGGCTCAGATGGTCCCTGTGGTTGGCTTTATTCCTCGAACAAAACATTTTGTCTTTAAAAGCTGCTGGCTTTAAAAACTGGCTTCTTCAAATGCAGCCCCCACTAGCGTGGGTCACGTCTCTCCCTCCCCCGTGGAGGTCGGGCAGGACTGGGATTCTAGGGCTGGGAGATGGCGGGAGGACCTTCCCCACTATCGCTGCCCCATAGAAAGTCATGGAGAAGCCTTGCGTCTCACTACTGGAGAACAGGCCACCGGAGGTGCCTGGCTGGCTGCCTGGAGGTCAGCCTTGACACCTGGAGCGCTGTTTTTCAAATTCTGGGTCCTGCTGAGGTCAAACTGATCTTGAGCTTTCTGCTGCTTTCCCCTTGCTCGGCTAAACTGAATGCTCTCAGCATTTTCATTCTGATGATGTGTTGTCAATCTAGTCTTACTTGAAGAAAAAAAACCCATTTCACAATATATTTGCTTGACACAAGCCTGTGATTAGGGTAGTTTACAAAGATTTGGTCTCCCTGAATTTTTTTTCCCCCCTGTGAGTACGTAGCAATCTTAGAGAACTGTTAGTGGAGCCTCTGACTCAGGCCACCTCTCCTGTGGTTCCAGCTCTGCAATCAGCACGGGCATGGGGTTGTTTTCATAGAAACTGGGGAAAGTCCTGGAAAAAATGACCAAGGAGGTATGGTGCTCACAGGCTGGGAAGCACCAGCCCGGTTTTAGTTTGGAAGTACTGTGCTTCGACAGTTGCTTGGATAAAAAAATGTTTTCACTGCCCATAGATTCAGTGTTTTATTTAAAAATTAAGATTTAACAAGAGGAATAAATGTTTTCTTACACAGTTCTTTAAGTCAAGATGTCTTCTCATCTTTCTGTAGAAGAGTTCCAGCTCAAAGCACTTTGCCAAGAACGGGCAAAATCAGGTTTGCAGCCGCAGTTCTGCAGTGTGTGAGGGACGCAGTCTGATGGTGGATGATGAGAACAAGGCAGGGCTGACTGCCACTTACTGAGTTCAACGAGACCATAGAAGTTTCCGGAAGCAGTTAATGGCTCAATTCCTTTAAAGCATAATATGTTTGGCCTGAAACTTCTCACAAGTATAAATAGTTTGTAATGTGAGCTCCAGATCAACAGATTTGTCTGTCATGACTTTTATGAGAACCATAAAACCAGAGTGTCTCATGAAATTCAAGAATCAAGTAATTTAGGATTAAAGTTGGAGCAATATAAATGACAACAAGGGGCAGTTCTGAGTGGCAGAGCGGGACATGGTTTCCTGTGACGTGCTCGTGTTTACTGGCTGATTTGATTTTCTAAAGCTACGCAGTGATATTCATAGTTAAACGCCACTGGAGTTTCACTGGGAAGGATGACTGAGTTCCGTCTCTTCATTGCCGTTTCTTTCCAGGTAAGAATTTCTTCCAGGACAAGCCTGCAGCAGAGGTGACCATTGGGACTCACGGATCGGTCGATACCAATCAGAGGGTTGGTGGAGCTCCTGAAATAGCTAAAGTGACCATCTCCCCGCGGCAGGTACAAGAACATTCCCAACTACTTATGTTTGATTGCAGGGGTAATCAAACTGAACTGATGTGAGTCTGGGAAATTTTGTCTATAGAAGCCAATTTAATGTCAGTTATGTTACATACGTGGTCATGGCCTGTTGTCAGTTTATCTACAGGTGCGTTGTCACACAAGTGCGTGGCCATGTATAAAACTCACTGTTTGATTCTTGTGTTGGGGTGAAAGGTCAAGTTCGGATCTGTGAGTGGGGGGTCTTGCTGTCATCTTCATTGTCTTTGTGACGAGTTTTGTGTCCTGCCTCTGGCTTGAGTGTGCTGTGCCCACCAGGCTGGTGAACTTGCCCACAAGCCTCTGGTCTTGTTCACTCTCTGCTCAAGGCTGGGTGAGAGCTGAAGGCTCCAATGTCAGGGTTCCTTGCAGCAGACACAAGAAAATGGAGTCCACCAGAATTTGTGGAGTTATCCTTGTCCAGAAAATGATAATCACAAAGATTCGTGTTAGGCCAGCGCTTTGCACAGAGCTAATAGCTCACTATGTGTTTTCGCCTTGTTGAACTCTCATAAAAGGGAGAAGAGCAGGTGGACGTCCCCCAGGTTGTGGATGAGGACACAGAGGCCAGGGCCTCACCAAGAGCTTGGGGAGGGAGCCTGAGCTTGTTCTGAGACTCTGGTGACACATCCCAGCTCTAGAGAAGTTGGGGACCTGGACTCCACAGAGCCAGGCAAGGACCCAGTACACTCTGTGCACCCATGAAGTATTGACTAACTATAAATTTAGTCTAGAACAAACAGGCTTTTAAGACAGGACCACTGTAAGATAGGAAGATATTGTATAACCTTGTCACCTGTGAGGGGGACTCTGAGGAGCACTGTTGATGTTACTTTCACCGTGAGAACAAAAGTAACGGGGTAAAGGAGGAAGGGACAGGACAGTCTTTGAGGACCTATCCCAGCGGTGCTCAGAATCGCTGGCTTTTCTGTAGATAAAACTGAAGCTGTTGCTCTCTCGTCCGCTTCTCTGTTGATTGGCTTGGGTGACAGGTGGACGACTCCTTGGTCTGGCAACGCAAACTTGCCTTTACGGTTCAGTTTGATGAAACATGCAGGAAAACTCCGCGCTGCGTGGACGTCAACACGCATGGCAAGGGACTTTCAAACCTGGGAGGACATAGACTAATGTGGTTGCCTTCCAAGGACGGCCCTGCAGCCTCTTGGAGCTTGGGGGCACTTGGGGAGGGTGGGGCCCTCAAACTCTCCTTCCTGAAAAGCTCCTCCCCGCAGGTGAAGCACGTTGCTCAGAGGATGTCCTTGGGGTGAGCACAGCAAGTCCAGGGGATCTTACCTGAAGGGATGGGGACAGGCGTTGCAAAGGGCCGTACAGTGGGAGATCCTTTGTGGAAAAGATCCCAGTGGTCTGATTTTTATTTATGATCTCTTTGGAAGCATTTGTAGCAAATACCATTTTTAAACAAACGTGGATGACCATTTTACAGTTGGGGCTACCCCTTTAATCTGCTCTGTGTGTGTTTTTGAGAGAGAGAGAGAGAGGTATCTAATCTTTCTCCTCTTTATTCAATACACTCTCTGTAAAGTGGTTTATTTTTGTATTTTTCTTTGTGATAATTTTGAGAGAAAGATGAAAATATGCTTCACCTAGATCCAGGAAAGGAAAGTAGGATCAGAGGGGGTCACAGCCTGGGGCTGAGGGCTGCTCATTCCCACCACCTGCCTGAGACCCCAGTGTTTCTGGGAATCCTGTTGCTATGGTTACCCTGTGCCTGGTGGGTACCAGGAGAGACCATCTTAATGTCTATTTTTTACCTCATTTTCCTTATTAGTGAAGGATGGGGTAGAGGAATCTGCCCCAACTCCACACAGCTTTCTGGGATCTGGGCTCTGCCTTCCATTTGGGGATTCTGTGAAGTTATCACCTTATCTGAGGGTCTGAGATGTGTCCTTTGAAATGATACCTTCTGCGGTGTCATTTGCAGCGTGGCCGTTCCCAGAATAATGTTAAATGTGTACGGGGGAGGGGAGGGACCAGCCTTAACCAGGCTGTGAGCGCTGTTCACATTCCCACAGTCTATGAAGGGGATGTGTGTTTCCCACAAGAGTCGTCTCCCTGAGCCGGTCTGGGCTTCCCAAAGGCGTCCCTCACAAAGGATAAGCTGCGGTCCACGTGGCTCACCTTCTTGCTTAAGTGCCTTTTTTTTTGAGACAGAGTCTCCCTTTGCCCCCCTGGGTAGAGTGCCATGGCATCACAGCTCACAGCAACCTCAAACTCTTGGGATCAAGCCATTCTCCTGCCTCAGCCTCCCGAGAAGCTAGGACCACAGGCGCCCAGCACAACAGGCTTATTTTTCTATTATTTGTAGAGATGAGGTCTTGCTCTTGCTCTGGTTGGTCTCAAACTCCTGGCCTCAATGACTGTCCTGTCTCAGCCTCCCAACGTGCTGGGTTACTGGTGTGAGCCACCATGCCCGGCCACTTAAATGTCTTAATCTCTTCCTGACATCTGGTCAGAGGTGGCTTCTCACTTGATCCCTGGCCCAGGACTCTCCAAAGCCCCCTGGAGAGGGGGCCAGCATGAGGAGAGGACACGCCCAGCCTCTTCAGGTGTGCGGCTGGCCAGTGGCTCTCACTCGAGTCCCCTGCTGCCGCGTATCACCATGTGCTCTAGTCAGCATCCCAGGGAGAATCAGTGAAATGGGTCCTCGGAGCTGGAAGGGATTGTTTCTGGTGACAGCTGAGGCCAGCCAGCCCATTTGTTAAATTAGAATAGCTGAGAACAAAAAGGTGCAGCCTTTCCTGAGGTTTGCAGAGCAAAGCGTAGGGTGAGCCCCGAGTCCGTCTTTGTGGACCTGGTCATATTCATCTTTCTGATCTGCAGCCTCCTTACTAAATGCAAATGTTGGAAAACCTCCTTAGAGAAGCAGACATTTCCGAAGAAACAGCTCAGCTGAGGTTTCCAGCCCTGTTGTAAGTTATGTGTCTAGAGTGGATCATAACTTCCCACTAAAAAGACTTGTGTTCCTGTATAATCCTGGCCTTCACCCTAACTGGCTGTAAAATTAATTCATATTCACATCCTTCATCATCCAATTAAAATAACCAACAACTGTAGAGCTCTGAGGGCTGCCAGGAGAATGTGGGTGCCTGACGGGCAGGGCTGGGAGACTGGGTCAGCTGTGTGCTCTGAGCACCAGCAGGTGCTGGGGCTTCTGTCCCCACCACCCACACCAGTTGCTCAGCGCAAGAGCTCCCTGCCTGCTGTGGGGTCTGCAGGGGACATGGCCCCTGCCCCTTGCTGTAGTCTCAACCTCTCAGAGGTCCTAATTTCTGCTCCTAATTTCTGTGGTTAATGGTGATTCACCTAAAGCCTCCTCACTGGTTTTGCTTTCAGCAATTGTATTTTTAAAACTCTTAACTGCAAAAGTCTTCCGAGAAAATGACAAAAGTGTTGTGCTGTCATAGTGGGAATTTCCTCAGGATTTTGTTAGAGTCTCAAAGCCCCTGTTTCATGGAGTGTGAGCTAAACGGCCATTCGCAGCCAAGACAGAGTGAGCGATTTCACCCCCAGCTGTTATTAAGAAAGAGGCTCAGACTGGATGGAAGTGGAAGACATTATTCTTAGTAAAGCATCACAAGAATGGAGAAGCATGAATCCTATGTACTCAATTTTGATATGAGGACAATTAATGACAATTAAGGTTATGGGGGGAGGAAAAGCAGAAAGAGGGACAGAGGGAGGGGGGTGGGGCCTTGGTGTGTGTCACACTTTATGGGGGCAAGACATGATTGCAAGAGGGACTTTACCTAACAATTGCAATCAGTGTAACCTGGCTTATTGTACCCTCAATGAATCCCCAACAATAAAAAAAAAAAAGAAAGAAAGAAAGAAAGAGGCTCAGGGAACGTTTCTCCTTCCCTGAGCGGCCGGTCATAGCATGGTATCATCTCCAGCAACTCTGTGCGGAAGTCCCAGGGGCTTCTGAGACATGCAGGGGCCGCTCCCTCGCCCCCGCGCACCCCTGTAAAAGTATCAGCAGGGAAGTGGGGGGTGTTTTTCCTGGGTTTTTGCTTCACTGTCCTGTAGCACCACAGGCCAAGGGGACAGAAACGGAGCCAGAACACCTGCCCGCAGCTCCACGCTTTTCTGTGCCTCCTCACCCCTCCACAGCACACAGGTGGGTGTCATGGGACAGTCTGAGACGATAGGTGCAGCTTTCTGCCACCAAGCAGGCCACGCGCCGCTGAGTTCCCCACGAACAGTGTCGCACCTTATCGGAAATTAGTTAACTGCTACTGGCATGGTGGAAGATTTTTGGGGAGAGGGATGTCCCATCTAGGGTGCAATGCCTCTTCTGAATTTCTCAGGATAAAGTACTGACCTCAGCACGGCTGCCTCTACCCGGACCCTTGGCCTCTGCCCTGCCACGAACCTTCCAGGCCTCGGTGCATTTCTGCGCCTTCATTTCTGGCAATTCACCGTGGGGTTCCTGGCACGGTGCTCTGCGCTGTGCACGTCATTTTATTACATCCTCCTGACACTCGGGGGTGGTGGCTGCCCACCGTCCTCTTTGGGACAGGAGCCTGCAACCCAGAGATAGGCTGAGTGTTGTGAACCTTTCTGGTGAGGCCGCAGCTCCTCCCAGTCACTGTGGAACAGAAACACCCGAGAAGGGTGGGAGGAAGGACACCACCCTCGCTACCACCCAGGACCCAGAAGCAGCCTCTGCGTTGATGCTGATGTCCCCCACACCCGAGTACGTCCCTTATAATCACACAGGGACCTACCCCCGCAGATTTGACGCTCCACACACAGCCTGATTTTCCGCTCGCTATTCAATCAGATTGTCATGAGCAGCCTCACGACCTCCCGTTTTGTTTGATACAGGCAAACTCACACACTGCAAAAGGTCACCAAGCTAGACTCATGGGTCCAGGCGCTGACTGCAGGGCCCAGGGCTTTCCTCCCTTGTTGAGTTCTCAACAGTGTTCTGAGCTCTGGGGCGGACGAGGGGACACGCCCGTTTTAGGGGCTTTCCCTGCATGCGACCCACCTGCCCCTCACGGTGTGTCTCTCTGAGCTGGTCCCTCTGCTGATCTGGCCCTGAAAGTCCTGGGCAAGGGCAGGAGACGCATTTCCTTCCGTCAGCAGTGAGGGTGCCCTGGTGTGCAGGGGTTTCAGATTTAGGTTTTACTAACTACACACTCACTGTTAATTCACACAGTGATTCTGTTCAAGCAACTTCTGTGTGTTCTGCGACGGGCCAGGCAAGAGTCCCCATCTCCAGGGGTTTACAGTCTGGTGGGTGTAAAGGTCTTTTAGTAAATTAATAAAGTACTTTAAAGACTACGGGAAAGTGTACCGGGTACAGCAGTCCCCACCTCAGCTATTTGTCAGCAGTGCCGAGCTCCTGTCACCGCTGTGCCGCAGTCGCCATGGTCCACACCGGGTCCCTTCATCTTCCCAAACTGAAGCTGCCCGGCAAACACCGACCTGGGAAGCCCATGTTCTCCTTCGTGTCTATGAATTTGACTATTCCAGGACCTGAGATAAGTGGAATCAACAGTATGTGTCAATGAGGAACTCTTTGTTTTTATTTTTTATTTTATTTATTTATTTTTTGCAGTTTTGCCCGGGGCTGGGCTCAAACCTGCCACTCTTGGTATATGGGGCCAGCACCCTACTCCTTGAGCCACAGGCGCCACCCAGTGAGGAACTCCTGATGAGTGAAAACCCAAGTTCATAATTACAACTGTGTTGATACATCACAGTGCTGCCTGGCTGTGTGACCACAGCGCTGACCTGGGCCACTGGTGTCCCAGGAGACACCATTTAACAGACCCTGAGGATGAGGGGGGCTGTTGTAGACCTCAGGGCAGCCACCACTGGGCTTGGGGAGGGAGCCTGGTACATGCAGGGGTGAAGCAGACACCCCCACTTTATGGACAGATGGTCATGACTCTCTGACCCCTGACTCTGTGTTTCTGCACTAAACCCTGGCTCACAGTGGCCTGGGACAGAGCTGAGTTTGGGGACTTTGGAGACGGGGATGGGGCACAGTGGTGGCTGATGGGCGCTCCAGCCCTGTGGGTTCACAGGTTCTAGGTGGGGGTGAGAGCTGGTTGGATCTGTGACATCTGTGGGAAGTGAGGGGGCCCCTGAATGCCTGGAGGGGGCTGTGTTACCCTTCTCTGGGGTCTGTCATCCAGGGGTGGACGGCACAGATAGCACCAACTGCTATCCCCTAGCGAGGTGTGCACAGCGCCTGCAAACCCTGAGGTCTGTGTCCAGGGTTCCCTGGAATGAGAACTTCATTATCATATTTAATTTTCATGGAAGCCAAGGTCACCTTCAAATCTCTTGCTCCTGACCAGATGGTTCACGAGGCCCCTTTTGGTTCAAATCCAAATTAGAGCACTCCAGGGGCTTCTGCTTGTGAGAGGTGTTTTAATACTGCAGGTTGTTTTCCTTTCTCTTTGCCTGGTTTTCCATCCAAACCTAGACCCCAGGACAGTCCCTGTGAAGCTTGCAGGGAAGAACAATGTCCTCAGGGATGCAGCCCGGATTCCAAAGTGCCACTCTTTCTTAAACAAAGGAGAGCTAAACCCACAGTGCACATTTAAAAAGGTTAAACTTTATACAGCCAGGCCAATATTTGTTTAACTACACTAAGTGAAAGATGATGGGGCTGAGGGAGCGGGGAGAGACCTTTTATTTGGTCTGATTTTCCACAAGCATCCTGCACACAGCCAGGGTGGGAAGGCTCTGACTGGAAGCTTATCAGAGCTGTCATTCCGCGTCTGCTGGGGAATCGCTCATCTTGCTCCAACTGTCACTTCTTGATGCTGACTTCAGCGCCCAGGTGACAACTCAAGTTTATCCCATATCAGATGCTTTCCACCGTGGACACGATACCCACGCAGGGGAGGTTTTGACGGCTCAAACAGAAGTTTGCAAACAGAAGGGTGCCCATCCAAATGCTCCGCAGTGGAGAGGTTATTGAGGGTTTTAAAAATTTTTTTAAAAATAATTGAAAAGCAGCACCTGCCAGGGGCCATGCATTGCATGTTTCTGTATCAGCTGAGTACAAAGCCACTGGGGTATTGCCGGCTCCCACAAGCTGCCCTCCAGCAAGCAGGTGGCCCCTGTGTGCTTCTGTTGTTTGTGACAGGGTCTCCTGTGTCCCCCAGGCTGGAGTACAGCGACACCATCACAGCTCACTGCAGCCTCAAACTCCTGGCCTGGAGCCATCCTCCTGCTTCAGCCTCCTAGTCACTGGGGCACCACTGAGCTTTCCTGGCCCCGAGAGCCTGGGCTCAGTTTTCAGGCTTCTTAGCAAAGCCAGGCTGTTGGCCTGGGGTGGGCGCCTTGGGGTCAGCCCTAGGGTGCAGGTCTAATCCCCAGACTCTAGACCTTCCAGTCTATGTTTCTGTTGGTTTGTTTTTCAGATCTAATTCCTCCCACAAAGGAAGTTATTAGGTCCCCGAGGCCCCACTCTGTTGCCTCCTGGGGGTCCAGCAAGACTTTTCCTTCCTTTTACATCTATCAGTCTCTTTTTTTCTCCTGTTTTGCAACTAGTGGCTTCAACACAGGACTGAGAAGTGCCTGGGGTGCGGAGGCACCACCTCCCTGTCCCGCTGGTCTAATTGCTTCCTCTGATGGCTCACATTGCGATGAACAACCACCCGGGTCTCTGACAAGGCCCCGGTGCAGGTTCTTTAGAGGAATCACAGAACAACACGTGTCCTGGCCTTTTTCAGAGCCTTTTCTTTGTTTAATATTTCAACCCTTCTCCCCTCCCCCTGTAGCTTTTCAGAACCAACATGCGTGGTCCGGTTCTCCACAGCAAGGCAGAGCCAGCTTTCTCAACACAACATAAATTAAAATAGACCCAAATTGATGATCGTGGTATTATTTTTCAGGCTGCATTCTCATCACAGCTATTCCTTGACACATAAGGGGAGTTCCTCTCTGCAGCAGCACCTGCTGCCTGCTGGCCCCACGCACAGCTGGTGACATTGTCACCCCAAAGTATCATCAGCATCTGTCTGTGGTCACACACTCCGTCCTGACAGCCTCAGCCAGCCAGGCCGGCTGACCTACCAGACGCGTCTCTCCAGCCTTCACAAGTCTCCGTCCCTACCTGTTTCAGGGGCTGTGCAGCCCTGGTGACACAGATTTCTGAGAATTGTAAGAGATTTGGAGGCATAGCCAGGAGAGCGTCAAATACTGTCTCTCTCCTTCTTTGGCCTGGGAGTACCTGGATGGCCCCAGTAATGGCTTAACCTTATGGATCAGGGACGTTGACTTCTAAAATTTATCCTTATTAAAAGTTTTAAAAATTATGATATCATATTTTTTATAACTGTTTAAAATCAAATATCATAGAACTAACAGTGGGCAGGAATACATTTCATTTCCTCAATGTTTTTTTGGCCTGATATCACCGTGTGAATATTCATTCATTTATTCAACAGTGATTATCGAATTCCTGCCACCAGAATGTCTACAGATGTGGGGGAGGCGGGGGACACACAAGTCCTCCTAGGGCTCACACCCCAGGGATGGTAGTGGTTGCAGCCAATAAAGATAAACTGGGGGTGCCATGGTGCTGGCAGCAAGCCAGGGGTCAGGTGCGCACACTGCAGGCGAGGGGACCCCACGGCCTCTCTCAGGAGCCAGCTCTGGGCTTGTGTCCCCCAGAAATACTATGCATGTATATATTTGTTCTTAATGTTTTTAACATATCTTACCAAAAATGCAATCACATACACATTTTTGAAACTAATTTTTCTTACTTAAAATATATTTCAAGATTTTTCAAAAAAATTAAATGTAAAAATTACCATATGATACAGTGATTCTTCTTCTGAATATATACCCCCCAAAGAACCAAAACCAAGCTTTCCAAGAGATATTTGCACACACTTCATTCAGGGCAGTGTTATTCACGGGTGCCAGTGGGCTGGGGCAACCCTAGAGTTCATGAAGCGATGAAAAGATTGGACATGGGGGCTTGCCCTGTAATCCCAGCACTCTGAGAGGCTGAGGCAGGTGGATTGCCTGAGCTCAGGCATTCAAGACCAGCCTGAGCAAGAGTGAGACCCCATCTCTAAAAATAGCTGAGCATTGGCAGGCGCCTATAGTCCCAGGTACTTGGAGGCTGACGCAGGAGGATTTCTTGAGCCCAAGAATTTGAAGTTGCTGTGAGCTATGCTGTGAATACTCTACCCAGGGCGACAGAGTGAGACTGTCTCAAAACTCAAAAAAAAAAAAAAAAGGGAGAGATGAACAAGATGTGGTCTGTCCACCCAGCCCAATATTATTTGCCTCAAAGAGGAAGGAAGTCCTGACACCTGCCCCACATGGATGAACCGTGAGGATGTTAATAGGAGTGTAATGAGCCAGCCACAAAAAGACAGATACTGCGTAGCTTCAGTACTGAGAGTCATCAAAGTTGTGGATACAGGAGGTGGAACAGTAGTTGCTAAGGACTGGGGTAGAGAGTGTTAGTTTGGGAAGACGAGAAGGCTCCATCTCCTAACGCCATCACTTTGGAAGTCAGGATTTCAACATCTGACTCTTAGTGGGGCACAAGTATTCAATCTCTGGCAGGGACCATGAATTTTGGGGGACATGACCACAGATGTGACCCCATAAATTCAACTGTCTTGTCCCTTGAGCCCGGGCAGGTCATGAAGTGGGACCCACGTTGTCTTGGGTTTACTCTGCCAACATGTGTTTACCACCTGCCTTTGGAGACCCCTGCTTTTTGGAACTGGGGCTCAGTTCAGTTTGGGAATCCATGGACATGTGGCTTTTGCTATGAAATAGTCGAGATGGCTGCAGTTACACCTCAATCATTCTGTGACAACAGTCTGGTGTTACACCAGCCCATTTGGCAAGCCACGAGCAGCTGTAACTCGCACAGGACACTGGCCTTGTGGGCATCACACAGCCCTCAGGGTGCACGCTGGGCTGGTAGATGAGGTTCAATGCCTGGATCCTGCGGTTCAAGGAGAATTTTTCAACCTTTCTGTTGATTTGGGTCACTCCATGGATAACCTGATCTATTTGGGGACTGCCTCTTGTCTAAGACAGTTTTTTTAAAAAATTGCATCAGCTAGGAAATTGAGCGTTCTACACTGATGTGATGTTAGGCGAAGCAGGCCAATTTGTTGGCGGAACGTCTTAGAATGTACAGTCAAA
Source organism: Nycticebus coucang (assembly GCF_027406575.1). Lineage (NCBI taxonomy): Eukaryota > Metazoa > Chordata > Mammalia > Primates > Lorisidae > Nycticebus > Nycticebus coucang. Next base: position 67,007,724 of record NC_069799.1, on the reverse strand, counting down.
CCTGAGAGCGATGTTGGGGTAGCTGGGTCTCCAGGTCACAGCCAGACGTAAGCACAATTGTCTTAAGACTCCAGGTTTCTGCCAGCATCTTGGCACAAGGTATGGCTCGAAAATCAGAATCCTCTCAGCCCCTCTGCCTTTTGGATCTGCAGAGGAGCGCGGGGCCCTGGCTCATTCCAATAGGGAAAATTTCAAGGTGGCAGAAGCCTCACAGAGTCACGTTAGAGAAACTCTCTGCATCTCTACTGCAGGGAATGCAATGTACCATTCATCAGAGAAAGGTTTTTATTTATCTGGTGTTCTAGATGCTTATTCAGGGAGCGCTTTCAACAGTGAAAAATTATTAGGATATTTTGAAATAGTGTGGGGGAAAATGAGCACTGTTTTGTTGCTGCTTTGTCTATCTTCCAGTTACAAAAACCAATTGTGACTAATTTAGAACCCGCCTTATTCTCAGAATCTCATCTTTTTAATTCAAAGCAGTAATAAGTAATACTCAACCTGGGTTCAAAATAGGCATTAATATTCACGACTTCATTATGTGGTGAAATGTCATTAAGCTGATACTGGCTAAGTCAAAAGACAGAATAATTTGATGCAATGGTTACTTTCTAGCTGAATAGATGCCTTCTTATTCCTTAATTATAACATCAAAAGTTCTATACCCTCTTTATTCAAAGGCCATTTCCTCTCTCCATTTTAAGTCATGGTGATTTTTACCATAATGGTGTAAGCTGCAGGCTCTGACAGAAGAATTTGTTCTCAGAACTTTTTCTTGACGGCAACTCTGTGTACCCCGATGAAAATATTTCAACATCGCTTACCTAGTCAACCTCCGAGGGGAGATGTCTCACTTGAACAAGCCTCTCGGGAGGAGCGAGCATCACGCTGCCTAACTTTTGACTTTATTTTATGCCTCGTGCTGAAAGTAACACGACATCTTTTAATGCAGCTGTGGCGACCAGTGTGGTGTTCCTTACAGATGACAAAGCATTGTTAGGTTCGAGCAAAATGTGCATTTCTTCTTAAATAGCGGTTCCTCCTCCAAGGCCGTGGGCAGGGCTGTGGCTGCTGCTGGAACATCGGTCTTCGCTGACTCTGCTTTCCTGGGCTTCTGGACCTTGCTCTTCGCCTGCACCGGCAGCTTATTAACCACCGTCCAGGAAAGGAGGTGGCCAGTTTGCTTCAGCCAGGAGCCAGCAAGCTGGCGTTAGAGAAGCTCAGCCAATTAAGTTAAGAGGGGGTGAGAGGGAAGGGCCTTTCATTTGTATAAAAGCAGGGACTTGGCGTGCTCTGCATAATGTCCCAGTCTGAGGAGTGCAATTCTGATCTGTATGGATTAGAGTATCTGAGGGTGATGGAGGAAAGCCTCTTTGGTGAATACTAAGCAAGTGACTTGTGAACCCAGCAGGTGTCTCCCCCACCCTGCAGCATTCTGGATCCTGGCTTTCAGGGTTCTGCAGTCTGCTTAAAGAAGGGAGGGAGGAGAAGCCGGGCTCAGGCCCGGGGGTTTACATTGGCCGCAAAGCATCATTTTGCTGAAGTGGAGTGAATTCTTTCCCTCTGGTAACTCTTTCCTGGGGAGTGACATTCTCACCACTAATAATTTTGCCTCTCGTGGGAAATAGTCTTCCTGGAATTTGAATTAGATTGTAAACCAGACGATTTTCTGTTACCCTTTGTGGTCACATCTTAGGCAGGCTCCCCCATCGTCAAGAAATTCAGGAATAGAAAATGGAGACACTGTCAGCCTCACTACCAGAGGTCCTGAGAGTGGGGGCTGTGAGGGCTGTGCTGTTCTCAATGTTTTCCAGAAGGTCCTCTCGCTGCACTGGGTCCCAGCTGCCCCTGAGCCCTGGGCTCAAGCTGTAGACAGAAGGGGAGAAGGGCATCTTGTGTGGGAAGCTGGACAACTGATGAGGGACCAGAGGTGATCGAAGGGGCTGGGGATTATCCTGCTGTGACTGCTGCAGCCCCCGCTGTCCGCCCGCTGGCCAGCGGTTATCCAGAAAGGGCCGACAGCCCTGGCCCTGTGCTGCTCTAATATTTCAGCAGAAGGACAGTTTGCAAAATTCCTCTTCTTTCACATTAACACCTTGAGTATTAGACAGTCGGAAGAGAGGGCAGGAAGGGAATCTGGAATTATTATAGTGCTCTGAGCCTAACGTGTCTCTGCTATCTAGGGTTATGACTTACCTTAAAAATAATTAATGTTAAAAATAGTCATGAGAAGTACAACCCACTTATATAATATTAATTTTAAAAAATTATAAAATAAAACAATTCCCCACTTACATTTTGATAACCATGACTACGTCCCTCTCTCTCACGCACAATCCCAGGAAAACCTAGTCCCTCCTGCGAGCTGCACTCACGCCACAAACAAGCTGATCAAAGCTCTTCTCTGATGTAAAGCTCCGGTAAAGGCTTCTGTTTCACGTCAGCCTTTGCAGGTGATCACAGTGGGGTGAGAATCTTCTGGACCTTCACTGCCTTAGATCTCTTTGGTTGGATCTTAGATCTAAACAAAGTCTGGTCTCCTCTTGTAGCTCCGCAGGGCACTTCCCGCGCCATGCACCTGCGGGAGTTTCTCCTGCACACCTGTGTTGCCTTGGTCTTGATACTTGAGGACTCTTCGTTTTTAAAGAAATAAGACGCATCTCTCTCACGGGTAAGTATGCAGAAGATTATGCTCCTTCACATCTGCTGTGTTCTTTTAAAAACTAATTTGTTTTCAGATTTCCCTTTGAATCAGTCCTTTATCAATAAAGTTTTGTAGAATGTGTTTGCACCCGCTCTAACAGGAACTCTCACCTTCCCATATGGGCCTTTTATTTCTAGTGGACAAAATCACTGAGGGGGCGTGAGTGACGTGGGAGACGTGGGAGACGCAGGTTGCCGCCCTACAGTCACCTGCTCTGCCAATCTCTGAACAGGGAACTAGCTCAGGGGCTGACAGGACATGTGACGGCTGCCCTCTGTTGTGTGGTGCTGACTCTTGGCCAGCGCTCTTTTTATTGTTCTTATTTTACCTGTGGAACTTCCCATGCTCCTGAGGGGGACACCTTGGTTTTATGAGCACCAGCAAACCTGGGACATTGGGACGTTGTTCACCCTCATTTACAGATGAAGTTAAAATCTGGGAAGGCAGCCTGCTGTCATGGTGGGGCCCCATGAGGAAGGCAGTGAGGGAAAAGCTGAGACGGCAGCACAGAGAGGAGGGTTGGGGTGACGTCAGTGACAGGGGAAATGGATGATGACAACATAAAAAGGCCCTCGGTGGTAACAAGGCAGCTCCCACCTCTCACTGGCACCTGCTGGGGGTCCCCTCATCACAGGACAGATGGTCAGGAAGACTGAGAGGAAGGCAGGGAGCCTGTGGAACTTCCCACGCTCCTGAGGGGGACCCCTGTGTGTGCCCCTCCCTCGGTCTGCACTGGGCCTCAGGGCCCCAGAGAGCAGAGATTCTCTGCTGAGAATCGGTCACACACCTTCTCATGGAAGCCACTGTGGCCAGGCCCCCGGTGTCCTTGTTAACAGGGGCCCCATGTGACATCTGAGGCCCCCTAGTGCTCTGACCTTATAGGGTTCTGCCTGGCCCCACCCCTGCCCCGACCCAGATTACCTCCTGCAGGACCTTCACAGGGCCACGGGAATTGCTTGCCATCAGCACCCCTCCCCACAGCCTCAGCCCTTCCCCTTAACACCTAGGAAGGAAGGAAACCTGGAAAGGAAGCACTTGCAAAAGATAGGTAAACTGTCCTCACAGTGTTCAGTATCACCACTTTGTAAGACAGATGAAACGAAGCGAGACTCATAGATTTCAAAGAAGCTCATCAGACTCTGCACTAAAAAGCAGAGCCTCCTTCAAAATAGGCCCTTTCCAAGATGAGGCGGCTGGAGTCATAGGACACTTTGGTGTTTATCCCTCTCTTGATTAACATCCAGCAGTGTCTCTGAAAATGAGTTGATTCTTTGAAAACAGCAACAAGCAAGACTCAGTCAAATATGATGAGTGGGAAATATTCAGTTTTGATGATGGTGTGACTGCAGGTGTGTAATTAAAGAGACAATTAGGAGTTTTCTTGCAGAACTGGGGCAGGTCTACAAGGGGTTCCAGTAGGTACCAAGAGGACATTTGGAAAAGCAATGGGGATAAACGGCCTAACTCCCAGGTACCAACGCTGCAGCAGGTGTCTCCAGTAGGCCCAGGGACGACGTCCCCCTCTGCCCTGATGTTCCGAGTACCCCAGCTGGGCCTAACTTCCTATTCTTTTCAAAACGTATCCTCTTTGTTAAGGCATAGTATCTGCCTTGTTCCAGAAATAGTTCCCTGATAACAGAAGCTCACCAGACTTCCTGGATTTGCAGAAACCCTCCTTGGTGAGGCCTCTGGAAAGCTGCATCCCGAGAAGAGTTGGGTAAAGGAGCAGGTGACCTGCTAATGGCGCTTGTACCGTCCAGGAGGAAAATATGGAAAGGGTGAAAGGGTTACGTATCTTAATTTTAGAGTAAAAGCATATAAATAAATAAAAACATAAAGAAATTTGAAAAATCTGTAGCCTCCCAAAATAAAGAAATAAAAAAGAACCTCAGCCTAACTCACACCTGCTATAAAAATTAAAAGTGGATTATAGATTTAAATGTAAAACCCAAACTGTATGTTTAGAGAATAATGCAGAAAAAAAATCTTCAAGGTCTAAGGACCTTAAATATGTCACCAAAGGTGCAAACCATAAGAAAAATCAATAAATTTAAAACCTCTTCTGTGTAAAGGACGTGTTGAGAGCCTTAAGATCGTGTTAAGGTACTGTTAACACATGCTCCTGACTGGGGAATGTACTTGTAATAGCCAAAAACCAGAAAAAAATCAAAAAGGCCCTCACTAGGTATTTGGCTAAACAAACTGTGGGACATCCACACCTAGGAATATCATGTATCAAGGAAACAGTCAGATGACAGGCACAAAAACCAACCTCAGGGGGTCTTCAGGGCACTGTGCTGAGTACCAAGGCCAGTTTTTATTTTCATTTGTAGAACACAGTCACAGTGGTAGAAGACAGCTCAGTGGTGGCTGGGAGTTGGAGATGGTGGTGGGCGGGGCAGGTGGGTGCAACCTCGGAGAGGAAGGGCCGCTTTCCCAGGACTACCCAAACACATGGTCACAGACTGGGGGGCTTAAAGTGATTGGAGGTTATTCTCTCTCAGACAGTTCTGAAGGCTGAGAGTACAAAATCACGGTGTTGGCAGGGCTGTGCTACCCCTGCAGTCTCCTGGGGGCTTCCAGAGCCTTCCTGCCTCTTCCAGCTTCAGGGCCCCTGGCTGTCCCCAGCATCCTTCTCTGGCAGACACATCTGTCCAGTCTCCGCCTCCGACTTCACGTGGCCATCTCCTGGGTGTGTGGGCGCCTCCTCGTCTCCTCCTGGGAGACCACCGGTCCACGCTAGCTCAATATTACCTCTTCTATTTTCAGCCAGCAGAGGAACCAGCGGGCTGGAGGGTCAGCAGGGGGGGCATAGGAGGCTCCAGTAGCCAGAGGGGCCAGACAATTGCTGGGGAGACACCAGCACCTTAGGTCTCCCTCCCCTTGCACTTGCAATTGAACAAGGAACCCCCCATTTCCTAGGCCTGGTCAATTTCATGTAAGTTTCCTAGGCCTGGGAATGAAATGGATTGTAGCCATTCATTTGCTACCAAGTCCACTAAATGTAACTACAGAGGACCCAGGCCCCCTAAAAGTAACAACTAAAAGTAACAACCGAGTTCCAGGTAAATGTAATTACAGAGGACATATGCAGGCTGAAAATAACAACTGAGTTCTGGATAAATGTATCTACAGAGGACCCCAAGCCACCATGTATATCCCTGGACACAGAGCCCCAGAGAGACAGAGAGAGGGAGAGGGAGAGCTTTTTCTCTGACCTGGGTTCTCTCTGCCAGGAGTTTTGGTGTTTTTATATTCTTTTCTATAAATAAATCCTGTCCTAGCACTGATCTGTGGTCTGTGGATTCATTCCTCGAATCACTAAGACCAAGAACCCAATGAAGATGAAACTCCAGTATCAAGTTCATGTTCACCCAAATAGGGTGAGGACCCCACTTCAACGAGTCTTCCTGGGGAGCATGACTGAGCAGGTAGCCCCGAGGGAGACCCTACTGTGCCAACACGTCCTGCAGGTGGACCCCAGCAGCAGCTCTGCAGAATTGCACAGGTGGGGAGATACCAGGGGGCCTCTGCTCCAGGCCGCCTCGGAACCAGCACTGCCCTGCACTTGCAGAAGATCCCACTCCTGGGGAAACCACAAATCTCTCCATGGTATCTTTCCAACTTTGAGGAATCCTTGGCTATCTTAAAATACACATTCGAAAAGTAAACAAGAACTTCCCGTTCCTACCTTCCCACTCCTCCTGCACCCACAGGTCATATCCAGTTGTGTAATCCTTTCTGTGCGGGAGACACACCACCCACAGACACACACGGCTCACACCCACGCTGCTCACAGGCGAACTCGAGCTTTACAGCTTTGTGCACGCCTGTGTGTCTCTGTAGATGGAGATGCGGGAGAAATGAGGAGCATCCACTGAAAAACAATTTAAAAACACTTCACACAACTGGAGAGCCTCTCAGGGTCACTTATCTGCTTATTTGGGTAGGAACCCCTCTTGCCTGTTACTGAGCTGTGGCCTCCACTGAGAACTATGAGAGTCCTTTCAACTCCACCAGGAGAGACCAGTCGGGTTCTTCTTTCAGCAAAACTATCCACATTGATTGTGTTTAAAAACCTAAAGAAAATGCTGGGAGATTTACCATCTATACCAGTGTTTTTCAACCTTTTTTAAATCTCTCGGCACACTTGAACCTATTTAAGTGTGAGCCTTCCACATCACACTTAAAGTATGTTATTCAAAAAACAGAGTAAAAAAAGAGAATATACTGACTGTGCTTTGAACTTCTTTCAAAAATAGTTTACTTAATGTTCTTTAAAATGTACATGGCACACTCAGATTCTCTTAGTGGGCCCCGTGGCATACAGTTGACAATCCCTGCTCTCCCCACACAGCGCGATAGTGGATGGTGGCAGTCTGCCTGTAATGTTCGCTTTCTCTTATTCCTTTTTTCTATTTATTTATTTATTTATTTATTTATTGCAGTTTTTGGCCAGGGCCAGGTTTGAACCCGCCACCTCCGGCATATGGGGAAAGCATCCTACTCCTTGAGCCATAGGCACTGCCCATAACGTTCATTTTCTTTTGAAGTTCATTGGAGCTACTGATTCATTCTGGAAAGAAAAACAAATTAACCAGCAAATTGATATTCCTTTTCTTTTAAACTGATACTATTGAATAAGGCAGTCTCTTTTAATGTGGAGGCTCTTTTTAAACCCCATCATATGGAAATTTAAAATATAGCAATAAATACAAGTATGTAACAGCTTCAATGCATCTGAACTGGACGGCCCCTCATGCTCTGGTTTTTCATGGTATGTAAGATCACATGTTTCTTTCTAGACTCATCACCAGTGAACGTTCTACAGGGCAATGACTTTATTCTCCGTTAGCATTGTAGAAATAGGTGTAAATGATTATGGGCTTCACAGATGGTTTCCCCAGGCTTTGAGGTTCTGATTGTGCAGTCCAAGTCAGGATGTGGAAAATGGAACATCTTATGAAGTTCACACATTTTCAGAATTACTCCTTCAATGGTGCTTTTGTTTTGTGTTAGGACTGGAATGAAGGCTTCTGTCTATCCCAGAAAACTTCAGTCTTGCCCCCCGTGAAAAGAAAAGGTCCATATCTCACAGCCCCATATAGGGCCTATTCCTATCCCACAAGGAGACCACACTGGTGCTTCTTACTGTAAAGGGAACCGTGATGGATGAGAGACTCCTCACCCTGGCTCTCCGTCACTGCTGCCCTGCACTCCAGCCAGCCTGGCTTCTGTTGCAGAAGAGGCAATGTCTCCCAGTGAGCTGGGAAACATCACCATGGCTTCGCTTTCTGTGTGCGAAAGCCCCTTTTTAGTATATAAAGCCATTAGTTGACAAAAGTATTGACATCATTATGGGGTTGTTTTTGGAAAAGAAGAACATATAATTTTTAATTCAACATGTGGTAGTGGTCAAATTGTGCTCCTATTGTGTAAAATGCTTGAATAATAACCTACCAAATTCTGTTGGCCAGAACACAGAGAAAAATATGATTAATTTCCCCAGTTTCTCTTAATCTCCTGCCTTGGCTCCCATCCTATCCTGTGAGAGTTGATAAATCTTTCAGCCCCTGGAGATTATTATGGTTCCTAATAGTCTCATGACATTGGAAAGAAGCTGGGCTCGGTGGTACAAAATGCACCCTACAAATGAGATCACATAAATAATATAGTTTTCACAATTTAAATTTTATAGCACTTTTTTGTTGTTGCATTGCTGATGGGCCATAATAAGGGCCGTAGGCATCCCCTGCAGTAAATAAAGGGGGAACATTTTGACATCGAAATTTTCAATGTTGTTTCTGCCTTTCACTGTTGGCCGCCCTCGGCTATTCAACGTCAGCCCAAGGTCATGCATAAATTCATAAATAACACCATCAGACGGCACACGCACGTGCGCACACACACACACACACACTGTCTGCTGTTTTTAAAAATGTAATTAACCAATTTTCTTCTTTTTTAAAGTTAATTTTTATTAAATCATAACTGTAAAGTGCTTGAATAATAACCTACCGAACTGTGAAGATTTCATACACAACAACAAAGACCTTTGCACCAGAATGTTTATTGTAGCCCAATTCATAATTGCCAAGTTGTGGAAGATTTTCTTCTTTTTTTTAATTAAAAATATTCTTTCCTCCTTAAAAATGAGCCTGGAGCAAATTCTGTTTTGGAATAACCTGTGCCAACCTGTGATTGTCAATGAATACTTCTTAGGAATGCCCCAGCTCTCAAGAAGAGCAGCAATTATTAAGCCCTTCTTGATGCTAGGGACTTTTTGGAGAGAATTTTAAGCAATCTGGGCACATGCCCTCGTTCTCAAGGAGTTTAATCCTCCTTCAACATGTGAGCATTTAAATGGCAAGATCTAAACACTTCCTGATAATGCCTGCGCTGATGCCAGCAGTGCACGGTTCACAGAGGAACCCAGGAAGTCTGTTTGGCACCCTACAGAAGTGGGGATTGGTCTGGGATTTTGCTTCTGAGTGTCTTCACAGGGTCCAGATAAAAATATCCATGAGGAGCAAAAAGAAAGTTTTACCATCTTTACAACATAATTAATGGCTGAATAACATTACAGTTATGTTGAGATGAGTCTGCTGTGTCCCCATAACTTCTCAAACTTAGTTGGCTGAGGCCAGACAGAAAGTTTAAATGTATTTGGAGGCTGGGCTCCTCTCACAGAGGGGCTGGTTGCTTGGACTCAAACATCTTAGGGCAGGAGCAGTGAGTGGCCCGAGCACAGCGGGGAGCACATCCCTGCCCTCCTGGCCTTGTCTGTCTTCAGAAGGACACGTGAGGGACATGGAGGATATGACTGTTCCCTGAACACCTGCTCGCCTGCCACCAGTAAAGTCACTGTTGACAGACACCTGTCACCTCTCCCTGTACGCACACTCAACAATCCCCCAACTCGGGACCCGAGCAAGAGGTGGATGGGCGGTGGGGGCTTGCAGGTGGCTGTGTCTAGCCTCCTCCACGTGCCAGCTTCAGAGAGGGGTCCCTGTGCCCCTGCCATCCCCTTTCCTGGGGGACCGGATGGCTTTCTCTTCGCACGGTTCTCAGGGATCCAACAGAGCAAATGAGCAGTAGGAGGCTGGTTCTCTTATGGGCACAGCTTCTGCTGCATCTGAAGTCAGAGGCGAGCTCAGACCCACAGGGAGAGGAAATGGAGCTCCCTCTGCAGGAAGAGGGGACATTGCGCAGGTGAGGGTCAGGGGTCTTCCCCGGTTGGCCCAGGCTGCCTTCACAGTGATCGTTTAAAGAAAGGTATTTCATTACTATTACCTTTTGCGCTCTTTTGGGAGTGAGAAATGGAGGTCCAGAGACAGAGAAATTACCTATGTGGAGTCTCTAATCATCCTTGGGAGTATTTGTTAAGAATAAGAGCTTATTTTAGCAAGGCACCCTGGCTACTGTATGAGTCTGTAATTTGCCGCCTACACCTGAGGGCCATTTATTCACCTTTTTTATAACATAGGAATTACAATTCCTATCTGGAATTACTCTTTTCAGAGTTGAGTGAGGAGGGGGATGTCAGATGGGAGGCGGAAGCTGTACGAGTCAGTCCCAGGGCACAGGTGTCTCCAAAGGACACTGCTTTGATGGCCAGGAGCGATAACTTCATGTCCCAGTGGGTCAGCACTTCAGATGTTGAAGAAATTATGTAACAGCTCTGAAGTAAATGTCTTAGTTTATGAAATAAAATGTGAGATGACCTTTATGGTTTCTTCCTTGGGCACAAGTTCTTCCAAGTTCTATTTGCCAATTTGTAAACAGCCAGGGTACTGTGACGATGTTAAATCAGACTGGAAAGAAAGACAAACGTCCACATGGTGTGGAGAGAGTTACTGGCGAGCTAGAAGTTAAAAAGAACATGTCAGCATGTACGTGGGGAGAAAAAAAGCCAACAATTGCCCTAATAGACAAATAACGAAAGAACTGCAGATGGCCAGCTGACCGCAGGGTATCGAGACACTCAAACAGAAACAAAGGTGAGATGTCTGGATTCATATATTAAATTGGGAACATTTTGATGTGGCTAACATTAAATGTGGAGTGTCCTAATCCATTGTTAAAATACATAGTACCAGAATCTTCAATGTTCAAGTACAATATCAAAGTCCTTAGGGGTCAGTTTGGCCATATATACCAAGAACATTTGGAATTTATCTTCAACCCTGTATCTGTAGCGATGTCTGCGTCCATGATAAACATATTCACAATATTTAAACCAAGAAAGCTACGTAAATATCCAAAAAGATGGGGAGAGTTAAATACATAACCATAGGTCTGCTGATCATGAAAATCCATATTTCCGAGATATTTTCTACTATGGGAAAATGCTTGCTATATAGCAGTAAGTGAATGGAAGGAGAGGTCCAAGCTGAAAATTCTGCGTCACCCTAACTATGGATAGACACAAACACGTACCGGAAGAAAAATATTAAGGAAAACACACAATGATTGCATGGCTGGGGATTTTTATTTCCTTGTATGTATTGTTTCTAATTTTCAAAACAATAGTGAACCTGAAAACTTTATGATGAAGAAAAACAGAGAAAATCGAAACAGAGTCTTTCCCCTTTAGGTATTGTGTGACTCACTTGAGCAGGACCACTCAGGTAAACACCTGCTGTGTCCCTGGGCAGGATGGTGGCTCCTCAGCTGGTTCTGGGGTCACACCTAGAAACCAAGCAGGGGGTCCAGTGGTTAATAAGGCAAAGGTGTGACCAGGCTTTCTGGAGGTTGAACTGTATGCGGCTTTAATTCTTTTGTCACCAAATGCAAACCATGTCTTTCTTATGTACTTTTAAAAATAGATTCCTTTTTTTTTTTTTAAGAGCAGTTTTAGGTTTCTAGAAAACTTGTGCAGAAAGTACAGAGACTTCCTATCTACAGTCTTTCTCTTGTTATTTTGAGTTAGCATTTCCAAGTGTGATTTAGTGCAGTGGACTTCAAGGAAGTGGGGAAGTGTTGGTGTTATTTTATCTGCCCCGATGAGGTTCTTAAAAGAAAACTCAGGGAGCTGATTTTGTCCCTAAATTCTGCATGCAGGATTTCCTCCTCCAGCTCCCAGAGTGACCTTGAGGTCGCTGGTCCACGGAGATGCACCAGGCTGGTGTCACATCAGAGCTGAAAAGACAACCGGGGACCTCCCTGCACCTCCCTGAGTGGTGCAGTCACACAGCAGGACTGCTTATAGAAGAGCTGAATGTCACCATAAATATTTATAAGGGGCCTGGTCCTGCTGTGCTGGAGGGCAGTTTATCGTTATAAAAGTCACAAGCAGAATTGAGAAAGTAGAATATTGCAGCCGTGTGTATGTGTGTTTATATGTGTGTACAATGTTGTACACATATCTGTTGTGCAGATGACACACATGTCCATCTATACATAGTTTTTTCTTCTTCTTTTTTTTTTTTTTCCTGTGTGCCTACCTTTGTTTGCTTTTGACGTTCAGCTTTTCTGGGCTCTGGGGACATGTCAGGCCCAAACTCTCATGAGCATTTCCCTTCTTGTTGCTCTGCAGCTGGTGCTGTGTGGGCTGCAGAGCTGCCTTGTGCTGCAGCCTTAGCCAGGCGCCACGTCTGGGTGGGAGCAGAGCTGGGTTCTCTGCTGCCTGTCAGGTGGGGAGGGCTGCGGGGCCACATGGGCTGGGCAGAGCCTCTGTGCTGGGCCTCAGGTCGTGCTCAGCCCGTGAGGACATCTGCTGGGGTAACACCACGATTATGGGGTATCACAAGTAATTTGTACCTACTGGTATTGAAAGTGCCAAAGAAAAAGTATCCAATGTACTCAGCCCTACTATGAAACTAATTTATGGCTTTCATATGAAAGCTATAACCCAGTTATAACCTAAGAATTTGGGGAATGGGGAGAGAGAGGGGAGGGAGGTGAGAGGTGGGCGGAGGGAGGGTGATTGGTGGGATTACACCTGTGGTGCATCTTACAAGGGTATATGTGAAACTTAGTAAATGTAGAATATAACTGTCTTAACACAGTAACTAAGAAAATGCCAGGAAGGCTATGTTAACCAGTGTGATGAAAATGTGTCAAACTGTTTATAAAACCAATGTATGGTGCCCCATGATTGCATTAATGTACACAGCTATGATCTAAAATTAATAATAATAATAATAAAAAAGAAAGTGCCAAAATTAGCTGTTTGTCAACTAAAAAAGCATTTAAATATGTACCGACAACAAAAGATGTGACTTGAGTACTACAATTTTAATACAGTTTCTTTCTACTTTAAAATGTGTGTGGGCATTTTTTGGCACCTTCTGTAGCCCCAATTCAAAGATGAGGACATAGATGGCAGAGGTTTTGAACAAGAGGAAAGAGAGATAAATTCAAGGCCCAGGTCTCCCCTGGACCCAGGGAACTCCCAAGCTCCACCAAATGCTTGGAGTGAGAAAAGTCACATGGAAAATGAGGATGTCCCAACTGCCCATGCAGCATAGCAGGGAGATGGGCTCTATTGCTGGTCAGTCAGGATTTTCCAGCTGCTTTTGAGCTGTGTGTGCATGTGTGCACGTGTGAGTGCATGTGTGTGCATGTGTGCGTGCATGTGTGTGCACATGTGTGTGCATGTGTAAGTGCATGTTTGTGCATGTGAGTGTGTGTGCATGTGTGTGTGCGTGTTCACTTGCTGGGGGCAGTAGAGGCTCAGGTTATTTTTAAGTGACTTTGCTGTGGGTGAACACGGTTTTACTCTCTCCAGGTAAATGATAGGCTGTTTCTATGCAATTAACTATAACCAGCGGGCACTCTGTGAACAATAGCAATACAATAACAATTGTGGGAGTCTCTGAGTGCTGTCCTCGTCAAGCTGCAGCCCTGTGTGCTGGTCAAAGGCGTGAAGGGCAGAGGCACGAAGCTGAGGGTGGAGGGGCAGAGGGTTCAAGGGCTCCTAACTGCAGAGGGACCTTTGGAAATGATTGTTCTGCCCCAAATGCTGCCTTGGAAACAAACTCTATTACTCGCACACTTGGTATGCTGCTTTTTCCAGTGTAGAAACCCCATTTCTTGGGCAAGCAAGCCCACCGAATGGAAGTAGCGAACAAACCAGTCAGCAAACTGGCCTGTCTCCTTGAAATGCTCTCCCTTACCCCTCAGTGCTGGCAGAAGGACAATTATTTTCCATAAACAGCTGGCTTAGTGGTCTCTTTTTTGTGCTGACGAAAAAGAGTATTTAAGAGGAAATAGTTGCAGGGAGCTCTCAGACACTCCTTTTACTGGTGATACGAGGTATGTGTGGCGTGCAAATGCACTTGTAAAAGCAAGACATTGCAGGAGCAACTCCCTGATAGTTTCCACCTGCCAAATGCACTCTGCAAGGGGTTCCCACTGCAAGGGGTTCCCTCTGCACGGGGAGCAGGAGAAGGCCGGATGCAGGTCCAGCTTGTCTCAGATGCTCTTCGCGGATGTGAGATGGTTGCATCTGACTTGTCACAGGTCAGAGAACAGTGATTCCAGAGGCTGGGAGAGTCAGGCCCAAGTTCTCCCCTGCCTTTGGTACCATCCCCTCCTTCGCTGCCTGGTGGGCATGGAGGAGCAGCCTGGATGGACCAAGGAGAAGGCCCAGGCCCAGGGGCACAGGCAACTTAACAGGTGACCTCATTCTGTGGTTGGCAGGGAGGGATCTGACCGTTCCTGGGGAGGGAACAGCCTGCTTTTCCACACCACTCTTCTCGATAGCACAAAGTGAAGAGCACAGCCGGGGCTTGGACAGCACTGGCACTGTGCCCAGCACTGCTGTGATGTTGGGCCCATGTGGCTCTCACAAGGCCTGTCAAGTCAGCATTTTTACTGTTTCCACTTTACAGATGGGGACACTGAGGCCCAGAGCTGCCACATATCTGTTCCAGGCTCCATACCTGTTTGTGTGGCAGAAAATGGACGTGGGCTGCTCTGCGGCAGGGCTCTGAGCCTCCTCCCAGAGTTTCAGGATGGTGCCTCCTGCCCTCTCTCTCTGCGCACTGCCCATCTGTCCCATGTGGCTCCCACTTGGAACGTGAGGTCTTGCCCAGGAGGGTCTCGGTAGCACTCAGGGGCACGACGATTTTGTTACAAGACGGCCAGAAGCGTTTTACAACAACACCAGGGCCATCTAATTTTGATGTCATTAAATTAATAAAACTCCAAGGGCCGACCAGTGACAATCTAATTAAATTTTAAATGTGGTCCTATAATATAACCAGGTGGGCCGACTTTCCGATAGATTAGCTTTTGATATATGTCGGCCAGTTAATCACTTGTCTGCCTCATCATGTAAACTGGGATGAAACATTTCATCACGCAAGCTGCTCTTTTCTCGTGTCCTGTCGGGGTCTTCTGTGGGCAGAGGGCAGCTCACTCTGCGGCAGAGATTGCTGATGAAGGCAGAATCGCACCTGCCCAGATGTGACCTGGCTGGACTGGGATTGGAGGAGCCTGCTGGCTCCAGACACATGAAGCTAGCCTGACAAATATTCACCAAGAGCTGACCGTGAGGTCATTGCACTGTTTTGGAGAGCAACTTGGCAATATTTAGCATGACAAAGGCGTGCATTTTATGACCTCACACTTCTAGGCGTGTCCCCTAGAGAAACTCTCACACAGGTTCACAACGAGACACCTGTAAGAATACTCGGGATGGAGGGACGCTGGAACTAACTGACGTGTTTATGGGCAATAGAATGAACACTCACATTTGGGCACATTTGTGTGCTTGCGTTTTTTAAGTAGTTAAAATGAGTGAATCAGAGCTTCATGCAAAGGTCCTCAAACTGCAGCCCGCAGGCCACGTGTGGCGGTGTGATTCTATTTGTTCCTGTTTTATTTTTTTACTTCAAAATAAAATATGTGCAGTGTGCACAGGAATTTGTTCAAGTTTTTTTTTTTTAAAACTATAGTCCAGTCCTCCAACGGTCTGAGGAACAGTGAACTTGCCCCTGTTTAAAAAGTTTGAGGACCCCTGGAATGTGTCAATGTGGAAAAATTACAATGAAAGATGGGATGAAAAATACAAGACATAAAGTGACATGGAATCCTGCCCCATTTAGAGGTTATTTCACTATCCATGGGTATATATTTCCATATACACTAAAAACATCAATGCATTATTGGGACTACTTATATACTGAATCCTGGATAATAGTTATTTTCAGGAAGGATGAAACCAAATTTGGGAGTTAACTTAAGCTATAACTTACTGATTTACTTCTCTAAAATAACAGAAACAGAAGTAAGGATGCAGAACATTGTTTTAATGGTGGTAGACGATGGGCCTGGATTCTGCCACTCTCTGTATTTTTGTGATGCTTGGAATAGTTCTTAATAAAGAAAGAGCTCCCTCGAGATGAGGATTAGGGCGTTCGGCACAGTAAGACTGAAGCCTGTGAGGGAGACACAGGTGGCGAGGGGGAAAAGGCCTCCCTAAGATGTCCTTGTACCCAACACCAGCAGCAGCAGAGAGAACAAAGCCTTAACACGAACCTTGTCTTTGATACGAGCAGACTTTATCTGACAACCTTTCTCTGAGCAAAATTTACTCCCAAAATAACTCCGTTTGCTGAATTTTTCTCTTTATAAATGTGACATTTGCGTGAAGCAGCATTTCAAAGCAAGTTGTGCGGAATTGAGGACAAGTGCAAAGTGACAGCAGACTTGGGGACTTCCTTCTGAGAGTGCCTGGCTGCAAACCTTTTGATTTCATTGCTCATTTAAAATTACTTTGCCCACCGACATTCTAGGAAAGAAAAAAGAAACCTCACAGGTGGCTCTGAGCGCCTGCCAGGCTTTTGATGGATGGAAATCTTGGCTTGAGCACACCACCGTCCACAGCAGGTCACCAGGGCGGGTTGGCTGGTGGCCCCCGACCCATAGCTTCCCGCTCAGGTTCTCTCCCTAGCTAGTTAGAAATTGTTTGACATGCCGCTTTTCAAATTCCCTTCACGTGTAGGTGAATTTGGCAAAAGTCAGAGAAACAGTCAGCAACCAAACAGACAGGAACAGTTTAAGCCACAGATCATAAGCTCCCGGTGGGCAAGGACTCAGCCTTCATCTGTTCTCCAGAATAGTCCTTGCAGCCTGTAAACATTCTCGGACACTGATGGATGCAACTCCATGGATGTGCTGAGCCCCTGGAGGGACAGTGTTGCTCAGTATGAAAAGCTCGAGTCAAACTTACTTTCCTCAAGGTCGCCGATCCCATCTACAATGTTAGTGGTGGGTCTGATACAGCTCCTTCGTTACAGAGGATGCTGGGTTGCTATTACTGATAATTATTAAGCTCTATTAATGTTCTCCAAAGCAAATGGAGGCTGTTAGTCTGTGAAGAGGTAGCTGTGTACAGAGGTATGCTTTTTAACAACATTTATTTAGTAAGGTTTATTGCAAACACTTGCAGCTCCCTGCGTCATCCCTGCTCCTCAGGCCACGCGTGAATTTGTCTAAAGTACGGCACTCATTTCCACGCATGTGCATGGTCACGAAGGCATCCCGCCCCAATCCATCCCTGTGTTGTTCCCTTCTGTTTCAGAATCTCTCCAGTGTCATGGGACGCTGTTGGTCCCATGCTGCTGCAGATGGCCAGATGAAGGGACTTCACTCTGTGATGGCTGATTTGCTGGTAGCCACTGGACTCAGCTGAAAGATGTCCCATACCTGGTAAAACCTCACTTCTGGGGTTGCCTGTGAGGTTGTTTTTGGAAGAGATCAGCATTTGAATCAGTAGACAGGGAAAATGAGCTCTACCCTCTCCTGTGTGGGTGGGCGTCATCTGCTGTGTTGAAGACCCCAGATAGGACAGACAGGTGGAGGGAAGGCCAGTTCTCTCTCTCTGTTTCAGCTGGGACATTGGTGCTCCCAGCTCTGGGACCTTTGGGCTGGCCTGGGGACCACACCGCTGGCCGTCCTGGTCCTGTCACTTGTGGAATGTGGGGCTCCCTGACCTGCACAGTTTCCTGGGCCCATCCCTGCAGGTCTGTGCCTCTGCCTTTACCCTGCTGCTTCTGTCCCTCTGGGGGACCCTCCAGCAATGGACAGAATAAGCCAGGGGTCATGTTCCAGCCTCCTGGCAGGTGACTCTAGAGGACCTTCTGTGCTTAGAAGCATTTCTTTCTTTCATTTAATTGATTAGATTTCATGTGATTTTGACACTGGGGCTTCATGTTCTTCGTCTATTTTAGAAGATTTTCAGGAAACAAGCTCCCTTCTTTTCTTTGTTCCTTCTGGGATTTGCTTCCCAGCTTTGCCTCTTTGTGCTCCATCTGGAACATTTTTTCTTTTTCTTTTTCTTTTTTTCTGTCTACTTCCTAACATTGTCTCCTATATCTCCAGTGGTATGTATTCTTTTTTTTTGAGACAGAGCCTCAAGCTGTCACCCTGGGTAGAGTGCCGTGGCGTCACAGCTCACAGCAACCTCCAACTCTTGGGCTTAAGCCATTCTCTTGCCTCAGCCTCCCAAGTAGCTGCTGTAGGTGCCTGTCACAACACCCAGCTGTTTTTTGGTTGTAGTTGTCATTGTTGTTTGGCAGGTCCGGGCTGGATTCGAACCCGCCAGCTCTGGTGTATGTGGCTGGTGCCGTAGCCTCTTGAGCTACAGGTGCCGAGCCCTGGAACATTTTTTCTTGACCAACCTTCCAGCTCACTAATTCTCTTTTCATCTGGGTCTGAACTGCTATTAAACTTGCCCAGTGAATTCTTATTTTTGGTTATTGCTTCATTTTGTTCTATAATTTCCTTTCCATTTTGTTCTTTCTTTATAGTTTCTAGCTCTTTGACCCTTTCATATTCCTTTAAACGTATTAATCATCTCGAATAATACCATCTAAATCTCTGTTTATTTCTACCGTCCATGGTTTCACATTTTTCTGCTTGAGCACTATATTAATTTTGACTGAGCGCTAGATACTGTATTATATAAGAAAGTTTTCAAGTCTAATTGGATGCCTAGGACGCTACTTCTTTCTCCGAAGGAAACACACATTGCTTTTGACAAATGGCTGGGAGCAATTGAAACCCTAGAGCAATCTAATCCACTTGTGGTGATCTCTTTCTGGTTAACCATTATTTGGGGGGTATAATCTTTCAGGATTCTGCTTGTTGGCAGACTGGACTCTGAGTTTTTCCCCCTCTCTCGACGAAGTTGCCAAAGGCTTTGCTTGGCGTGTAAAGCTCCTTAATCCCCTTTGTAAGCATCAGCAGAACTCCGTGGTTTTATTGACACTGCATGTGAGGTTCCTCAGTCTGGGTGTCACACCTTCCTGGATGTTATATTCACTGCCTTGTTATCTCGCCAGAGATTTCAGACACATCACATATATTTTGTTTTCTCCCTTCAGTCATTTTGTGCAGAGACTCGGTCTCCATTACTTACGAGTATTGGTTTGCTTGGGTGCCATAACTAAATGCCATCAACTGGGTGGCTTAAAAGAAAGACATCTGTCTGGAGGTGGAAGGTCCAGGTGTCCCCAGCTTTGTGTTCTTCTGAGGCAGGTGGGCGGTGGGTCTCCCGCACTCAACTCTCTGCCCATGTGCTCTCCTGATGCTTCTGTGTGTTCACATTTTCTCTTTGATGGACACCAGGCAGATTGGATTGGGACCCATACAGTCAGCTTCATTTTAAATTAATTACCTCCTTAAAGATCCGATCTCTAAATGCAGTCACATTCTGAGGTAGTGGGGGCTGAGCTTTAGCATGTAAACCTTAGGGGGACACCAACCAGCCCATAGTGCTGGTCACCATTACTGGGGGGAAGTCCCTTACTTAAATATAAAAATGTTATTATGTCATGATCATTGATTTAATTGCATTTTAATGAAACAACAAGTATGTGTTTGTGTGTGTGTAAATACCAGGAAATAGTGCTAGAAAAGGACGTTATTGCAACTTCTCTGTGTGTAACCTCTCAAGCTTTCTGCTCTCATAAACATTTCTTCCAGGCAAAAACACATTCTTATCAACTTTTTGGCAAGATTGACAAATGTGCACAATGCAAACGAATTCCATTAAAGTAATCAAATTCATTTCTAAACTCTGCGTGCCATTTAAACAAAACATTTCATGAAATTATTCTATTTGCTTTTATCTTGTTCCCACGTAAGTATTTATTAAAGGTTGATTTCATGTATCAACTTTTTGCTAATATCAAATTTTACCCACTGGAGGTTCTGCACGACCAATGTGCTGCGTAACCATGATTTTAGAAGAGGGAATCTTATTTTCCTTTCAATAACCTAGGGAGCTTTCAGATTGCTTGAAATTTGACACTTCTGCTTGTTTTTAGCAAACCTCCCCATGTGCAATTTTCCCTATGGCCAATTTTCTTTTTATTTCCTTCAACAACTTAATGAAAGTCTGTGAACAAAAAAAGAAAAACCCAGAACTTTTATTAATTTCTTAAATAAACCAGAGAAAGGTATTGAACCATTTTATGAGACAAATAACTGGGGGCAAAAGAGAACTAAAGACAGATGGTCTTTAGATGGTCACAAAAACGGGGAGGAATCCTGGGGAAGAGAGATTGTCACGGTGTGGGGTTCACTCTACTGAGGGGAATTCAGCCTTCTGTTGGAGCCAGTTCAGGTGACCTTCCTGCATATCACCACCAATTAGACAATGAGCTTAACGACCGTCGTGACCTCTTGTGACCCACCCTCCTCCAGGACTAACTGGCTGGTGGTCCTGCTCATCTCTCTGTGGTGGCAACATTTCAGGTGACAAGGTGTGACAGTCCTTTACTAGAAAGAGCTGACAGGCATCCTTCTACTTTTTTCCATCTTGAATTAACTGCTTAAGTGAGCTCATTAGCAGCGGTGATATCTTAGTGCTATTTGATTCCATGGTTCCTCTTTCTTTCTGAGAGTTTCATTTATTTTTTTAATTTAAATTAAAAACGTGTGCAGGGATTGATATTACTTGTGTGTCCTCTGTGAGATTTAAGATGCTATGATCCGTTGTGTGAGTCAGGACAGGCTCTGGGTCCCTCCGCTGCTGCACAAGCGGGTCACATGCACCCCAGGAAGCTCCGTGAGCCTGGGGGCCGGGCTGGCTGCAGAGTGTAGACGTCTATGCCTCCCACTGCCAATCTGAGTAATAAATAGGCTTTGCTGGAGGTGTTGGATGAGGGTTCTGTCTCTCTGGACTCATCATTTGGCTTGTGCAAAACCTCACCAGAACTGGTGAGGCGTTTAGAGAAGTGTCAGATCTGGGTGCCCTTGTGGATCTGATAAGATTGAGTCCTGCTGACCTGGACCCTCAGCAGACACTAGCATGGGTGCAGAGTCCTTCCTGGGGTGGTAACTGGGGCCCAGTGGGGCCCTCCTAGGGCGGACGCCAGTGCCTAATGCATTGATCCTATGGGAAGTGGTTGGTGTAGGCAGGGCCAAGAGGGTGGGCTCTGATGGAATCAGTGCCCTTATACATGTGTAGGAAGGGACCCCAGATAGGTGCCCCACCCTGGTGCCCGCCACGTGTGAACACAGCCAGAAGGCCCAAGTGCACTGCCAGGAAGAGACTCCTCAGGCCCCCGAGGGTGGGAACTGTGATTTTGGACTTCAGCCTCCAGAACTGTGAGAGAATACTGTTGTTAAGGCTGTCGGTTGAGGGTATTCCACTCCGACAGCCCTATCTGACTAAGATGGTGAGCAAGCAGCCAGCAGCACCCCCAGATCCCTTTCCTGGGGCCTCCAGACACTGCAGGGACTGTGGTTGTATTTCCGCCAAGTGCGCCAAGCCCCAGAGTCCCCTACAAGAGCACGAGGCCATGCGAGGCCCTGGCGTCCCCTACAGGAGCACTTGGCCCGCGAGGCGCTAGTTCTGTTACATAAACAGCAAGGCAAGAAGAGCAATTAAGAAAGAAAAAGTGAAGAGGGAGCACCGAGGGCCAGAGCCCCTGGCTCCGCTCCCATCCGCTCCTTCCCGTCTGTTATGGATAATGACCTGCACCCCGGCCAATCTCCCACGGGGTGTGAAAGCGAGTGTATTAGAAATAATGACTTTGCTCTTCTCTAAGGGGCTGTGAACACCATATTATCTCAATCAGGGGGAAATTTGCTTTTGCTTTCAACAAGGCCAGGATTGTGAAAGGTAGGAATGTCTGTGTGGAATAAATTATGCCATAAGGTTCCTCTTCAACGTTACTGAAAAGAACCCAATTTATACCTCCAGAAAGGAACAGGCAGACTCTCGAAATAGACCCGTGAGCCACAAGATGCTGTTCTATTTTTGCGAGATGCACAGATATCTGGAACTCCGCAGAGCTGCCTGCCAGACACTCACGTGAAGGCTGTACGCTCACCATTTTGGAGGGGGCAGAGCAAAGGCACCCCACAGAGCCTTTCAAAGTGACTGTTCTCTTCTCCTCCCAGGGCTTTTCTCCTGGGACACAGTGTGTGCTGATATCAGAGGGAAACCAAAGCAGCTTAACCGGGTGTCCCCAGGGGTTCAGTCATCAGCGTGGCGGGGTTTGCACAGGCCTGCTGCAGAGGCGTCCCCTTGCAGCCTGCCCTGATCTGGTGCTGCTTTGAAGAGACCTTCCCTCCAGAAGGTCTGTACCTGGGAAGATGGCATTTTGGCTTGGGAGTGTTTCTAAGTTCCTCCCACCACACTGGTCTGAGGAACTTATGTGAGAAACTCTATTTTGTACAGACGACTTAGTTTTTACATTCAGGGAGCAAGTGAGGAAACAAACCACATACATGTGGCTGCAAGCTCCTTTCATTTCTATAGGGACCATCTTCAGGAGGTCCAGGGTCATGTCATAAAATCCTAGAGGCCCCAGAGCCAGGAACTCAGCATGGCAGGGTGCATGCACTGAGGTCCAGTCAGAAAAACAGAACCAGTGGGGATTTGTTCCAGGAAAACATGTCACACAGAGGTGGAGCCGGTGGAGTGGTCTCTGTCCTCTGAGCCCACAGGGCAAGTGGTCACCTGCAGTCTGGAGTTCATGAGCAGGGCCCCCCATGAGGACAGATTATAACGTGGAACCTTCGTGAGGTGAGTCCCCAAGGGACAGGCACAGACTGGTCAACTTACAGTGGTGGTCACCACAAGGACCCAGGCCTACTGTGCTGATAGATACATGTGGTGCTTGTTGGTCTATGGAAATTAGGTCACCTTAAGTGGGTGCTCAGCATAGAGGGTGTACTGTACCTATTAACTCTGACCCCTGTATATACGTTCTACGAAATGAGGAATTTTGTCTCCTTTGGTTCCTGATGTGTTTCATGCTATCTAGAACAGTGCTTGGGACAACATAGCCGCCCCAAAGTATTCATGGAATGAGGGTCGGATGACCAAATGAATGTGTCCACATCTGTGTGGAACAAGAAAACTCTGCTGCTATAAATGATATAAATTCATCTGTTGAATAAATAAAAGATACAATTTAAATCCAGGTATAAGTTTATAAAATATGATTTCAGGGCTACTAGTAGCAGAGATTTAAATATTGTTGACCGTGTATGCATTTGTGTGCATGTTACAGAACATAGAGCTTAAAGTAGAACATCGGTAGCACAGAACACTGTGGTTCTCAACCTTCCTAATGCCGCGATGTATTTTCATAGTTACAAAAGTGGTTACGACCCACAGTTTGAAAACAGTTTGAGAACCACTGATCTGAACAGATTATCTTTGCAGGATGGTTTCTGTGAACTCTGCCGTGCAGATGAGGAAACAGTCTCATATCACCTAAATATTTGTCCCTAAACAAGCTGTCATAAATGATGAGGCTTAAAGTTAAACCCTTAGCCTTGTATTTTTCCAAGAGACAGGTCAGGGGCATTTTTGTTGTTTTCAATGCGTCCAACGTATTGATTTTAATTATTTACAATAGAAAGCAAGTTATGATATCTAATAAAAATCCAGCATTTAGCGTGAGCTTTCAATTCTATAAATGACAAAATTCTGACTTTTCAATGACAGATTCCAGGCTTCCTTTGTATTTATTTTAATCAGAGGATCCTTAAGTCTTTAAAATATTTAAGCTTGCTAGCCAGAATATTATTATCTGTTCTTTCCAACAAACAAAAGAAGGATGAAGTCCCATCTGAAAAATCAAGCCAAGAAGAGTATTTATTTGTACTGCATTGAGTTAATCCATGAATAGTTCACTAATTTTAGTCTTTTATAAAAACGATTCTGCCTTTGTGGACATTAAGTAATTACTGAATGTCAAATTGATCCCTACATGGTTTATTTATGTTTATTTTTAGTAACCGTTGCATCTTCTGAAAGGCTCTTGCCAAGTATGTAGAAAATTTTCCATTGACATAAAAGTAACTTTTGTTTGGATAATTTCTACATTTTGTATTTTTCAGAAGAACAATTTACACCTGAGCTTAGCTCTTGTAAACGGTTAAAATTTGTCTAGGTTATTTGTTTTATAAACTTACTCCCTCTTCAAAACACTCTTTAAGCCCCTGACACCAGGCACAAGCAGATAGGCTGTTCACTTCAAGCAGACGTGCTTTGCTAAAGTTGACTCCCGATCGTTTTCTTGGGAAGTGTTCAGGTTGGCAGAGCAAGGAAGTTTGCAAAGCTGGGAAAGTGGTTGGTCCGAGCGTAACAACAGATGTTCAGAAAATTTTGAGAATGGCAGCTCTGGAGAATCACTTCCCCGGAAGCAGAACAGAATACCGGCATCTCAGCCAGGAGGTGTTGAAATGAGAGAACAAATGTTCTGCTGGGGGTCAGATGGTGGGGTCCATGGTGTCAGAAAGGTTTTTGCCACAGAGCCCTTTCCTTCCGTGAGCTCCTCTGTGGCAGGTACTGACGCTTCAGTACATGAAGCACAGGTGAGAGAAAACCTGGAGGCTGCTGTGAGCTGTGATGCCGCGGCACTCTACTCAGCGTGACCAAGTGAGACTCTGTCTCTAAAAAAAAAAAAAAAAATGATTAGAAAGAAAGAAGAAAGGAAGAGAAGAACAAGAAAGACAAAGCAAAGAGAAAAGAAAGGCAGAAAGGAAAGAGGGAGAACGAAGCCAAGTTTTTGTCTTGGGTGTAAAGTAGTTTCTCATTGTGGTTTTGATTTGCATTTCAGTGATAGCAAATGAGGTTGGGTGTTTTTTTTTTTTTTTTTAGAGACAGAGTCTTACTTTATTGCCCTTGGTAGAGTGCTGTGGTGCTATAACACAGCTCACAGCAACCTCAAACTCCTGGGCTTAGGCGATTCTCTTGCCTCAGCCTCCCAAGTAGCTGGGACAACAGGCGCCCTCCACAACGCCTGGCTATTTTTTGTTGCAGTTTGGCAGGGGCTGGGGTTGAACCCGCCACCCTCGGTATATGGGGCCGGCGCCCTACTCACTGAGCCACAGGTGCTGCCCTCCTCTTTCTTTTTAGAATATGTTGTCTTATAAGCTCAAGTTTCTAGTATCGCCTTGTTATTTTTCCTCCACTGGGTAACAGGATTTATGGAAGATGGGCACAGTTTTATATCAAACTTGGCCTCTAGATTTTGTCTGCAGTGTATTCTGACTCACCTGGTGAGAAGTTATGGAGATGCTCTATCATGTGGGGCCCGCCCAGCTTGTATCAGACACACACACACACACACACCCCAGAGAAAAGCTGCACATTTCCTAACCGATGACCTGTTTTAAGAGTTCAGGTTGAGATAGAACTAGAAAGAAAACATTTACGCTAGTGTGTGGTTCAAACAAAAGCAAGTTCACCTGGGGACAAGACAGCGTCAGCCCTCCTGGCATTGCCAAGGGTGTGAACGAACATTGGTGTGCTAAGGTATATCCCAGCGTGTACCTCAAGTGAGTATGTTAATTTGTAGGAAGATATGAATAAGTGATTAAATAAATACATAAATGAGGAGAAGAGACAAATGCTCCTTACAAAAGAATTCCAAATAATTGACATGGAAGGAGTGTGTGAAATAGAAAAATCACTGTCAGAACCAAACAGTAACAATGCCATAGGCCAGGAACCTGAAGAATAATTCACTAATGGCAACGCTTTATGGAGAAACTGGATATTTCCATAGCCTCAGGCATCTCCCCCCAAATACTTATCGCAATAAATACTGAGAGGATTTCAGCATAAGCCCTCGAATCCCGGGTACTTCTCCTTTTAGGGGACGGAGTTCATGCCTCCCTGTCTGAGTGTGAGCTGGACCTGGCGGCTGAGTGAGGGGCACAGAGGGAGGGCAGGAAAGGCAGCCACCGGGCGCAGGAGCCTGGCCACGGCCCCCACCTGCCAACAGGTGTGAGCTGACATGGCCGGGGCACACCCTGTGCTCCTGCCCCTAGGGCAGTGTGGTGAGAAGAGGAGCCTTTGCCTCTGTGGGATCGTCCCCAGTACACGGTCTCAGGTTCACTGGACAGGCCAAACTGAGTGACATTCCCAAAAGCTGTGGCCAGTACCCCACAGAACTGTCCAAGTCGTGACACACATGGGGAGTCTGATGAAAAGTTGTCATAGATTGAAGGGGTCAAAGGAGACAGGGGGACAGAATTCTGTGTAGGATCCTGCCCTGGTCTCTGGGAGAGAGAGGGGCGGGGGAAGGCTCCAGCAAAGGCCATCAGTCCCCTGCGCTTGGTTATTTCATCTCTGCAGATTTTGAGCACAACCCTGCTCTGAGGGCTACTGATTGGTTTACTATCTAACTACCTAGATGAATTGATTATCTTCATTCTTACACTAACACACATCTCTTCTAATAACTAATATGTATCTTATACAAATACATATCTCTTCTTTCTACAGTTTCTCTGCTGAGGCTGAAAGAATGTTCTTCTAGACTATAGTGTTTGGCAAAACGTAAGGAAAGCAGTGATCACAGTCTTAACTTAAACATTGTTTCTCTTCCCAAGGAAATAAACCAAATCAAAAGAAATGACCCAAATCCTGTTCTTCTCGCCCACAAGCTGTTTATTGTATAAGATATATAAATAAAAGTCTTGTGAAGAATTACCCGTGTCACTGGGAGGAAGAAGTGTACATCCTGTGCCTCGAGTTCCTGTGGAGCTCCTCAGATTCCAGCAGGACGAGAACCGCCAGGGTCCTATTTGTCATTGGTCCAGCAGCTGCACGTGGTGACCAGAGCGTCAGGGACTAGGCATTCTAACAACAAAGTTGACCTCACCTTCCTCCTCGCCGGGCCTCCATGGCCCCACCATGTCCCCAATACCCCCACTGCATCCCCAGCACCTCATTGTGGCCTCCGTGACCCCACTGCATCCCCAACACCCCTCCTGTGACTTCAACACCCCCACTGTGTCCCTAGCACCCACACCATGTCCTCAGCATCCCTACCATGACCTCAACACCCCCACCATGTCCCCAGTACTCCCACTGCATCCCCAGCACTCCCACTGTGGCCTCTGCAGCCCCAAGGTGGACCCAGTGCCCCCACCACATCCCCATCACCGGCACTGCATCCCCAGTGCCCCTACTGTGTCCCCAGCACCCCAACTGCATCCCCAGTGCCCCCCTCCCCAGCTTCCTGGTCTGTGTCTCTGGTCTGTCCTCCCTCCCTCTCTGTGGTCTGCTCAGGTTTCAGTCTACGTCTATCATCTGGCGATTCCCAAACCTGAGGATTCCTAAAGGTAATTGTCCTTCCCCCTTTTCCTGAATGGTATCTGACCCCAGATGCTGAGAAGTGTCCATCTCTTCTAGGCCTAAAACATGGGGGGCAGCGACAGTATGAAGACCACTGTACAAGTCTCAGATGTCCAGGTGGAAATAAAACTCACGGAGACCAAAGTGTGTGTGACTGAGATACCCAAAGAGAAAGTGGAAGATATTTTATTTGCCCAGACAGCTGAGTTTTATGTCCCCCCGTCCGAGTTTGGTGTCTGAGAGAGCTTAACCCTGATGCTCTGCCTTGGGGAGTGCTGAACAGACAGGTGTGGGACGCCCACGGCTGGCTGGTCCCTGACTCCATCCTGTCCATTCCCACTCCGCACTCATCTCCATCCCCATGTGACTGTCTTTGCTCAGCTGCTGTTCACAAGGGGACCACAAGGGTCTCCTATCTGCCCCTACACAACCCAGCTTTTGTCCTCACCTCCTGACCAAGTGCGTGCCCTTCTCCTCAGGGAACCACAACCATCTTCCTAAAATGAAGGTTTGCACTTGCCAATCCATGTCCTAGAACATTCCACTGGGTTCCCTTTCCTCTCAGCAGGGTAGGGGAAGGCACATGAGTGCCCCACTTGCACCTGCTGTCTGGCAACCACTCCAGTCTACTTCCTTTGAATTTTTTTCAACATTTATTTAATGGGGAAAGTGAGAAACTATTGTTTTTATCAAAGATCATCACTTCCGTATAAACGAGCTATTCACTACCTGCACTGAACAGTCGTCACCATCTTACGCTTCTTTACTTTGCAGTGTTCTTATATTCAACAAATGGCTTGCGACCCTTCCCTGGTGACCAGTGAGTGCCACCTGCATCAGCCACACAACCTGAACTTGAGCTGGGCAAGCAGAAATACAGGACAGGGGTAACATAAAAATGCCATGTGGAATCTGTCTGCCTGAGCTTCAGAGCAAGTTGGGTGCACGATTGTCTGCCTGGGCTGCAGAACAAGTCGGGTGAGGCTCCTTCCATTATTTTCCACTTGAAGATGTCATCTGCCTCCTGAGTGCCCGCACTCTGCACCTGCTCCCCCAGTTCGTGTGTGGTGAAACAGGCCGAGTTACCCACTGCCTGTCTCCCGCTTTTTCCAAGGGCAGGTCCCTAGTGCAGCTGCTCAGCCCCAAGGTGTGTAGCGTCTTATCAGGAGGCCACGTCTCACCCGCTCCATTTCTCCCCACTCTTCACGTGCCTCCTAGAGCTCTTCTCACCACCAAACACCCCATTTCTCTGATTTATCACAGAGCGGTCCTGTTCATGTTTCTTGTACTCATTTGCCACCTGGAAGAAAGACTCGGACCCCCCTTCAGGTATAAATCAGTTGGTGATTTATTACACCTGTTACCCTAAAGGGCAAACAGCGCTGAAGAGAAAAACAGGCTGCCTTTTATACCTTTTTTGTGCTGTGTTGGCAGGCAAGCTGGCGAACCCAGAAGCAGGACGTGGCCGGTTAGCTCAGGGACAGGGTTACAGTCAGGGGGGCTAAAACGTAGCGGGGTTCCAGTGAGTTGGCTACATCGTGGCAATTGGCACCAGGACAAACCTCCACCATGGTTTAGCCATTGGTAGGGCTTGGGGTAATTTCTACCAGTGTTTTACCTGTGGCTAGGAGTCTCTGGGAACTCAGGGAACTTCCTTATTCTATTCTGAAACCTGCTCTCAGAATTAACCCAAGGCGGGGGGAGAGGGGGTTGAGACGTGTGGGAACTCAGGCTAAGACAGTTAGGGGCCTTCAGGGGTCCTTTGGCTGGGTATTACAACATGGTGCCCACCTTTTTGAAACAGGTACCCACCAAAGCTGTGTAACTAAGGGATGTAACGGGCCAACTGTGGGCAGGTGTGGAAGATGGGGCTCGAGTGTCCAGAAGTGGGTGGGAAGCTCTAGGGCCCCCACTGCAGGAGCAGGAAGACTCCCCTGTGCTCTCTCTGCCATGGGGATGTCCATGATTTTAGGGACTCATGTCATGCTCTGAAGGCAGAGACAGACAGGCTGGGGACCCCAGGCTGAGGGGGCCTGACCTTCGGGAGCTCAGTGAGGGAGCTGAACGAGGCTTCATGAGAAGGTCCACATGGGCTAACCTCTTACAGGAGAGTTCTTTTTTCTAAAACAAAACAAAGCTTGAGAGGAATCTTTAAGAGCCCCTATAGAAAAGTACTATGCAGTCTGCACTTATTGTTACTTTGGTAGAGAATTACCTCAGAGATTAGGTGTGTCGGATTCACAGGCCTCGGCATGAATATTGAACAATCACATAAAAGATTCACCTTTCCCGTCTTCTGCTCCCACGTTTCTTCCCCATTGTTCCTCCCCACCTGAGCTGGGATGCTTAGCTCTGGTTCCTTTACGGTGTACACATATCCTTTTGGAATGATGAAATTCATTATGATTCATTAAATTTGCTCATAAAAGAGCTTTCTATCCCTTGGGGCAGGTTCATTAAAAGAATCTCTCTGGTTCCATTATGAATCATTTTCCCCATATCCAAAGGCAGCTCCTCAGCCTCACCACAGGCATGGAGGCCCCACAAGACAGATTCAGGAATCTGACAGCCAAAAACCAGGGCCCAAGTGGAAATTCCTGAATAAAAATACTGCAGTAGGAGCGGGAGAGCCATATGGATGTCTGGTGGTGCTCTGCGCTGGGCGTCAAGTGAGTCTCCCAGGCCACCTTGCACAGAAGGTAATTATGTCTGCACCATCCCGGAAGCATCGGGCAGAGTCTCTGCAAACCGCTGACAGGGGATCTTCCCGCTAGATCAGAACCAATCTGTTCTGCCATCGTCCATTGAAAGACTTCAGGCTCATGTCTTTCGAAGGCCACAGCTTGTGAGACAGAAACTCAGCTCTAAGACATTGGTCCCCTGGTCCCCTTTCCTTCTGCTAGTAAGGGAAATCCCCACTGAGTTGTCTGCGTTCCTGTCTGGCCTTGGGTTTCTCCTTGCAGGAGGCCTGAAGGGGGTGTTTTCTCCATTTCATTGTATTAGCAGCAGTGACAATATATTTCTAAAAGCCACATGCCCACAGAATGCCCTGGCTCTCAGGGCACATGTCCAAGGGGTCTCAGAGGTCACTTGTATGCCCTCTGTGTAACGCATCTCCACTCAGAAACCGTCTACAGTGCTGGCTGCACGTCAGCACTTAGTGAGAAGTGTGCCATTTGTCCCTTGCTAAGAGGGGCATATATCTACATATCTGAATTAGAAGGTTATCAATAGATGGGATTGTGTGCCCCACAGCTATTGGCAGGAAGGGCTGGTGCTGCCCCGGGCTGTGTTGTGGTGGCAGCGGAGGGAGGGAGTCTCTGTGGCAGGGTCACAGCTGAGAGCTCAGCCACAGAACCAGAGACCTGGGTACGAGTGCCTGACCCCTCCAGGAGTGCCAAAGAATACTCCAGGGGAGACAGGACAGGGTGAGAGCGTACATAAGGTGCCTTCTCCCAGCCTCTGTTCTCTGGAGCATCTCATGTCATTTCCTGTTTGGGGTTCCAGATGAGCTCTGGGGACAGGCCCTAAAGACCTCCACTCATCACCTATAATGTGGTTTTGAGATAAATACATTTGTTTATTTCTTAATATTTTCCATCTTCCAGAAACTTTGAGATCATGAAAGAGGGCTTGCGGGAAGGAGAGAGATAATGACCTCAGGTCCAATCGGCTTCTGTGTATTCCATCGTATCATTCACGTGGCTGTTCATGGGCACCGCAGTGCTGGGAGATCTTTAAAAAATACTGTGTTTGAAGTTGCAGATGGATATGAGGAATCCATCCTTGTTTTCTGTAGGGTGAACACGGTCAGTAATAATTTAGTGCATAGGACTATGTATGTTCACAACACAAAGAAACGCTAAACATTGGTGGTGACGAGTGTGCTGACCACCCTGATCTGGTCACCACACACATTACACACAGGCGTCAAAGCATCGCTCTGTATCCTGTAAACAGGAGCCTTTATTGTGTGTCAACTAAAGGCAAAAGGAAATGATATTTTGTATTTGGGAATAATTAGAGAATAACAGGAAGTTGTAAACTTGTCTGGAGAGTCTCAGGTCCCAAGCCCAGTGCCCTGACCCACGACATCCTCTTCTACAGCTGCAGTTCAAGGTCAAAGTCAGGATGATGGCATCACCACATCCCTGTTAACTGGACTGCACAGACTTATCTAGCATTTACCGGTTTGCCACTCATCCCTGAATATGTGTGTGTGTGTGTGTGTGTGTGTTTGTGTGAGTGTGTGTGCAGGAGTGTGTGCACACGTGTTGTGTCCAGTGCAGTTTGTCCTGTGAATAGATTTCTATAACCACCATCATAATCCAGCCATAGACCTCTGCCCGCCCCCCATGAGGAGCTCCCCAGTCACTCCTAAATCAGTCCTCCATCTCTAGTGTCATCTTTAGAGAGCTCCATTAACAGGATCGCACGGCATGGGATCTGAAATTGACACTTTCCACCAGGCCTGGCCCCTAGAGATCCACCTGGCTTGTGTGCGTGTCACGAGTTTGTTCCTTTTTGCTGCTAAGTAGCAGTCTGTTCTATGGCTGAACCACGGTTTAGATACCCCTTTACTCACTGAGGCAAATTTACTTTGTTCCAGTGTTTTCGGTTGCTTTAAGCACCCATGCACGGCTTTTTTGGTGGGTAGTTTTCCCTTCTCTGGGATACATGCCCCAGGGCACATTCAGTGGGTTGCCTGGGAGGCACGTGTTTGGAGTGGCAGGAAGATGCCAATCTGTCTTCCTGAGCAGCTCTGCTAGTCTCCTTCCCCACAGTCACATGTGAGTGGTTCAGTTTCTCCACATCCTCACCAGCATTTGGTGTTATGACTATTTTTTATTTTAAATGTCCTGATAGATGAGCAGTGATGGCTCCTGTGCTGTCTAATTTGGGCATCACTGATGGCCGACATCTTTCCGTGGAGTCATTCACCATCCTCATCTCTTCCATGACATGTTTCCTAAACAGGTGTTTTCACCAAGATTTGAGAGTTCTCCCTACACACTAGATGCAAGTCTTTGTTGGATATGAGCTTTGCAAATAGTATCTCACAATCCATGGTGAGTCTTATATCCTCTCAACAGGGATTTTCAGAGTATAAGATTTTGAATTCTGGTGAAGTCTACATTATTAATTTATTTTTCATTCATGTGTTTGGTGTGATGCCTCTGAACTTTTTGCTCAGACTTAGTTCCCAAAGATTGCAGTCTATTTTTTCTTCTAAATGTTTTATAGTTTTACATTTAAATTTATGATCCATGTTGAATTAATTTTTATACAGTGTAAGTTCAGGTCAGGCCAAAGCTCATTTTTTTTTCCTTTTACATATGCAATATTTCCATTTAAAAGTTTGTGTTCAAAAACACATGTTACAAAATCGACTGTGTTAACCATTTTTTGGTGCACAGTTCCGTGGCACTGAGCATGTTCGCATTGTGGGAACCTCAGCACCCTGGTCCACAAGCCTTCCTCATCTTTCCAAATGGAAACTCCATGCTCACCAAGGGCAACTCCCAGTCTTCCACCCCGACTCTGGTCACTGCCACCCTGCTGCTCTCTGTGGCTGCGACTCTGATCACGCTGATCCCTCATGTGGGCAGAATCAAGCCATACCCTCCTTTGGTTCACCCATGTGGGATCCCGCCTCACAGTTTATTTCCTTTTCACAACTGAATAATATTCCTTTGCAGGTGTAGACCACATCTTTTCATACAAGTGACTGGAGAGCAGGGTCTTGAGGACTGAGCCTCACATCCACCTCACAGCCCCACAGTAGAGAGTGAAATCCAGATGTCTGTGCCACTGTCTGGAACACTGTCCTTCCTCCCTGAAGTTGCTTTTGCTCCTTCAACAAAAATCTGTTTGGTGTGTTTGTGCTGCTTTGTTTTTGGGCTTTTCACTCAGTTCCTTGAGCCATGTGTCTACCCCTCTGCAGATACCACCCTGTCCTCAATAGTTCTGGAGTAAGCTTAGAAGCCAAATGAAGGGCATCCTCCCACTTTATTTATTTTTGTTTCAAAGGTATTCTAGTTTCTTTTGATTTCAATATAAATTTTAGCATTAACTTGTCTCTATCTACAAGGCCTTGTACTGGAATTTTCATGGGAACAGTGAGGATCAACTTGGGGGAAAATGGTATCTTGTCTTATCTGTGCTGAATCCTTCAGTCCTTGAACACAGGATGGTGCCCAATAACATACCAGAACCAGCTCACACCAGGTCATGAGGGCCAACTGTGCGTCACATTCCAGCTCTGAGTTTAGCTGTCCCTAGGTTAGAATTGACCTACTGGCCATGCCCACACCCCACTGACCATGTCTACTCCAACTGACCATGCCCTCACCCCACTGGCTATGCACACAGCCCACTGACTATGCCCACAGGCCACTGACAACGTCTACACCCACTGACCATGCCCTCACCCCACTGGCTATGCACACAGCCCACTGACCATGTCTACACCCACTGACCATGCCCTCATCCCACTGGCTATGCCCATATCTCACTGACTCTGTCCACATCCAAGCCATCTGCCTCCTCTCTGCAGAGAAGATTTAATTTTTGTGAAGGGTGTGAAGAGAGCATACATTTCAAAATAGAAGAGAATAATTTGACTATTTCTAGCACAAAGAACAGATAAATATTTAAGGTAAAGGATATTCAGGTGCACTAATTTGGTCTTTATGAATTACAGAATGGGACCAGGCATGGTGGCTCACACCTGTAATCCTAGCACTCTGGGAAGCCAAAGGTGGATTTCCTGAGCTCACAGGTTTGAGACCAGCCTGAGCCAGAATGAAATCTTGTCTCTAAAAAATAGCCAGGCATTGTGGCAGGTGCCTGTAGTCCCAGCTACTAGGGAGGCTGAAGCAAGAGAATCACTTGAGCCCAAGAGGTTGACGTTGCTGTGAGCTGTGACACCACAGCACTCTACTGAGGGCAACAAAGTAAGACTCTGTCTCAAAAAAAAAAAAAAAATCCCCCAGGGTGGTGCCTGTGGCTCAAAGGAGTAGGGTGCCAGCCTCATAAACTGGAGGTGGTGGGTTCAAACCCAGCCCTGGCCAAAAAAAAAAAAAATAATAATAATAATCCCCCAAATTATATGACTGTATGTTCCCTGAAAATACCTACATCTATTATGTAACAATAAAAATAATTAGTACATTAATAAAAAAAGATTGAGCCCCGTGTCTGTGCCCCTATCTGTTTTTGGAGCAGGTGTCCCCACGGCCCATACCAGCCTCTGCGGTGAACATGTTGGTTGTCTTACCTCGCTGAGTGACCATCAAGCACCTTGCCACCCATCCCTTTGAAACTGTGGCTGGCAGTGCAGAAGAGTTCAAGTAAAAAGCAAAACCACAAACCAAGAGAAGAGTCCGAGACTGGGTTTAGTGACATCCCTTCGTAGGGATCATTTGAGCTTCAGATTCTGGGTTAATTTAAATAACACTGTCTGTCTAGCGGTTGGCCAGTATTGTGTTGGGATTTCTTGGATTCAGGTGCCCAAAATAATTAAACTTGTATTTGCACTGGGAGTGGAAATTTGTTAAAAAACATTTACAGTCAGAGAAAAGGAAATCGGTTCCCAGGAGGGCCGTCTCTGTGATCACCCTTCCTCTTCCTCTTCCGAGACTAGCTTAACCACATCTCTGCAGACACCAGACTCAATCCTGCCGGCCTTGGAGACCTCCTCCCGTGAACGCATGTGGAGCTATTTGGTAATTTAGGTAGGTAATTTTGATTCCAACAGGGACTATGGAAATGGAGAAAGGCTGCAGAGGAGATGCGCTAGTCCTGGGGTAGAAGGCGGGTCACCACCTGCATGGCCCCTCCCTGGGCCCAGACAGATGTGCGTGTGCAGAGACCTCATCCCCGGGAATCCACCCAGCAGCACTTGAACTCAGTGGGACGTCATTTATCACAATATTTTTATTATCACATTAATGCTATCATTCCAAAACCTATTGAGAGCTTTCAAAATATGAGCAAAACCAGACGAAGGGTTTACCCTGAACTCTTTGTTCAAGCATCTAGAGAGAGCAACTGTTGATGGCTGAGTGCAAACCTCCCGGTTTCTCTCTGCGTGCCCAGAGGTGAGTGTTTAACTGCCTCGCTGTCCCCTTGATTGTGGCCTCCCCCAGAAATATGAGGGCCCCCCCAACTTACCACATGATGCGAATATTTTTCTTTGTCATAAAATGATGTTTTATGTGGACCCTGGGAGGCTCCGGGACAGCTGCACATACGTGAAATGCTGCTGGACAAACACTGGACAGACAACCACCCACATCTCCGCGGGTGGGAGAAGAAGATGTGGAGTTAACACGCGGCAGACTTGGGCAGAGAACTCACTGAGGCTGGGCTCACGTTTAAAATACAACAGACATCGGGAGTAACAATTTTTTATATAAAAGCATATGTTTATTTTATATTTTAGAAGAAGAGAGGGTGGGGGAGAGGGTGAGAGAGAAGAGATCAGAGGGCAGAGAGGTGGCTCGGTGTGCCCGAGAAAGGGAGGAAAGGGCCTGCAGGGGGTCAGGGATTTGGAAAGAGAAAGTGACTGGCCAGCTGCCCCTGGGAGCGAGAGGGGCGTGGGCTGGGGAGTGTCTGTTAGGGTGGAAGTCAATCATGACAGACCACAGGGATCACGAGGGATCCAGTTTGTCCTGGACACTCAAACACGATTCCACCTGCAGGAGAGGAAGGGGCTGGTCTTTCAAGGTCTCCCCCGAATCTGTGCTGTGGTGCTTTGGATAACTGCTGCCCTAAACTGTGACCCACTCCCACCCCACCCTAGGGCAGAGCATGCGCATGACATTGGCTGTGAAGGAACAGGAGCTGTGAACGCTTCAGCGGCTCACTCAGATGCTGGGATTTTCCCACTGGCCTCTGCTGCTGACTCAGGTCCCCGTGTTTAAGTGACTTTGCTTTGGTCACACTCTGTGTGACAGCCATGTCAATCTACTGCTAACTAGAGTGCCTTTCTCCTTCTTTCTCTCTCTTTTTCTTCTACTTTTTCTTAAGAAACAGTGGATCAGTAGCACCTGTGGCTCAAAGGAGTAGGGCGCTGGCCCCATATGCCAGAGGTGGCAGGTTCAAACCCAGCCCCGGCCAAAAACTGCAAAAAAAAAAAAATAATAATAATAATAAAGTTCAAGAAACAATGGTTAATTGAGCAAGGTATCTACTGCAGCCATCAGTTGCATTCAGCCCTCCATTTAAGGACATTAAAATTTTGTAGTCTTTTATAATTATTGTCTTAATCTGGTAAAAGAGAGAGCGATGGATTTTCCCTGGACACAGCTAAGTACTTGTGTGCACGCGAGTGTGCACGGCACGATGATGGCCATGGAGATGACGCTGACCTGGGATGTGCCGGCTGCAGCAGAACAAGCCTCGGAGACTGTCCTGAGAAGTGG
The DNA here is from genome assembly GCF_027406575.1 of Nycticebus coucang. Classification (NCBI taxonomy): domain Eukaryota; kingdom Metazoa; phylum Chordata; class Mammalia; order Primates; family Lorisidae; genus Nycticebus; species Nycticebus coucang. The sequence continues at coordinate 66,971,024 of NC_069799.1, read as the reverse complement.
CCCTTATGCTGAATACGAGACGCCCTCTGCCGAGGTGCGGCCTGCCACCTGCATTTGCTTTCACTCCTCATTCTCTTCAATTTTCACTCCACTTGTACTTGAGAACATCTATTCCCTGGTGAAGCACATTAGTTGCCATGGGAACTGCACTCTCCCCAGCGTGGATGGATCTTCTGGCAGGTGCGGTTTCGGAGAGGAGAGGCCACGGCCAAGGGCAGCAAATAGGGTGTCTCGAACGGACAGCACCAGAAGGGCCACAGGACACTGCTGGGGAGGGGACAGTGTGGGTGAGCTGTCCTGCAGGAGCCGGGGTGGTAGAAGCCCCCACCCCAGGCCCGGTGAGGGGGTTCCTGCGGAGGCCTGGACCCCGAGGGAATTCCTAGAGGCTCTTTTCCAGAAAATGAAAACTGGACCTATAGATGGTGCTTGCAAAAAAAAAAAAAAAAAGAAAAAGAAGAAAATCTCGATCAGAACTATCCTCATTCTATTTAAATGGATTCTTGTTTATTTTCATATGGGAGCTGCTGTCACTTTCCCCACCTCCTTTGAGTATTTCTGGGTGTGACACGGAGCTTCTCAGGCCAGGTGGACGTCTGCCCTTGCCTGGTCTTCCTTGTCAAAGGGGCTTAGGAGAGCAAGTGACCCGGGTCAGGGAGGGTCAGAGCTAGCTGGGTTGCATGGAGTCAGCCATCTCGCAGCCTTAACAGCCAGCGCAGCCCCGGACTCTTCCCCTATCTGGCGGCACCGCCCTAGCAGTTCCTCTCACTCTGGCCTACCCCAATCCAGCACAGCTGGGCAGCAAAAGGTAACCGGACGGCACCCCAGCCAGCGGCCCACACGAGGCCCTTCCAGGCACTCCAGCCCTCTTCCTCCTGAGATTTCACATTCTGGTGTGGGCAGGAATTGAAGAACAAGTTTCCCTAAATTCAGCGACTCTGTGGTAAACTACTTTACTTGCTATTTTGACCTTTTGTGTGACACTGGTTTTCGCACTATTTCAAGTACCATTTCAGATACATTTCTGTTCTTAGGTATTTAGCATCACATAATAAGACCATTATTACTCCTCTGTCCTGTGTCCGAGCTGGGGTTCACAGTGGTCCTGTAGGCTGGAAGGCAAAGATGTTGTGTTTAAATTCTTAATATGGATCTGAGTCTAAAGGAGACCCTCATTTGGGTGAATATTGGAAGGGAATTTCCCCGTGGACATCAGGAGCTCCCCCCATGGACATAGGGCAGTGGGGAGACGAGCCATGTCCTGGGGCCAGGGGGTGGGGAGGAGGGCGTCTGTCCAGCACTGCCCAGGTGGGGGCCTCCTGTGTGCAGAGAGTCGAGCAGGCCCCACACCCAGAATCCCACTCAGTGTTTGCAGCCGCCCTCTAAGGGGTGAGCCATTTCTATTCCTATTTTATAAGTGGGGAACTGAGTCCTGAGGAGCTGGTAGGGGCAAAATTGGGTCCTAAGGGTAGACGTAGGTGGGCATCAGAAATCTCCCCCTCTGCTTTCTTTTTTTTTTTTTTTTTTTTTTACATTTACTTTTTTTTTTTTTTTTTTTCTTTTTTTTTTATTGTTGGGGATTCATTGAGGGTACAATAAGCCAGTTACACTGATTGCAATTGCTAGGTAAAGTCCCTCTTGCAATCATGTCCTGCCCCCATAAAGTGTGACACACACTAAGGCCCCACCCCACTCCCTCCCTCTCTCTTTCTGCTTCCCCCCCCATAACCTTAATTGTCATTAATTGTCCTCATATCAAGATTGAGTACATAGGATTCATGCTTCTCCATTCTTGTGATGCTTTACTAAGAATAATGTCTTCCACTTCCATCCAGGTTAATACGAAGGATGTAAAGTCTCCATTTTTTTTAATGGCTGAATAGTATTCCATGGTATACATATACCACAGCTTGTTAATCCATTCCTGGGTTGGTGGGCATTTAGGCTGTTTCCACATTTTGGCGATTGTAAATTGAGCTGCAATAAACAGTCTAGTACAAGTGTCCTTATGATAAAAGGATTTTTTTCCTTCTGGTTAGATGCCCAGTAATGGGATTGCAGGATCGAATGGGAGGTCTAGGTTGAGTGCTTTGAGGTTTCTCCATACTTCCTTCCAGAAAGGTTGTACTAGTTTGCAGTCCCACCAGCAGTGTAAAAGTGTTCCCTTCTCTCCACATCCACGCCAGCATCTGCAGTTTTGAGATTTTGTGATGTGGGCCATTCTCTCTGGGGTTAGATGATATCTCAGGGATGTTTTGATTTGCATTTCTCTAATATATAGAGATGATGAACATTTTTTCATGTGTTTGTTAGCCATTCGTCTGTCATCGTTAGAGAAAGTTCTATTCATGTCTCTTGCCCATTGATATAAGGGATTGTTGGCTTTTTTCATGTGGATTAATTTGAGTTCTCTATATCCCCCTCTGCTTTCTAAAGGGTCGTCAAAAATGACAGATTAGTAGAAGAAAAGGCATATACATTTATTTAACATGTGTAAGTGTGGGGATCTCAGGAGGACAATTGCCCCATGACACAGAGGGACCCAGGGCCTTCTAGCCCTCATTCACAAGGAAGGGGAGATGGGGGAACTGTGACAATTCTGAGGGTAGCAACTTTTAGGGGAAATGAATGGGTCCAATTCTTCAACAACGGTAAGCAGATGGTTCTCTTTGGACACTGAGTGGGACCAGGGAACAGACAAGTTTGTCTGGTGTTTAATTTCCCTTCTCTTCCTCTGTGATAAGAGTTTTAACCCCCTTGAGTTAATAAAATTTCTGGGAGGGTATTGAAGGCAGTGGTGTTGCTCTTTGGGGGTCTGGTGTCCAGATAGAGAAGGGAACTTCAGACAGCAGAGCTTCCTGTGCGCTGCAAGAGCCAGAGGGTGGGAGATGGGCAGTGGGTCCCAGGAGGCCTCAAAGCCCCCACTTCAGTCCAGTATTCAAAGCATCACATGCAGCAGCATCATTTTCTGAGCCCTGGAAGTTCAGAGAGCTGGTAGGGGGCACCTTGGGCCCATCCCTCTCACCTCACAACCCTGTCGCTGCTCCTCCCCATCCCTGAAGCTGCAGAATCCCAGGGATCTGTCCACTTCTGTGTAGGAGAAAACAGCTCAGCACCCACCTGCCACCCCGTGGTCCTAGCTTTGGCCTCTGTTTACCTCCTGAAACGATGGTGAGCAAATTCAGGTGAAAACATCGTCAGGTGGCAGCACTTGCTTCCTGTTGGTCTCTCTCCCTCTTACTCATGGTTTATAGAGCTCTTGTCAAGATAACAGGATCCTCTTTCCACATATGTCAGAAAGGATGTTTATAAATCTAATTAGCAGGTAAAATTCAGCTGTCAAACATGCTGGGCCTTCCTGAATGAGGTTCTCACCCAGATGGTTATAAATTCAGGTAGTGTCTGTAATTGAAACACTTACATTATTAGGTGATAGTTCTGGAGAGAAAAATAAAAAACACAAACCCTTCTCTTGATGTGCATGGGGAAGGGCCCCAGCTCTGCCAGCTGCTCTGAGTGAGGGAGGCTGCGAGTTACACCTGTGGTTCTAACACTGAAGTGGGTGCCCTGTGTCCTCAGCACCAAAGCTGTCCTGGCTGGGATGTAACAGGCAGCAGTGTGATTGGGAGCGAGCCGTCATTGTACGGATGAAAGACCTGCAGAAGAAAAAAGTGGACGAATTGTCCCCTGGCCAAAGGGTAGACTTAAGTGGGCATGAGAAATGCCTCCAGTTTACCAGAATTTCTTTTTTGCACACAGAGGTGCACCAGGCCATTCCCACACAACCCTGTTACAACTAATCAACTTAAATAAATCTAATTAGCGCTAATGATTCTTTTCTAAAAGCATCTGGCCACTTAAAAAAAAAAATCAAATGGCCTCTGTCCCACCACATTTGGCCATTTGAACAAAGAAGGTTTGCTCACATAGCCATTGTAAGGCTATAAAACCCCTTCACAGATGAGCCATTTTGGAAGCTGAGCCCGGCCCCAGATTCACCTCTGGTGTAACGTGTGGGTAGGGGATTTTGATCCCTTGCTCCCCAATAACTGGACTCTGAGGACAGCTAAAATTTGGGGAGAGGTTGGAAAGCCAAGGGCACTAATTTGCTTCAGGGAAGAAAAAAAAAAGGCAGAATTCTTTTTTTTTTTTTTTATTGTTGGGGATTCATTGAGGGTACAATAAGCCAGTTACACTGATTGCAGTTGTTAGGTAAAGTCCCTCTTGCAATCATGTCTAAAAGGCAGAATTCTTAAGTTCAACACCACTTCTTGATAAGGAAAGGCAATAAATGTTAATGAATAATTAAAAGGAATGCTTATCAGGAATCATCCCAGCCTAGAAAGTGGAGAGAATCATAAACGTGACAAAGCTTCGTGCAACTTAACAAGGGCAGAAGGAACACAGGGATGGGCACTTTGCGCCTGAGGAGGGATGGAGACTGGGGGACTTCAGGAGACCTCCTGGCTGCCGCCTCCGCTCCCTGCAGCGGTGCACCTGCCCTTGTGGACTCAGAGGCACCCTCGGTGCCCTGCCTTCCTGCAGGGAGCAGGGGTGCCACAGTCTTTATCTTGCTCAATGACAAGCAAATATCTAAGGTTAGTTTCTGTGTTTACAAAAATTGTAGAACAAGGAATTGAGGAGAAGATAATTGCGTCTTACTCAGCTTTTCTACAGTGTGGTAGGGTGACCAAAAGCATGAAGTCTGGGCCCTGAATAAACTGGGCTCATGTTCTCCAAGCTGCCACTGAAGGCTGTCAGCTGCTCAGCTCCCCGACTGGCTTTGTATCCCACAGGTGTCTGCCAGTCGGGGGTGGTCTGAGCAATGTCCGCGTCAAGGGCGTCTTAAAAGCTTCAGCACAGGCGGAAGTTCTTGCTGGACTGTGAGAGCTATTGCCTGCTATTCCTGTGCTAATTCCCACTGCTCAACATGGAGGGGGACACAGAATTACACGGACAAGGGTGTAGGACACACACGGGAGATCACTGGGACACCAAAGGATCGAAGAATCTTTTATTTGCAAGAAAAATAGAAATAAAATACACCAAAGCTTCTCAAACTTTCCCACCACCGAGTCTCAGGTGGCAAGGAGCAGCAGGGAGCAGCCTGTGGCTCCACACAGATGTCTGCTCTCGTTGTCTTAAGATTCCGACTCTTTTTGAACAAGGGGCCTTCCATTTTCACTTTGCACTGGGCAGTAGGCCTATGTTGGCTGCAGGAGGTGTGCCGTACTGCTCCCTGGCCCCTGGAATCTGAGTGTGAGATTCGTGGGCTACATAGGACCGCTGCCTCCACCAGCAGCCGCAGCTCACCTGAAATTCAGATGCAGCTAGGCGTCCTATACTCACCTGGCACCCCATCACTGCCCACCCAGGACACAGGCACAGCCATCATTAGGTTTCTCGGTACAGACAGTGCCAGACACCACCGCGCTCATGTCTGCTGATGCATTACTGTTCCCAACTCACACACAAGCTGGGTGCACTCTCACGCTTTCTCAGATGGAAAAACTCAGGCACGCATAGGTGGGTGACACAGTGAGGGCTCTGTACTAATAGGGAAGGGCCAGATTTGCATTGGTTAAGAGCCAAGACACCGAGCTCTTTCATCTCAGTGGCTGACAAGGAACTTTGTGAAGATGGTGGAATAGGGCAGAGGGGACCCAGGAGTAGCTGCAGCCTGTGCCAGCTCATGGTGGCTCCAGTCTCAGCTGGGTGTGACTTAATGACCCAGAATGAGTTAAAGAGACAGATTGTATCTTTCAGCTATCAGGTCCCAGCTGGCCTGGTGAACAGGTGCCAGTGTTCAGAAGAAAGCGAATCCGTGTGCGGGAAGAGTTATTGGCAGGGCGATTTGCTCCAGCCCAGCTCAGGTAGGGAACATGGGATGGGGCAGAAAGTGGATGTCATTTCCAATCCAGATAATTTTCAAGTATTTCAAGTTCTGGAAAATTCAAAGATTTGTTTGCTTTTTAACCTGGAAACCATGTATTTTTAAAATGAAAGGCAGCCCACAGATCCTAGTGCCAATCACACTTGATTCACCCATGTGTGATCTGCTCAGTCATGGCCACATAAATGCTCAGAGCTTTTTGCTATAAAATGCACACATTTAGAAAAATGTGTCTTGTGGTATGAGACTCTATTTTCATTTCTTAAAGAAATGAATAGGTGGGCGGCGCCTGTGGCTCAGTGAGTAGGGCGCCAGCCCCATATGCCGAAGGTGGCGGGTTCAAACCCAGCCCCGGCCAAACTGCAACCAAAAAATAGCCGGGCATTGTGGCGGGCACCTGTAGTCCCAGCTACTCGGGAGGCTGAGGCAAGAGAATCGCGTAAGCCCAAGAGTTAGAGGTTGCTGTGAGCCGTGTGACGCCACGGCACTCTACCCGAGGGCAGTACAGTGAGACTCTGTCTCTACAAAAAAAAAAAAAAAAGAAATGAATAGGTATTGTTTCTTTGTATCCTTCTACTGAGGCTTTGCCAGGTGGGAGCCCACAGTGTGTCAGGCGCTGTGAGGGTCCCCAGCCTTCCAGGGTGAACAGCTGCCGTATCTCCTGCTGTAGAGAGGCTCTGGCCCTTTCCATTTTCTGACCTGTGGCTTCCTCATCCTCTTGTGCCTTCTCTGTGCCTGATCCTCCAACGTATGTGAAAATCCACCTGCTCTTGAAGTTGTATTTAAATATTAATGCTTTTAAAGCCAGTTGAATGACAGGTATCCAATAATGACTCCTATAATTCGTTTCATACCTTCTATGTTTTTTCATGTATATTTTTAGAATGATTAAAGTATTTAAAATAATTTTGTGTAATGGATGAATGGTTTTAATTATGTTTTAGAGAGTTGAATTGAATACATTTGTACTGAGCATTTAAATACCTGTAAAGATGTGTACATATTTAGAGAGAGATTGATGCTTAATATTTAAAGAGTATGAATTGTTTAACAGATTATAAAATTAAAGAGTTGAGCTTTAAGAATGTTTCGCTGGGCTCCGTGCCCGTAGCACAGTGGTTATGGTGTCAGCCACATATACCAAGGTTCCGGCCAGCTAAACAACAATGACAACTGCAACAAAAAAATAGACGGGCATTGTGGCAAGTGCCTGTAATCCCAGCTACTTGGGAGGCAGAGGCAGGAGAATCGCTTGAGCCCAGGAGTTGGAGGTTGCTGTGAGCTGTGATGTCACAACACTCTACCCAGGGCAACAGCTTGAGGCTCTGTCTCAAAAAAAAAAAAAAAAGAGAGAATCGCTTGAGCCCAAGAGTTTAAGGTCACTGTGAGCTGTGATGCCACAGCACTCTACTGAGGGTGACGTAGTAAGACTCAATCTCAAAAAAAAAAAAAAAAAAAAAAGCTTCACTGGCCTTGTCCACCTTACTAGCTGTGTCTGCAACAAACACGTTCAAATTCACATGAAATTCTTGTGGACATGTCAGAAGCTTGTAACGTGTACCCGAAGCTGAATTAGCCTGAGCCAAAGAGAAAATGTCATTATGATGGGGTTCTAAAACCATTTACTGTGGAAAGTTGGCATCTTGAGGAAGAATTATCAATGCTCTATGACAGTGGTTCTCAACCTGTGGGTCGCAACCCCTTTGTAACAATGAAAATACATCTTGGCATTAGGAAGGTTTAGAGCCACTGCTCTATGAGATAAAGTTAGGGGTCAAGTTCGCCTAGGGGATGCTGACCACTGCCTCGTCTCTGAGGGACACTCGCACCTCACAGCAGCGATTGTGTGAAGGCCTGTAGGAGCACGGGCCAGTAAATCATGAATCACAAATGCCATTTCAACTTTTCTCATAAGTACCTTGGAAAATGTAAAAAGAGAACAGATAAAATGAAGTTTAATATTACATTTAACCCAATGTATTCAAAATCTTATCACCTTAACATGTAAAACAATATGAAGAAAATGAAAAAAAAAAAAAAAACAACCCCATATAACCAATATGGAAATATTAACCAGACATTTTACACTCCTTTTTTTCACGTTAAGACTAAGAAAACGAGGGTCCATTTTTGCACATATCAGAACCTTAATTTGGATCAGCCACCATGCCTGTGCTCCGTGGACACATGTGACCAGGGCTTTTCCTCAGGAGATCCCTTTAACCCTGGTTGACCGCCTTTCACAGATATTTGTGACTTCAGAAATCTCTCTCATTCCCAGCAGAATCATAGGTTTTGTTAGTATTCGGAACACCTCTGGACGCCTCCTTTCGGTGGACCAGACTGTGGGCTGAGCCCGTTTCTAGGACAGCCGCTGGGTGTCAGGTGGACGTGTGACGTTTATTTTAACGGTGCACCTGGCACCTTCACGGCCCCTTTGCTCAGGCAGCATCAGCTACTTCTCAGGAAACTAGACGCCCCCAGCAGCCTCCACCATCCCGGGCTCCCAGCTGGTCTCCTTATTCCACCAAAAGTCCTCACTGGTCTCATTGCCTCCTTGTGTGTCACGGTCTGCACTGGGCACAGTGACCTCTGTTCTCGTGCTAGTTCGCATTCAGTTTTCCTGTGATGTGAATGGCTGAGCCCTGGAGGGGAGGAGCCTGGGACGCAGCGGAGGCGGCGGGAGCGGCCCCCTCTCCGGGTGGAGGCGCCGCGAGCTCCGCCCTCCCAGAGCTGAGGCCACCTAGCGGCGGGAGGCGGGACAGGCCGTGTGTGCTCCGCACTCTCCATTCCCAAGACACCCCGAGAAACAGCCGGCTGCTTCCTACCCAGTGTCACTGAAAAAATCACAGAGGGACCCACTTTGCAAAGGGACCCAGAGATCTAGGAACCAATAGAAGAAAACCGCCAGTGATGAAACTCTCTGGACGTGCTCTGAAATGTAGGAAACGTTTTTTCCAAAAACGTTCTTGGAGGAGGCTGCTCAGCCAGCAGAGGAGGAAAATGAATCAGCAGAGGAAGAAATTGATTTCCGTCCTAGCCGCGCAGGGGCGCAGGTGCTGCGGCAGCGAGGCGCGGGCGGGGGCTGAGTAACAAGATTACTTAGAGCTACTAACGACTCTCATTCTGTAATTTTCTGCTTTAAAAATCTCTCTGACCTTTTCCAAATCCAAATGTATGCTTCTTAATGGAAGGTTGTTTCTACGTATAAGTGACAGCAGACGAGATTTACAAGAGCGACCCTGATAGATTGATCAGTCTAGCAGGAGAGAGGACGCTGCTCTTATTAATTGGGTAAATGATCTATTTTATATGGCAGTATATTCACGTGCGTATAACGCATAAATTACACAAAACAGCTTCGGCATGGTTAGGGAACATGACCAAAGGCTAATAAAAAAATTGCTTAACTAGGTCTTATTTTTTTCTCCTTTTTGCAAAACAGCATTTTACCTAACAGCATAAATAAAGGCCCATCTGTAATTAACACTTCCATGACTCTCTAGGCACAAGCAAGGCACCCAGGCTTCAGGGTAAGGGCTACCCAGGCTTGCCGGCAGCCACATTTCTTTTTCAGGGTTCTCTCTTACTTGAGTCTAAATAAATGTAGAAGAATCTTTGCATTATTTGAAGGCTGTGCTTTTTCTTGATGGCTAGCAGTCACGTGACTTACCCACTATGAGCAAAACATGTAATACCAATAAATCACCTGAGCGTTGGATGCCCAGAGTTTGAGCAGCCTGCGGGCTGATACCTGGTGGTTCTGTCTGGCAAAAATGTGACTCAGTCTCATCTCTGCAGTGGGGCAACAACACATCCACTCCCGGTTTGGTGGACATCAAATGAGATAAAGGCAAACCTCCAGTTGCAGGGAGACTGCTGGTCAACAGTACCCCAAACACCTGTGAGCCAGTCACAAGCCGCAGAGAATCGTAACTCAGAGCCTCACTGCAGAACAGGAAGTTTGAATACCTGTACCCCAGCGGATGAGCATGAACTCCTTACCAAAAGCAGAAATCACAGCTAACAGTCCATAAGCATGTGACCGGTCTTCAACATCACTTATCATTAGGAAAACGCAAATCCAAACCACATCGGAATAGATGCCACCTCACACCCACTAGGGCGGCTACTATAAAAAAAAGAATAGAACATAGTAACCAGTTATGATGATTAGAAACTGGAGTCCGACTGAAAAGCTGGTGCACTGTTAGTGGGCTGGGGAAGGGTCGGCCGCTGTGGGGACCAGTGCGGAGGAAACGTAGATTACTGTGGATGTGCTGTGTGGCCCAGAAATTCCACATTTGGGTGTGTGCAATGATGTGGTTTGGGTGTTTGTCCTAAATCTTATGCAAAATTTGATCCCCAGCATTGGCCAGGGGTGCGGGGGAGGTGTTCAGGTCACACAGGAAGACCCCTCATGAGCGGCTTGGAGCTGTCTCCAGGCATGGAGTGAGAGAAACGTGACTGCGGAGAGCACTGGCACCTCCCTCTCTCTCCTGCTGTTTCTCACCATGTTTTCTGCACACATGGGCTCCCCTGTGCCTCCCGCCATGAACAGAAGCCCTGGGCGCCCTCACCAGAAGCAGATGCTGACACATGCGTCTGTACAGCCCGAAGAACCTTATAGATCTCCCTTAGGTATCACGGCATCACACACAGTGTAAGACACACCCTAAAGGGTGAGAAGCCGGGTGTCCGGCACTTGTGTGCACGCGTCTTGGCAGCAGCCGTATTCTCCACAGCCAAACCGTGGGAGCGTCTGAGGGTCCAGTGTGGGGCCATCAGCGGCCCGGGGTGGCGGATGGGGGCAGGTGGTGCTTCATGCCTGCAGAGTTTTGGTTTGGGAAGATAAAAAGCGTTTTGAAAACGGATGGTGGTGGTGTTCAAACAACCGTGTGGACGTCCTTAATGACATTGAACTGCATACTTAAAAATAGCTAAGGTTGCATATTTTATCTGTGTGTCTTTTGTCACAATTTAACAGTGAGGAACTTAAAGTTTTTTCAAGTTTCAGAATACCAAGTATGGATTGACACGGTGCTTCTGTGTTCTTGTTTTCTTGGTGACAACCTCCTTATTCGCTCACAAGTTACTCCTGCACTATCTAGTCACAAAAATTGCGCAGAACCCCAGCAGGATGTCAGATGCCGCAGTGCGGAAGTGCTGCAGAAACAAAGGCAGGGATCTGAGCTTCCCCATCTGAAGGTTGAGAAGGGGAATAATCATGGGAGCAGCTCATCACAGGGTCATATGACAAGTGCAGCTCTTACAAGGAGCACCTGTGGGATACTGAGAAAGTGAGATGCTGGAGGGACGCAGGGGTGAGGACAGAGAAAGTGAGGAAGAAGAGAGACGTCTGATGTAAATTCAGTAGGCCACCCCAGGCATCTCAAAGTTTCCTTTTATTTTATAAAGGCTTTACTTTTTCTCGATGGCTAGTTCCCTCATGGCTTACCCACTATAAGCATCTGTCATTTGATCTAAAATTTCTATTTAAAAAAACACTGACTTGCTAAGGAGGCTAATGGTGGCGTGACCTGCTCCCAACTACATTCTGCACACGAGGAGACTGAGGCCCATGAGGTTGAAAGTTAAAGCCGAGATCCATACATTTAGATCAGTGACAATGTCTGTCTAGAGCCTCAGTCGCAGAAAGTGCCCTTTTCCTTACGTTATGGGGCGGCCTTCTCCAAGCTGGCCAGTGGTCCAGGCTCACTGATGTCCCACGCAAGCACATCTGTGCTCATCTGTACAATACATGGATAAGCAGCTTGGAGCACAGTGTGTTAGATGGACGGGCAGATGACTTGATTTCATTCTGGTCAGAAGAGGTGTACAGATGAGACCCAGGTGCTGGGACAGGACCATGTCCACCCGCCACCACTTCCTGTGACAACAGCACAGACACTGGGGACAGTAGCCACACCCACTAGCCAGGATCACGGGGTGTGGGGGGTCGGTAGTCACACCCACTAGCCAGGATCACGGGGTGTGGGGGGTCGGTAGTCACACCCACTAGCCAGGATCAGAGGGTGTGGGGGGTCGGTAGTCACACCCACTAGCCAGGATCACGGGGTGTGGGGGGTCGGTAGTCACACCCACTAGCCAGGATCATGAGGTGTGGGGGGTTGGTGGTCACACCCACTAGCCAGGATCACGGGTTGTGGGGGGTCAGTAGTCACACCCACTAGCCAGGATCACAGGGTGTGGGGGGTCGGTAGTCACACCCACTAGCCAGGATCATGGGGTGTGGGGGCATTTTTGCATGTTGTTCAATACTCGTATCTTGTCTGTGTTCAAAAATAATTACAGAGAGGTCTTTTTTTTATCTTGACCTGCCCTGGTCTCAGAGTGGCCTTGTCTGAAGTTGGTGCTGAGTGACATTGTTTACACCCATGGGGGTAGTGTCCAGGCTTAGCAGTTCCTGGAAGTTGGGCTGCTTTTCTCCCAGGAGGGAGGAGAGAGCATCCTGGGAACAGACTCCATGATCGGCAGGGGCCAGTTGCTCTCACCTGCCATCCAGAAAGTGGAAAAGAAAGTTTAAGTAGAATGAGAACTGGAGAGCCTCGAGTCTTTCCACTGTGGGTGTTGAAGGTGTTTGTTCAGGAAACAAGGCACAGAGCTGTGTGGAAGGGCCACACGGTGGGACAGTTGGCACCTGTGACCTGCGGCTCCTGCAGAAAACTCCGTTAACTCACTCATCTTGATTCCCCAGAGAAGGTTTTTGGTCACACAGGCCATTCCTAGGGAACCCTACAGTTTGGAGTGATTCGATCTGCTACCAAATCTCTTGGGTCATTTCTTAAGAAGTTGGGAAACTGTCATGAAGTCAGGGTGTCATCTTCTAAAGTAATTTAAACTTGCCTGTAAGGGACCGATTTCTCTTAATCCATTCCGATTGTGTAGGTTCTTGTAGAAATCAGTTTTTCACGCACTCTCCCCTGGCTTTACACTCATGGGGGGGGTCCTTCCCCGTTCTACGTCAAGGAGCCACCATCCTCTCAGGAACTCTTTCCAGACTGGGTTTCTGGCCCAGAGTTTTACAGCTGCACAGATGCCGTGGTTACTGCTCCCCTCTTCAGCAGCGGGTTCTGCACATTTGCATAGGGTGGGAACTGGCCCCCATGCCTGCTGCGCCCTGTTTCTACTTGATTGCAGTGTGAGCCTCTTTTCATCTTGACCACATTCTTCCACTGCACCATCCGTGTGCCCCAAGGCTCCCCACCATGGCACCCCTGGGGACACCTCTGAGCCTGCGTCACACCAATGCCAGCTCCCTGCCATGGGCTGGCTGGGACTTGTGGGAATTCTGGGCACTCTTCAGCCTCTTCGGTCCCCTTTGGAGCCACACTCACTGGGATACGTCCAGGAGAGTGACCTGGCACTGAGCAGCCTGCACCTTCTTGGCTGTGTCCCACCCGCCTTTCCAGGCCCTTTTTCCCCTGGGAAAAGCCCTGGTGAAGAATGTGCAATGTGTGGGAGTTTTCAAACCAGGATTTTAAACTGGTTTCTTTGATGGGTCCATTAGTTATGCTCGTTTTGATCTTGCATTTGAAGTGCGAAGGCTGTCCCGGCACATGACGGCCATAATGGGGCTATTGTTGCCCAGTTCTTTAGGCCCATAAAGGGGCCTTGGACCGCTGGTGGGATGCCAGCAACAGCCCTGCAAGGCCCCTCCTCTCACTTGGGCATCTCACAGACATAAAAATATGGAGTTACAAGCTGCTAGGAGCCATCCTCAGCCCAGTACAATGATTTGTTTGCAGATTAGGAATCAAATCTGGGCAGTTTTAGTGCCTAATAGATATTCATAGGGCATATAACACCATTATCATTTAAATTACGTTCTTTCCTGCCGACGTTCCTCACTGATCTGAGCCCCTGAGCCCTGCGTGTCCGCCTTTCTCTGCTAACACAGATGCAGTCTATGCGGCCATGTGCGCGTGTTTCCTGCCCTGCCAGAATCGGACAAATGTGTCAACAGCTGATACCTTGCAACTCAGGTGAAGCACCTGAACAGTGTTTAAGGGCGGGGGCAAGACACTTTAGAACTTCTGTTGGTGCTCTTCTGGAGAAAATCGGTCTTTAAATGAAAACATATGGATGGGCGAGCTCCCGGGTGCTTCAAATCAGCAGAGGTCTGGCTAACCCCGTGGATTTCGGGAAATTTGACATAAGCAAAGTTCATTAAATCTGGGGCCAGCCAGATTTAATGGCTGATGTTAGCAGACTAATCAATCTTAAGAATTCCCCAAGACTACAACGAAATACGCATTTACAATCCCTGTGTGCCTACGGCCCTGGCCTTCACCTGGGTGGTTTTGACTTTTACCACTTCCTAAAATTTCAGGAATATTATGGGCTTCTGAGTTCACCTGTCTTTTCCGTAGCTTTCATCTGGGAGGGTCAGATGCTCATCTAGCAAATGAGAAAGAATGTTTCCATCTCGTTTATGGAGATCATGTTTTTGTTCCCGTGAATCCATATTCACAGAGTTACACGAGCTGCTCTAATATACTTGCAAGTTTGCTTTTTGACTCAACACACTCCCGGCGGCAGAGAGGTAACGCAGTTCCTCTGTGGATGTTTAGCCTCATTTAGCGCAATTAGAGGGCACGGGGGGGGGGTGTCAGATGTGAAGTTGTGGGATGAACTAAGGGAAGTGGGGAATCATGTCTGCTTCCTTGATAGCCCAGTTTTCTCCATCCACTTGCCCTCCGTCTTTGGGGTCACCTTCCTATGCAGTAGAGACATTTACTATTTCTTTCTGCAACACCGCTGTTTGACAGATCCGCCGTTGATGTTCACTCTAAAGGGGATTACTCAGTATTTGAAGGTGGGAACCCAGCTTTGTCTTGTATCAAAAATCTGCTCTTAACAGTTGAACTCAATGTATGACTAATCCACATTAAAATTTCACAGCACAGAAAAATGCTTCTTAAATTAGAAATATGTTCTATAAATGTAGTCATCTTTTCTTTTCCTTTTGCCAGTAGGTTCTATTTTAGTAATACAAATTTTAAAATAGAGTTGAGGTAAAAGGTTTAAGTAAACATCACTACACGCTGCTTGTAACGGGTTTGTCTCAAGCAATGGAAGAGAATTGCTTTCTCAGGAGAGTGCCAAGCAAGAGAGTTGTCACAGTAAACCTGAGCAAAAATTCATCTAACTGGAAAAAAAACCGTATAAATATATTCCCTGTGGATATGGCGAAAGAAATGCACTATTATTTTATGAAAATTCTTTAGAGCAAGTTTCATGGGGACTTAATTTTTTAAATTATGAAAACAACTGTAGTACATTAATGGAACAATAATAGAATTTCATATCACCACCTACAAAGATTCTGGATTACTAGAATAAATTAACATTTTTTAATCAGAAAGAAAATGTTATGATTATTTAAAAAAACAATCTCCATGTTGTAAGGCTCAGGCATTTTAAATTTTATGTCTTGTAACTTCATTTCTCTTCAGGGCTGAGTCTCAGAATTTTCATTATAAGTCAATTGTTTGGGGGAAATTAAGAAAATGTTGGTGCTTGAGTCCTGCAATTCTTACATTCGTTCTTTGTCTCAAATGCTTTTAGTAAAATTCCAAAGCTGCTTTCCTTCCTTCTTTTTTTTTGAGACAGAGTCTCAGTATGTCACCCTTGATAGAGTGCTGTGGCATCATAGCTCACAGCAACCTCAATACTGCTTTCCTTCTAAACTTCCTGGACCATAACTCTTTTTTGTTCCAAATTCTTACTCTGATCCCCTCTCCTAGCTGGTGTTTTGGGGATAAAGAAGAATGAGAGAGAATGAAAGCAGGATGTGGCTGGTAAGGACTTTGGGGACCCTTCATTCCAGCATCTGCAAGGTTCCCCCAAGGAACTTCAGAGGCGTAGGGGGGTGAAGGGGCTCCAAGGAGCTCCTTCACCTGCCCACCAGCCCCTCTTCTGAGCAGAACCATGGCCTCCTACTCCCAAGTGACCCCAGACTGGTAAGGTACCTCCTGGTGACTGTGTAGGTCTCTAAGGAGGAGAAGAGATGGAACTAAGAAAGCTTTCCCTCGGGTTTGTGTTGGCTCTGGCAAGGGGGAATGAAGGAAAGCGGTACAGCAACTGAGAGCATCCTCCTGCCTCTGATCCTTCAGGCCCAAGTACAGACCCCACGTGCCGAGCTCAGGGTGTGCAGAGGTGGGGGGATGCCGCTCTGCGATGCATGGTGCCTGCACCGAGCTCAGGGTGTGCAGAGGTGATGGGGATGCCGCTCTGCGATGCATGGTGCCTGCACCGAGCTCAGGGTGTGCAGAGGTGGGGGGATGCTGCTTTGCGATGCATGGTGCCTGAACCGAGGTCAGGGTATGCAGAGGTGATGGGGATGCCGCTCTGCGATGCATGGTGCCTGTGTCCTCGGGCAGCCTCCAGGCCCCATCTGCCCATGCAGTGCTGTGCTCTGCAAAGAGTCTTGGGAGGGAAAAGAATTAAGATGGGGCCATTGATTTTGTTGGAGCCAGGTCCCAACTCCCAGTAAACAGAGCGAGTTTCCACTTTTAGAGTTTCGATTGTTTAGCTTAGGGTTTTATTCTTGTAAAAATGCAAGGTGTCTGCAGCCCTTTCAAAGCCCTATGCCCTGCCCTGGTCCCAGCACGCTGATTCTTCTGCAAAGTTGCTGTCTCTGGTTCCCTCTGCTCCCCCTGGCCACACCTCTCTGCTGCCTGGTGCATTTCATCAGCTCCCTTCAAGAACTGTCTCCATCCTATTCAACAGTCAGCCCACACCCTGGAGAAACCATCTTATCTTTTTGAAATCTTGCAGGGGTGTCCAACTTTTTGTCTTTTTGCTGAACATTGTGAGAATAAGAGTTGTCCGGAGCCATACATTAAATTCACAAACACTAATGAAAGCTGATGAGAAAAAAAAAAGCTCTCAAACAATCTGCATGCAGCCCGTGAGCTGTAGGCTGGACACCTCAGTAAGAAGCAGAGGGCCCGTTCGGGGTGGCGCCTGTGGCTCAGTGAGTAGGGCGCCGGCCCCATATGCCAAGGGTGGTGGGTTCAAACCCAGCCCCAGCCAAACTGCAACAACAACAACAACAACAAATAGCTGGGCGTTGTGGCGGGTGCCTGTAGTCCCAGCTGCTCAGGAGGCTGAGGCAAGAGAATCGTGTAAGCCCAAGAGTTGGAGGTTGCCACGTGATGCCACGGCACTCTACCCGAGGGCGATACAGCGAGACTCTGTCTCTACAAAAAAAAAAAAAAAAAAAAAAAGAAAGAAAAAAGAAGCAGAGGGCCCATCCAAACCCTGTCTTGTGTCTCTCAGACACAGTGAGTGTTTATTTTGCGCACAGTTTAGTGCCATATGTGGGAAGGACAAAAAAGTAATGTGAGACCATCTCCTTCCTTCCTCTTGTGTTGGCTGTGAAGAGCAGAAAATCAGAGGTGGAAATTAAAAAATTAATCACCTTTTTTATTCTCTTTATTGAGCATGTGAAATATTGCAGGCCCCGAATAAATATTTCATTGGAAAAGAAACAAATGAACGTCTAAATGGATGAGTGCAGGGCCTGTGCCTGGGTAGTTGGATTAATTAATTAAGTTCACCCCTTGTCTGAAGCATTCACAATATGAAAGGGAAGATAAACTCGCTGTAATTTTCTTCAAAACAAAACAGAATGGCCGCTCTGTCATCAATCATCTGGGAGCAGACAGAAGAGAGAGCAGAATTGTGACTGGTTCCGAAAAGGCTTCCAGAGAAGACGTGAGCAGAGTCCATTAAAAACGACCATCTAGGATTTAACAAGCAGAAATGGTCTTGAAGAACATTCCAGAAACTGGACAGACATGGAGGCTATGGGTCCCAGTCTCCCTTGTTCTACATTCTGGTCCTTGTCACTCACCGGCTGTGGCAGTCCCTGGGTTCCTGGGGATGGCCTGTTGTGGCTGCCAGAGAACTTGGGAGGAGCAGGACTCAGTTCCATAGGCAGGCAGTGGGCAGGACGCCTGGTGCTCCCCAGAACACAGGCATGGGGGCTGCTGCCTTGTAGGTCCGGTCCCCATTTCACTAACTAGTCCTGGGACCCTGGAGAAGTTTGCTCCTGAGATCCTTAGGTTTCTCCCCTAAGATTTCTCCCTGGGAGGTGGATGAACTCGACTGGCCTCCCATGCCCCTGTGAGGTAGCAGCTGGCTGCCAAGGAGGACCAGGAAGGAAGGTGATTGTTCTCTCCTGCTGCAACACTGTGATCTCACAAGAATTCAGGACGACTCTTCCCCTGGACACCAGAGGAGCAGGGCCTGGGCTGTGATGCTGGTAGGAGCCCATGGGAGTATGGTAGGACCCTCATACTGACCAGCCCCATGCACTGACCATGCCCTGCACTGGCTGCCGCCCTGCACTGACCAGCCCCCTGCACTGACCATGCCCTGCACTGGCTGCCCCCCTGCACTGACCAGCCCCCTGCACTGACCATGCCCTGCACTGGCTGCCACCCTGCACTGACCAGCCCCCTGCACTGACCATGCCCTGCACTGACCAGCCCCCTGCACTGACCATGCCCTGCACTGGCTGCCACCCTGCACTGACCAGCCCCCTGCACTGGCCAACACCTGTTCTGATTACCCCTTGCACTGACCACCACATGCACTGACCACCCCCTGCACTGGCTGCCGCCCTGCACTGGCTGCCCCCTGCACTGGCCACACCCTGCTCTGATTACACTCTACACTGACCACCCCCTGCACTGACCAGCCCCTGCATTGGCCACACCCTGCTCTGACCACCTCCTGCACTGACCACCCCCTGCATTGGCCACCGCCTGCTCTGCCAACTCCTGCGCTGACCACCCCCTGCACTGGCCAACACCTGTTCTGATTACCCCTTGCACTGACCACCACATGCACTGACCACCCCCTGCACTGGCTGCCCCCTGCACTGGCACTGTCTGCACTGGCCACACCCTGCTCTGACTACACCCTACACTGACCACCCCCTGCACTGACCACCCCCTGCATTGGCCACCACCTGCTCTGCCACCTCCTGCACTGACCACCCTCTGCTCTGACCACCCCATGCACTGGCCACCCCTGCACTGACCTAATTCTCACAAACAGGACAGGCATTACATGTATGTATCAACACAGTAGGCCTAGCACCTTTTGGGGACCAGCTTCGTGTGCTGACCAGTCTGTTACAGTCCTTGGGAGTTCACCTTACAAAAGTTCGGCTGTATCTTCACTGTAATTTCTTCTACAACAAGAAGAAAGAATTGGACATAGGGACAGTGACTTAGGCATGAGTTACATCCATCTTTATATCAAGTGGGTCATAAATATACCCTTACTATTTATTTGGAGGAAGCCCCCAGGGCCCAGGAAAGTCCCCAGGAACACACAGGACAAAGGCTATCCCAGTCTCTCTGCTTCCCCCCATAAACGTGGTACTGGTGATACAGAGCGGAAACTCTCTGTCAGGAGCCGGCCCGACTTCTCTCTGGTTCCCCCTGTAAACGTGGTACTGGTGATACTGGGCGGGAACTCTCTGTGAGGATCGGCCCGACTGCGTGCCTGCAGCCCCGTTTCTCCCCCTAGCGGTGCTCCAGGTTTTCCCCCTTCACGTCCTACTGTCCCTTGTAGTCTCTGCCCTTCCTTGTGACAGCAGCTGTTGACTTGCATTTTGTCCGGTCTGGGAAGGCCCCCAGCTCCCATTCCCTCCTATGTGGCCGTCTCTTGCTGTGACTATAATAGTCACACCTGGGCACCCAGAGGACCTTGCGGGGTTATCTGGACCAGCTGTCTTTAGGACTTTGTGTTTTCCACAGCAGCTTATGGCTAAGGGAACCACTCATGGCACCACGCAGGTTGCCCTTCTCTGGTGGATGTTGGGGAGCCACACCTGCCTGATGGACAGGCCCCAGATGGACTCCGAGTTCCCTCCAGTGATGTAGCTGGAAGCCGCGGGTGAGGCCAACCCCGAAGCCCCAGGTAAGGCCAACCCCGACTGTACAGAGGGGCATGATTGGAGTGTAAGGTGGCTCAACTCCTGAGGGATGGACGGGGACAGGACTCAGGTCTGTGGGCTGTCCTTCCAAGCCACCGCCCCACTGCCTGGGATGGGGTCAAAAGTTGGACGGACAGGAGGAGGCTGCATCACAAACCACAGGCTTTGTACCGCTGGGACGCTGTGCAGTCTGCAGATAATTTGTCTGAACGTGACGATGTTTATTTGGAAACACTCAGGGGCCTGGTGTTCAGCACTGTGTAGGTGTTAATTAAGATCTAACCCTACAGATTTCCTCAGAGGGAGAAATAAATGCACAGGTGAGCTTGCATGTACTGGGAGCACGGCGTGGGGAGTGCCAGGTATGGGGCAGGGGTGCCCCGGTGCTCTGGGAGGTAATGGCAGACCCTAAAAAAATGACCCAGCTGACTTTGGCAGTGGGGCGGTGCTTGCTCAGTGCTAGCATGGTCCGAATAAGAAGAGTCTGGCAGACGTTTGAGGCCCAGTCGGCTCAGGGGTATTTATTTGTCCAGGCGTGGTGTGGGCAGTATGGGTGGTGTGGATGGTGTGGGCAGTGTGGCCTGTGTAACACCAGGGAGGCACCATGCAGGGTGTCACACAGGGAAGGGGCCCCACCTCTCTCTGAAAAACCACAGTCAAGAGGGAATACTTCTGACTCTTCTAGAGAGTTCTTTGGTTATACTTGCCAAGGACACAGGAGGCATGGATACTGGGATGAACCCTTGAAATTCAAAGGGAATTTGAACTGAAGAGAAAGTTCCTTGATTTTCTACTTTCAAAGAGTGACCATCCCCAAATGAACACAGCTGTTATGGACACCACAGGGAAAGGAAACAATATGCTCACAAGTTACTGAGAATCAGCAAAGGCAGAGGCTGACTGTGGGGCTCAGGCCATGAAGATTCTAAAGTTGTGGTCAAGTATGACCTGCTGGACCAGGAGCAGATTACAGCCATGGGGGGGTCAGGCCCAGTGTCAGCTGACCCCTGTCTGAGAGGCAAACCCAGATGGCAGGACGACCTCTTGTTCACACACCAGCGTTGTCTCTGCACAACGCACATCGCTCACCGAGGGATGGGCTTTCCTCCCCTCATCAGTATCTGTCCATCCTTCCTTCCTCCTTCCTCCTTCCTCCTTCCTTCCTTCCTCCTTCCTTCCTCCTTCCTTCCTTCCTCCTTCCTTCCTCCTTCCTTCCTTCCTCCTTCTTTCCTTCCTCCTTCCTTCCTTCCAGCCCATGCTGTGTGGGGGCTCCAGTAGCATAGAATTCTGAAGACCAACGTCTCCGGAGGTGCTGAGCTGGTTTTCTACAATACATAGTGCTGTCTTCCCACATGCAGCCAGGACCGGGGCAGGAGCAGAAGTGCAGAGAGAGACTGAGTGACCCAGAGGGGAGAGCAGAGGGACCCCTGAGTGACATGAGGTTGGTGCTGAAGGGACTAACAGGCAACTCAATAGGAAAAAGCAGAGGCCTCCTCGGCACCACGATTCAAACGCCGAGCATGTTCACCATGGCCAGTAAATAAGATGACCTCCCAAGTGTCCTGCTCTGACCAGCCTACCCCGAGGGCAAGGAGCCCTGACAAGCTGCCCTGGGAGGTTCACATGAGCTCTAAGGTGCAGGCAGGATCTGAGGTGCTCCTGGCAGTGACCGAGGAGAGAAGGGGGATGTCCAGGCTGAGGTGCACCACCCTGCACCCAGGCACGAGTTCCAGAGGTAGGGGTGATGTTTCATTTGAGAGAAAGTTTTAGAATTCTTTAATTTTACTCAGCCCTAACATAGAAAAACCCATCATTTTGATGAAAAGAGAGTTCAATTGTCGCTCAGGCTCAAACAGCCACCTATAGGCATGGGTCTGAGCAGAGCCCCAGCTCCTGAGATTTGGAGCGAAGTCTTTCTGCTGTGCACCCACTCACGACCCGTCAGTGAAGGCCGCTCTGCCCATCTCCACCTGCCAGCTGGGCAGCCGGCCTCCCCGAGACAAAGCCCCTTCAAGGCGCTCAGGAGGGCATGAGGAAATAAATTAGGCACCAGCAACTCCCAGCCATCATTTAAAGAAATCACCATTCAGATCCTGGGGTTCTCTGGGTGGCCATGAATATCGCTGGTAATTTCCTTCCTGCCAGGCAGCAATTCCTCCAGATCCACGTGACAATCTGGTGAATATTAAGTTGTCATCACTGTACGGCTTCTTCCACTTCATTTTACTTTACTGCTGAGGTTATGGGCTCAATGTTGTAGTTACAGTTTATTTCACTCACTGTCAAGACCTACTGGGGTCACTTCTCAGCTTCCTGGAGCTCATCCAGAGCTCGTGGGTCTATTGGCTCCTTCGTGGGGGGCACTGGGAGCTGCAGTGTGCAGGTGCGGCCGTTACTCCTGGCTCACTAGCGCCGACACCCAGCCCTCCTTGTGGTGAACAGCTACCACACGGTCCTCTTTCCTCGTCCCTGTCCCAGCGTCCTAGCAGTCATCCTCTCAATGCTGTGGTATCCACCACGTGCGCAGCTGTGTGAGCGTGTAACACACGCTCCCATCTGCCCAGCACTGCTGTGCTGACACGCCTTGCTCTGGACGTGCTGACCCTCGTTGCCTTGTCTGAGCTGCCACCAACCTGAGTGGGAGCCTGGGGCTCAAATTCAACCCCGGCTTGTCCCAGACTCTGACAGCCACATGTACAAAGGTAACACTGCACGAGGGCTTAGATTTTTATCTTTTCTGAGAAAATTCCTAAACCAAGTGGCAGGGACCGTTCCAGTTGCTGTTGCTCAGATTGTGGCCCCTGGACCAGCAGCTTGACCCCACCAGGAAATGCAGGTTCCCAGGCCCCGCCTGGACCAGCTGCCCCAGAATCTGCACTGTAACAAGGCCCCGGTTAGACCTTGGGAAGGGTGCTTAGATCCATCCGAGGGCTCCACACTCAACAATTGTGCAGCTTCCCAAGAGCTATTTGTGTGGCTTATGTTTATCTATATTAACCATGTTGGAAATTTAAATTATAAACATTTTAAGATATTTATTACTGTATTTAAAAAGGATAATCACCCTATTACATGTTAATATGAATCAATGTTTTATGAAAAATAACTATATTTTTATAAAAAATTAGGGAGAATGACGGTGGTGTTTTGCATTTCTGCAAATCTCATTAATATTTGGCGTAATAGAAGACAGCTGGGTTTCCCTATCTGCTTCGACGTTCAATAGATGGCGATGGCAGAGATCACAGATCTTCCAGAATATACCACTGAGAATAAGAGTGAGAAAGACAAAATGTCTTAGAATAATTACACATATAGTTACAATATTTTATAGCAATAAGTCTAAACAATTGTAATGATAAATAAATTTTTCCTCAATAAAATAATTAAGGAAATAGGTTTGATCTGGTTGTCCTCCTGAGCAGCCCTGGAGCATCGCTGCTCCCAAGCCCAGGTTTCTCACCTGTGTGGTGCTGTGGCCTCAATCCCAGAAGGCACCTGCCGTGCGGCTGCCTGGACGACAGGAAGCATCACACACCCTGCTGCGGGGGAGGAGAGAGGAGATGGAGACTCAGCTAAGGGAACCCTGATATCCGGACGGAGACCTCTGACCCTCTGCCCTCCTCTCAGAGTTGGAAGGATTATTTATAAACTGCTAAAAAATAAATCAGGTTAGGGCTGTGCCTATAGCTCAAAGGGGTAGGGCGTTGGCCCGATATGCTGGAGGTGGTGGGTTCAAGTCCAGCCCTGGCCAAAAACTGCAAAAATAAATAAATAAATAAATAAATCAGGTTGTAAAATAACTAGGGTGCTATGAAAGAAAACAAAGTAATGAACAGTAAGCATTATTGTTCATGACGTCTTCAACATTTCTGCAGACCGCTCAGCTTATAACAAACAGTGTCCTCATGATTGCTGCAAACCTGCAGGGGCCCCCCAGACCTCTCCCCTCCCCCCAGGAAAGAGATCACATTCGTAACTCACAGCAGCACCCAGCCACTGACGGTCTGCACAGCAAGAGCAGCCTGCACCTGCAGTCGGAGTAGCTCTGCAGGGAGGGTGGACCTGGCCATGATCGGGAGCCGTGGAAGGCAAACTGTAACAGGAAACCCACGCTCGTCATGGGATCAGAGACAAGGAAGTTTTGATATTAGGAAAATTGGGGGAAATGGGAAATTGGTGGTTTGAAGCAAGATTCTTCGGTGTGTTAGAACCAAGTCAACTATAGAATGGACTGGGATACCCGACGCAGGAGTGGGTGGTGGCAGGTGCAGGTCTGCTGTTTGGTGACCTGGAAGGACATGCAGTCAGGGGCCCTGGGGAGCGGACGCACTGCTGGACTGCGGCTTGTTCCTCATCCCTGTCCCCAGGTGGGACCAACCTTTCTGTCCTGGTCTCAGTAGATACTTGCTGACTCTTTTGCCAGGATGGCTTCTGACTGAAGAGCTCACGCCTCTTCTCACCGTAAGTCTGCTTCGCCCATCCCCGTCTCCGCAGTACGGGGAGTTCTGCCAAAAAAGCGTGATGGGGAAAGGGCCTGACCTGTCAGTTCAAGTGGGAGACACAGGAATCATTTTGCATTGTCAGACCCTGTGCCACGGTGTATGTCCAAAAAAGGCCCAACTAAAGATTTTGCTTCAGAGTTTTACACCCTCCGTGTACTGCGATACTGCTGTATTTTCAGGGCAACCAAAATTCAGGTGGATAGTTGCCCATGGGATGTCAGCTGCAACCTTACCAGCCTGTTTTTGTGATTGGTAATTTTAACAATTTGCCATTTTACTGCGTGTTTTTCTACACCACAAGTCCTCTGAAAAGTGGGGCAGCTGTTTGCATCGTAAAAGACAAATTTGCCTTGAAATGACTGTTATTTTGAATCTATGAATCATTTCAAAGGACATTTGCAGTGCAGTTAGACGTGTAACTCTGTGCTCTTATTAACACATCTGCAGGTGAAGTCGTGGGACTCCGAATGACAGTCAGTCTACAGATAGACTGCCCTCAGCAAGCATGATCGTCCACAACACCCTTATAATCCAGGTCCCCTAACAAGGACTTTGACCTGTGTTTGAGCTAAAGCAATGTTCATTTTCTTAAGGGAACATACCTTATTGTATTTTGTTATAGATCTTATTATTGCAAACTTCTTGCACATAAAATGTAATAGTAAAAATTCCTTTGACATATTAGCAGCCTGTATTACACAAAACTGATAAAAAATAGATTAAAAATTAAACATTTATGACCCCAGGAACTGCTGAATAGACTATGTTGAGAGCAACATCTGTAACCATAAAACCCCCGACTCTGGAGATCTGAATCTGCCTGGTGTGCTTACTTAATTACTGTGCAGAGTAACTTGCTGGGTCCAGATAGGACAATGGCTGGGTTGTAAAAAAAATATTATTCCCTCGGGAGTTGTCTTGTGCAAATTCTAGAGGGGAAAATTCTCTTTCCAATACCCAAGCGTGACTTCCATTCCTATTAAATGGAGTCCTGTGCACTTTGCAATGGAATAAAGGACCCTGGAGCAGAGAGATAAAACAATAGCACCAACCCCATCTCACGTGAGCAGTGTTGCTTAACTTCTAACTTTTCAACCTGTGAGGAAAGAATAAAACTTGAACTCCTCAATTATGTGAACAATGTGGCATGTGGATGTTTTCATTGACTATTGTCGAGCCACAGCTTGGTTGTACGCTGGGCCCCCTTTGTTCCTGGCCCCTCTGTCCATTCAGGATCACAGGCGTCTGCAGACAGAAGTGTGCGTTGGTCATTTCTGTGGCCTCAACAGTGTTTGGGACAGAAGGAAGCATTCTCAATAAATCCATTTTAAAACAAACTGTGGAGAAATCACAGTTTTTGCTGAATCCTATTAGTACATTTGTTATTTTAGAAGACATCGTGCCTGAGAGGTGCTTTTCCTTTCTGGCAAGCTGACCACGGCAAATTCAGCATCCATAAGGGTAGACCCCACCAAGCCCACGGAGGTTCTTAATCAGGTCAGATGTAAGTTGCCACATAGCAGTTTTTAAGTGGCGAACTGAATGGGTCCCCAGCATCAGCAGAAAACAGAAACTGTGCCTATCTTGCTGGAGAGTGGGGAACAGTGAGCCCCCAAAGCAGGTTTTACTTCCAGCTCTGATGCCAAATAACCATTCTGTCTCAAGTTCTCAAGGTCACTATTTATTATTAGTCACTTGAGGTTACAATATTTATCTTAGAGGGTACTGTAAAGATGAAACAAGATCAGAGGTGCAAAACTTAAAAATTCAGTGTAGACTCCACATGGTTGTAAAAATCATTATTCTTTTTATAAAGAATCATTTTCTTGTTGCTGACTGAATTATAGCAAATGAGGATGGAAATGGAAGCCACGTAATTCTCCTAGAAGTGTTTCCAGAAACAAAGAGAACTTTTAAATGTGAGTACCCTAAGTCATTCCAGGCCCCAACAGGGCTGAGCTGTGGGAAACTCAACAGCGACTGTGCCTTGGCGCGAAAGTGGGGACAGTCCCCGGGGAAGGAGGCAGGGGAGTTACTGGAGTCAACAGGAAGACGCACACAGCACAGCACTGAACATCTTCTCAGACACTCCCTCAATCAGGAAAGCAGCACTGGAGCCTGCAAGGTGTCTGGAGTTACACCGGTTTGTCACATCCTCACTGACTGAAAAGTGACAGCCTAATAATGGCCTTGGGTACGACCCCTCCCGATTAACCAGCACTCTCAGTTGGCTTATTTCCCCATCTTGCTAAATAACTTAGTAGCGACTTTCAGAAAAGCCTGGGAAAATACAAGACTGACCTTGGGTGATTTGACTTTTACCCTTACCAACACTTTAATGAAATCTTGGAAGTCCTGGGGAGCTGGGGGCAGTGGCAACACCAGCCGCGTGGTCAGCTTGCCAGGAAGGCACAGCATCTCTCAGGCACAATGTCTTCTAATTCTAGATTCCTACCGCGATCAGCACAGAGGAACGATTGCGGCCTGATGAACACACAGGGAATGTTATTCTTAGTTTGTACTTATGGTCACATCGGGATCCTCCTGTGTCCTGTTTGGGATTCTTCCCCCCTGGTGCAACTAACTGGATCAACCAAAGAGCAAACCAAAATTCTTGGAGCCCACATGGCTCCTGGTCCAGCTCCCGCAGTGCCACGTGGGAGCTGGCTGGAAACAGGTCCTGAGCCCGTCCCAGGGCTCCCCAGCTGGGTGAATGGACAAGCTCTGAGAGCTCTGATGCATCACATTTGCACTCTCCCTGGCTCCACCAACTTAGGAAGAATTTCACTGTGTCCTGCCATTTCCCCTTGATTTTCCTTAGATCCCTGGTTCTCAAACACTAATGTGCGTCAGAACCACCCATCCCAGCGGAGCTGCTGACCATCTTAGAGCTCCGGATGGGCAGAGCTGGGCTGAGGCTTGTGGACCTGCAGTTCTGGAAAGTTCTCTGGGATGCCAGCCCTGGGGCTGCCCATTGAGAACCACTGTCCCGTGGAAATACCAAACTCCTGACTTGGCCACTAGCACCTTGAGGACTGGGGAGCACATTTTGACACACACTAAATCACTCGCTGTGGTTTCATAGCCTGGCCAGGCTAGGAGAGCGGCCAGCAGAGACAAAAGCAGGAACTTGGGAGGTGAGAAAGAAGATGTGATTTAAGGGAGGCCTATGACAGGTGCGGCTGTCGTGGGAGTGAGGGGAGGAGGGCAGCACTGGGGACAGGGACACGAGGGTGCCACCATCTACCCAGAATGCCAGCGAGACTGAGCTCCGGGGCTGGGGAGGTGGGAAGGTGGGAAGCAGGTAGCCGGGATGCGGGCCCCCGAGCATCTCTGTCCCTTCTCTCCTCTGCCCCTGAGTGTGGTGACTGGCTTATAAGCTGTTACTCACAGATCAACTGTGCTAATTCTTAAATATCTGTAAGTTGTGACAAAATGGCTGCTTACCCTCCTCCTTAAAAGGTGAAGTGTCTGGTTTTGCCCGAGGGTCTGCTGTCCAGGATAATGAGTGGCCTGTGTTCATGGCCCCGCAGGCTTCTGTGAGTCCTCACGGTGAGAGGGACTGAATCTGGCCATTATAAACTTGTGTTTTTATGTATTGATTTGCTTGTCATCAGGTCCTAATTCCCATAGAGTTTTATTCAACAAAAAGGAGATTTGAGTTGACCCCATCTTCTTTTCTTGTGTATTTATTTATTTATTTTGAGACGGAGCCTCACTCTGTCACCTTGGGTAGAGCGTGGTGGTGTCACAGCTCACAGAAACCTCAAACTCTTGGGCTCAAGAAATTCTTGCCTCAGCCTCCCAAGTAGCTGGGACTACAGGCACCTGTCACAACACCCAGCTAGTTTTTCTATTTTTAGTAGAGACGGGGTTTCACTTTTGCTCAGGCTGGTCTCAAACCCCTGAGCCCAGGCAATCCATCCCCCTCGGCCTCCCAGAGTCCTGCAATTAGTTCTGAGCCCACCCACCTGAGGGACCCTATTTTCAACAAATCTATTTCT
Organism: Nycticebus coucang; assembly: GCF_027406575.1. Lineage (NCBI taxonomy): Eukaryota > Metazoa > Chordata > Mammalia > Primates > Lorisidae > Nycticebus > Nycticebus coucang. The sequence goes on along the minus strand of NC_069799.1, from coordinate 66,942,644 downwards.
TTGACTATTGCTTTATAGTGAAGATTGGTATTTAGTGTTTATTCTACTGGCCCTTTGAAGCCCTCATTCAGAAAGGTGCCTTCCTGATCCTACACATTTCCAGAGCTCTCTCCGACTTCAGTTAGCACATGTGTTTTATCAGAGGATTTATGTACAGCCTTTTATGTGAGGATTTATTGACAAACACTTCCCAGCCCCCACCACTTACCCAGTGAAAGTGTATGATGTAATGGTTTTTAGCCTATTCACAGACATGTCCCAGCATCACTGTAATTTTTAGAACGTGAATATTTCCCTCATCAAAAAAAAAAAAAGAAAGAAAAATGAGGGAAATATTCACGTTCTAAAAATTACAGTGATGGTGGGACATATCTGTGAATAGGCTAAAAACCATTACATCATACACTTTCACTGGGTAAGTGGTGGGGGCTGGGAAGTGTTTGATGTGAGGCCCTGGACAGCCTCTAACCCGCCATGTGCCTCTCGGAGTTCCCTGTTGTGGGCGTTTCACAGGGATGAAGTTACAGCGTGTGTGGTCCAGGGTGCTAGCTTCGTCCACTTATCATAATGGTTTATTTTGTTTCTGTTTTTAAATAAACTTTTTATTGTAGAATAGTTTTAGATTTACAGAAAGGTTGATCATACTAAGAGTTCCTCTCCACAGCACAGCCAGCCTCCCTGTTATTACAATCATATTCAGTGAACCAAGACTGAGGTGTGTTGACTGAAGCCCACGCTTCATTCACAGGCCCTCCGTTTTTCTGTGCTGCCCTTTCTGCTCAGGGAGCCCACCCTGGATCCCACGTGGAACATCTTTGTCTTGTTTCTCAGACTCCTCTTCACAGAGCATTTTTTCAAACTTTCTGTATATTTTAAAAATTTATTTTTTAATTGGAAAATGAACATTTTATGTATTTATGATGTGTGACATGATAACTTGAAATATGTACACATCAGGGAACGGCAGAGTTGAGCTGACGGGTGCATGCGTCCACTGACATGATTGTCTTCTGTGGTGAGAACACTTAAAATCTACTCTAATGGTGATTTTTAACTAGGCAATGCATTGTTAAAAACCGTAGTCCCCGTGTTATACGGCAGTTTTTAGTAGGTGGGTTTGCACTCATTTCTGTATTGTGTGCTAAAGTTGGAAAGTGTGTTTGTATCTTGAACAACTGAGCAAGTGGGATGTTTCCTGCCCCCACAGGAGCTTCAGTGTCAAAGGCTGTGGCTACGTGAGGACTCTGAATAACAAAGGGAAAGAATTGTCAAGAAAATAGAGGCCACACCTACAGGTCACTCAGGGGAGAGGACAGTGTGATTTCACGAAGATAAGTACTTGATTACTTAGGTAAATCATGATTTCCAAAGCAAACACTTGTGTCTTGGGTGGTGTGGTTGTAGCTGGGGGAGTTGAGCCGTGGCCCAGATCCCCACATGAGGCTACCAGACCAGTGGCCCCTGGCTGGTGACTGAGGCCCCTGTTCTGGTCTGTGGCTCGTTCTGACAGTTGGAGGTTAATGATGCACATGTGGAGTCAGTGGTAGCTGTCCTCCTGGGGCACACACTCTGGTGGTGTCAGGGACAGGTTGCTGGTGGCCATGACTGGGATCAGCCCTTGGGCTGCAGGTATCTTTAGAAGTCCCCTGGAGCCTGCGCAGGAAGCCAGGAAGCCACCCGGCAAGTCAGGGTGAGAGCCTGGGTAGGTGTGGAGCCACCGGGAGGTGACCAGAGCTGGCTGTGAGCCTGGGGCCTGGGACAGTGGATACGCCAGATAGGAGCTGACCTTCAGGTGCAGAGGTGGGTGTGAGGGCTCTGCCCTCCTGGGCTTGCATTAGAATGTCCACTCTGGAAGTCCTGTGGCCAATGACCTTGGGAGTTTCTCACATTACCCGTTTCCTCATCTCACAACCACAATTGGATTAAATGACCTCAAGATCGCTCCCATCTCTAAGGTGTAGAGTCTTTCAAAAACACTATTCACTCAAATAATGACAACTAAGTTCATAGTCTTTAACTTTTCTAGCTATAAATCAGAGAATGTTGTGGACAAAAAAAAAAAAAAAAAAAACTCTATTAACTAAATAGTCATCCAAGATAAAAGTTGTTTACAATGTCTTCTACATTTTTAGAAGTAATATCAACCTGAATAAAAAAAATTAACAAATCATTTTTTTGTATTTTGTTCTGTGAAATAGATGGCAGATGTAAGTAAAAGTACTCTATATTTAAAAAATGAATTGGAAAATCTTCATACAAAGGAATACTTGCCCTCAAATGGAAATCTCTTTTTGCCAATTTTGTCCCCAGCTGGTCCAGGGTGGTCTGCAGTTTCTCAGGAATTAGGGGCTGGTCATGGAGATGCTGGAAGCATCTAAATGCTGCAGCTCTGGGCACCAGGGGCTCATGGGGCCTTTAATCGCTACCTGCGTGGGGACAGCCAGAGAAGGCCCTTCAAGGTTTTGAGGGTATGGAAAATTTTCAGAGAAGAAACAAGCATTTGTGGGATATTTTCTTAAGTATTTCACCTGTGCCTTTTAGCCAGAATAGAAGGTCCCGAGAACAGAGAGTTTTGTCGCATGTGATGAACGGAGACTCATTCTCGATAGGACCTATCCTTCGTAATGCCTTGCTCCACACCCACTGAGATAACAGAGCTCCATTATTTAGTACAGATTTTCCTAATTGCAAAACACTTTATGATTTATCACGCAGCCTGTGATTAGACGAAGTTGGACCAGTCAATACCCTATTAATTGTCTGTGGCTGCTGTACGTGAACCCACCAACATCCGGGTTCAGAAAGCTGTTATCTCAGCCAGTGGCCAACATTATTCATATTTTTTATAAATACAAAAGGCTCATTACATCAAAAGAGGAAGCCATTATGCTAAGAAAAATGGAATGCGATTTATACGGGAGCAGATGGATCACTCTGAGTTACAGGGACAATCATTCAATGTGCTGATCATATCCTGCTCGTGAGTAGCGCAGAGAAGACGGCGTCTGTGAGACCAGCGTCACCAGCAGATGCCTCGTGAGTGTGTCGCAGCTGGCGTTTCCTGCAGGGGTCATTATTCAAGTGAACACCGAAGTCTCCTGATTGGAAAAACCAAAATTCTCCTGAGGGAGACTCACAGCGGCCGATGCCCACACACAAGTGAGCGTGCACAGGGGCCCAGGCAAAAGGTTGTGACCCCCCCCCAATAAGAGCAATTGGAGCCGTAGGACCCTGAGACCACCTCACTCACTGGTGTGTGGCTTCCCAGTGAAGCCAACAAGAGCAGACTCTCGGGGACCTTGCCAGTTCCCATCACATGATTATTTCTGCCATGTCTGGTCTACACAGATCCCACGAGGAATGGGTTTCCATGCGCCCAGAATAATGCAGCAGGAGGTGCCGAACATGAACAGTCTAACACAGAAAGCTCTTGTCCACGTCTATCAAGTCCTGGAAGAATTTCAGAAAGGTCAGAGCCAGGTGTAGTCAGAGCCAAGTGTGGTCAGAGCCACGTGTAGTCAGAGCCAAGTGTGGTCAGAGCCAGGTGTGGTCAGAGCCAGATGTGGTCACAGCCAGGTGTGGTCAGAGCCAGGTGTGGTCAGAGCCACGTGTGATCAGAGCCACGTGTGGTCAGAGCCAGGTGTGGTCAGAGCCATGCGTGGTCAGAGCCAGGTGTGGTCAGAGCCAAGTGTGGTCAGAGCCACATATGGTCAGAGCCAGGTGTGGTCAGAGCCAGGTGCGGTCAGAGCCACGTATGGTCAGAGCCAGGTGTGGTCAGAGCCAGGTGTGGTCAGAGCCACGTGTGGTCAGAGCCACATATGGTCAGAGCCAGGTGTAGTCAGAGCCACATGTGGTCAGAGCCATGTGTGGTCAGAGCCAGGTGTGATCAGAGCCAGGTGTGGTCAGAGCCACATGTGGTCAGAGCCACATATGGTCAGAGCCACGTGTGGTCAGAGGCAAGTGTGGTCAGAGCCACATATGGTCAGAGCCAGATGTGGTCAGAGCCAGGTGTGGTCAGAGCCAAGTGTGTCAGAGCCAGGTGTGGTCACAGCCACATGTGGTCAGAGCCAGGTGTGGTCAGAGCCATGTAGGGTCAGAGCCATGTGTGGTTAGAGCCAGGTGTGGTCAGAGCCAGGTGTGGTCAGAGCCAGGTGTGGTCAGAGCCAAGTGTGGTCAGAGCTACATATGGTCAGAGCCAGGTGTGGTCAGAGCCAAGTGTGGTCAGAGCCAGTTGTGGTCAGAGCCATGTGTGGTCAGAGCCAGGCGTGGTCAGAGCCACGTGTGATCAGAGCCAGGTGTGGTCAGAGCCAGGTGTGTCAGAGCCAGGTGTGGTCAGAGCCAGGTGTGGTCAGAGCCAGGCGTGGTCAGAGCCACGTGTGATCAGAGCCAGGTGTGGTCAGAGCCAGGTGTGGTCAGAGCCATGTGTGGTCAGAGCCAGGCGTGGTCAGAGCCACGTGTGATCAGAGCCAGGTGTGGTCAGAGCCAGGTGTGTCAGAGCCAGGTGTGGTCAGAGCCAGGTGTGGTCAGAGCCATGTGTGGTCAGAGCCAGGCGTGGTCAGAGCCACGTGTGATCAGAGCCAGGTGTGGTCAGAGCCAGGTGTGGTCAGAGCCATGTGTGGTCAGAGCCAGGCGTGGTCAGAGCCACGTGTGATCAGAGCCAGGTGTGGTCAGAGCCAGGTGTGTCAGAGCCAGGTGTGGTCACAGCCAGGTGTGGTCAGAGCCAGGTGTGGTCAGAGCCATGCCCTGAAAGAAAAAAAAAGCAGCTGTTTATTGTGTTGCAAGACTTCAAAAAAAACAGTTAAAAACTGTGAAAGTCCCCCAGCTCTGTGGGTCTCCCATGGTGGCCCATAATCTATCCATCTAACACACTTCTTCTGATGTCACATTTTCTTTTAGTTATTTTTAATCACAATTCAGTGTGTATTTCACCTTCTCATCACTTTCCATACTGGCGGTATAAATTGTGTAGAGATTTCTAGAGAGTTCTCATTCGTGCGAATCTGCCTCCTCCAAGTGCCCAGTGTTGACATCCTGTGTGAGGGTTATGTGCGTCCATAAAAATACTGGAACCCTCTCGAGGAATGACTAGATGTCCCTTCTGCACATGTGCATTTGTGAAAGATAAAATCTCTCGAGTCTTGGCTCTTTGTGTATGCAGGGGTGGGTGATGTGGTGACCCATCGTGGTTTTTGATATATCCCTCCAAAAGACAATATCTTGTCCATCGACATATTTCAAATGACACATAAACCGGGGGGGGTTGAAAGGGGCCCCAAGTTCTCAGAGCACAGCCCGGAACCTGGCGGAGGCGGGGAGGGAGGGAGAAAGGCAGGGCCCCTCTTCCTTAGGAATCTTCCCTGGAAACCCAAAAGTGTGACAATTTTACGCTAAATTCCACCTAGATGATCCTAAACCTTACCAACCCCGTTCAGGGTCCTCATCAATGCTGTAGGGTAACTAGATCTGTATATTTTCTATTACACTTTTCAACTTACCATAGAAACATTTCAGGAAAAAAGAGATACACTTGACTATATTTTTAAAAAGACAATTTGAGAATAAGAATCAACGAACAGGAACTTGAACAATCTGGTCTAATTATTAAGATATAAGTGATACAGCTTTCTGGGTGAGGGGCAAGAAGTTCTTTTTAGATTTTGGTCCTTTTTATTCTAAAATAAATCTTATTTAGTTTGAATATTCTTAGGGAAAGAAAAACATCAAACCTTTAAGTTATGTTTGTCTAACAGATTGGAGTATGGTTGTGGGTGCCAAGCAGAACCATCACTTTCTAAAGAAAAAAAACTTTCCTTGAGAATATTCTAGGCATTGCCATTCTCCAGCTCCTCATTCTGAGACCTTGTTATCATTGTTTAAATAAAGCACCAACTAGGATGCCAACTTGAAGCTCAGAAAAGACTATGATAAATGATTCTTTCCAAATGTGATGAAGTCTTTCTGGTTCATTTCAGCCCTATAATTGTCGTAGAGGAAAGACCCAAAGTTCTGCTTGAGAGAAAAATGTTAGACCAAATACAGAAAGTTGGGGGACCAGTCCCCAAAGACTTAGATATGTCGGTAATCCATGGCCTCGTGAAGAGTCGTTTACACTCTGGAACCTGGGCAGGGGGTGAGTCAGACAGTCAGACTCGAGCTGCAGATTCTCTCAGAGATCCAGGGACAAATTCTCTGCTCACAGACCTTCAAGGTCTGGGGATATACCAAGTGTGCTTCTGACCCTGTCCCTTCAGTGGGGACCGGAAGTGCCCGTCAGGCAGAGAGGAACAGTACCCCATGGTGTGTGCGGGGGACTGGAGGTCGGTGGTAACAATCAGATGAGCACAGGTGGTTGCAGGCAGAAAAAGGGGGGAAAGCAGACACTACACATGGCTGCAAGAATGACAGCTGGAAAGCTGCCTGGGGGGTGACCAGCAGGTTCCCAGTTTCTAAGGCATTCTTCCACAGTCCAAGGTTAAAATATTGGTGAGAGAAGAAAGGACACACAATTAAAAGAAACACGGGAGTCGGGCGGCACCTTTGGCTCAAAGAGTAGGACACTGGCCCCATATACCAGAGGTGGCGGGTTCAAACCTGGCCCCAGCCAAAAACTGCAAAACAAAAAACAAAAAAAAAAAAAAAACAGAAGAAAAGAAACATGGGAGTCACAGGGAACAGTCAAGATCCCTAACATGATGTAAAGGAATCCTAGAAGAAGAAAGAAAATGAGACGGAAGAAATGGAATATTGGTGAATCTATGATTCTGTGTTTTCTTAAACTTCTCTATTCTGTGTTTATGAATGAAAGTTGCTATGGTTTGACTGTGTCCCCTGAAAAGCTTGTAAGGGAAACTTAATATCTAATGTAGCAGTTTGGAGAGGGAGTGCTGTCAGGGGTGACCGTCGGTCACCAGGCTGTGCCCCATGGCAGTGGGCTGTGGGCTCCAAAGGTCATGGGAGGAGCAACAGATGAGGGAACACTCCTACTCAGTTGTGGTTGCACAGTCCAGGGGCCTGGGGAGGCCAACAGCTTCACACGCCGAGCGCATAGCAAGAAAACGCGACCGCCAGCGGAGTTCCTGACAAACTCTTCCTTCATACCTAGGCATGCAAAGCTGAAAGTCTCCAAAACAGATTCCCAAGGTCAAAAAACACAATTTACCCCATTCTCTCTTCCTGTTCAATTTTACTGCTGGTCACTCCAGCCCCTTGTGCTGTTTTCAGTATGGAAGGTCATAGGACCTGGGCTTTTGCCCACAGTCCTTGGAACCCTTAGCCAAAGACCCTTCTCTAGCTGACATCCACAGTGGGAGAGGGTTTGTCCTCAGAGGAAATTGGGTTCCTTATAAAGGGATGCATCTTATGAGGCAGCAAGAAGGGCCCCCTCCCCCAGACACCAGCACCTTGAACTTGGACTTCCCAGCCTCCAAAGCTAGGAGCTAATAATGTCTGTTCATCATAACTTACCAAGTGTGCAGTATGAACATTCTGTTAAACCAGCATAAGAGCAATACAAAGCCATGATAAAAATACTTCTTTGGGAAAAAAAAAAAAAGAAAAAAGAAAGAAAAGAAAAAAGAGAAAAAAAAAAAAGAAGGAAAGCAACAAATTATTGCTTAGGGAAAGGAGAAAAAAATGGACTCCAGGAGAAAGGGTGTGAATAGACAGCAGTGATCAGAGAAACATGGAAAACATGATCATAACATGTGAGAAAGGAAAGGAAATCTACCTCCCAGGATCTGGTTTAAGGTTCTTCTATTGCATTCTAGAAATGTAGACTGACACAGTTCAGATACTATTAAATTAAGCATGTTTGGTAAAATGTAAGGGTCTGGAAAATTTAGAGTGCTAACGCTTTGCTGGTAGGACGTAAAATACTGTGGCTGTGCGGCTGCTTTGTAAAACAGCTTGTATTTCCTTAAAATATTGATCCAAGTGATTGGCTGTGACTCAGCAATTCTGTTCCTTGGTTTCTACCTGGAGGGCAGACAGCACTTGACCCCTACAGATGAGAGGGGGAAGCGGGGAGCCGGCAGCCGTGGATGGGAGGCAGGGGCTTCCTTCTTGGAGGACCCCTACCCATGAAGGAACGGGGAGAAAAAACAAGCTGGGTGTACCCGGTGCACAGTCATCTTTATAGCACCAAAAATGAGCCTCAAAGGCAACATTTCTCCAGGCATGGAGGACAGCTGTGAATGTAGAAAGAAGCTGACCCCTGGGATAGGTGACAGGGAAGACAGCTGGACCCAGCGAGCAGGCGAATGGGCTTCAGGGTGGGCAAGGTGGTCCTGTGAGCAGAGGCTCCCTCCTGGTGCTCGGAAGGTGTTGTCCAGTGAGACTTGCTGTCCCTTGAACACCTGCAGACTGGCACCCTAAACAGATTTCTGATGGACATGAAGGGAATGGGGGGCATTATGCACTCTAGGTCAGAGTCCTGGGTTAAAACCCCAGCTTTATTACTTCTTGATATGTGAACTTGTTAAAACCTCATTTTCCTCATTTTTAAGATGGGATTGACAATATTGTCTACTTTGTTCCTAGAAACTGCTTCCTAAATGTTGAAAGGAAGGGAGAAAAGGGGAAAAATTGAAATAAAAGAAGATGAAAAGCAGAGAAGTCCCTTGTCAGCCTCCACACGAGGTCACCCTCAGCCAGCTCTGAGCCCAGGGAGCATCCAGATTCTCTCCAGTCTGGACCAGGAGGAAATTTTGCAAGCGACCTTGTAAACATGGGAAGGAGAGGCTGGCCTGATATTTCCTCTGCCTCACACAGGAACAATGGGGCAGTGGTAAGTTCTAATTATTGCTCATTAATTTAGAGGCATAATAGAATGTCTAACAACAAATTATTTAGAAAGGCTGTTCAGCGATTCTTGTTTATTCTGCCAGATAATACATGAACAAAAGGCAGGTGATAAAATTAGAACACATCCATTTAGAACAGATAAAAGGGAACATTGTATTGTTTATTCACCACGTAATTATCTTGTAAAAGTCTTCACGAAGGATATTATTGTGACAAATAGTTTCAACTGAGGATTAGGCATTTATAATAATAAGAACAACACGTGTAAACACAAGGTTCAAAACAAATGAGAAAGGCTATCAAGCTGTGTACCACTGTGTGGAAGACGCTAAATTAAACTGGGGTGTGGGGGGGAAGGAAAATTTCCCAGAAAATTCAAGGCTTGAGTTCTCCCAGTTTCCCTTAAACAGTCTTATTTTTTTTCTGCCCTGGATTATTTTCCTATCTTTTTCATTATGGGGGGAACAAAGGATTATATTCAAACTCAGTGTTTCCCTAATATTTTTGGTTAAATTAGTTGATTCAGGGATGGACGGAAGAAAGTAAGATGATCAAACATAATTGTGTTGGTCACAGAACCAGATGATTGAATCTCCTAGAAACTTTGGCGACAGCAAACGTTCTAAATTGATAGCCTACCTCAGTAAAATAACTTTGATTGTGACTAAATTGCTGTTTCTGTTCTTCTAACGTGGACAGAATAAATGACAAGCTTCCCTCTGAAACACCTGGGCCTAAATTCTAATAGCGACTTAATGAACCATTAGCTGGTAATATCTAACAGTTATAATTCCCCTGTAGATTGGCTATAAACAAAGCAGTGAAAACTTTTGACAAACTAGTTTTGCCTGGCATTATAAAAACTACAACAGCAACACTAAAAATCTCAAACATTCACATTTGCGCAATTCATTTAGTTAAATCCAGTTGCATATATAGATATAATTTGACTAAGTCTGATTTTCCTAAACCTTTGTAGCTTAAAACTATGCCTTATAACAAGCAGTGAAGCACTTTGTCCGGAAAGCTTTGTTGTTTGTATTTACAAGTGAGAAATTGACATACATATATGAATGTATTTGTTATTAAGTATGAATTTGCAATGTTTCCCTAAATCCGGTTTTAATATAGATGAAATGAGAACAGTGTCTTGTTTCTGAAACTTTTCCTAATACCGTTGCTTTGCTATTGAATTTTTAATAGTTTTTTCCTGTTGAATTGCATATGAAGTAAGTCTAAAAAGCCATAGAAACAAACAAAACTTTAAAAAATGTAATATAGTTACAATTTGTTGTATATCTTTAGGAATAGGATTGACTCTGTAAATGAACTGTTAATCACAAATGTAAGTCTTTGTTTGTTTTCTTTTCTTCTTCCTTTTTTTTATTGTTGGGAATTCATTGAGGGTACAAGAAACCAGGTTACACTGATTGCATTTGGTAGGTAAAGTCCCTCTTACAATCGTATCTTGCCCCCAGACGGTGTGGCACACACCAAGACCCCACCCCCTTCCTCCTTCCCTCTCTCTGCTCTGCCTTTCCCCACCCCTCCCTCCTTCTTTCTCTCTCTGCTCTCCCCTTCCACCACCCCCACTGTGCCCTTAATTGTCCTCATAAATTGTCCTCATATCAAAATTGAGGGTCGGTTCAATGACTATTTACTGAGTGGGCATCGGCAAATTGCATTCTTTGAGCTCAGCGTTTCCTTGGGGTGGGCTGGTTAACTTACAGGGAAAGTTAAATACACACATGAGCATGCGCGTGCACACACACACACACACACACACACACACACGCAGCGTCAGCAGCGCTGCTCGTTGGGGTTGGCGGAGGTGAAGACATCCTGCCCACAGCACTCCCCCGGGGCAGCCCTCACCCTGCCGCTCTTCTTTCTCTGTTAGCCACTGTGCTTCCCGCCCTCTTCTCAGGCTCACACTCACCTTCCTCCGGCAACTCCCACTAACCCAGTGTCCGACCTTCTTCAGTTTTGCTTCTAAAGAAATGCAGATCCCACTGGTGTTGCCAGCACGCCTGTCCGGCATGCAGGCTTAGGTGGACCCAGCCACCCACTGCTGGGATAAACCAAAGGGAGATGGAATCAGAGGGTTGAGGAGACACCTGCACTTCCGTGGTGGGGGGTCAAACCGAGTGTCTGCCAGAAAACGAACAGGCAAAGAAAAGATGCTGCCTGCACACAAGGGAATACCTCTCAGCCCTGAAGGAGAAGAAACTCCTGTCACGCGCAGCGGCGTGGATGACCCTGGAACAAGCCACATGGCCTTGCGTGGAGTCTAAAAATGTAGAACTCGTAGAAATGGAGAGGAGGAGGTGGCTGCCGGGAGCTGGCGGGTGCTGGCTACAGGGTGCAAAGTTTCAGTGAGAGAGGAAGGATAAGTTCAAGAGGTCCATCGTGCAATGTGTTGGGGGAGGAACCAGCAAAACAGAGGTCCGGCTACTGCAACCTCATCTCCAAGCAGCAGCTCCCCAGTGTGACTGGGGCTATGGATTAGAAGCAGGTTACTCAACTGGAGAGAATTACACAAGGCTGTAAGTGCCCAGGGGCAGGAACCCTGGGGACCCAAACATTTGCCCCACGTGGAAATTACAGTCTTGCTTCAATTATTTCACCAGTTTGCACAATGGCGTAAGCTTCATTCTCTCCGACACATCTGTTAAACATACCTGTGTGTGCCTCCGTGAATCTGCTCCTGCAGTCAGACCCCTAAGTGGCACCTTAGGTCTGTCTAAAACAAAGCACCAGGGCAGTAAACCCAGGCCTTTGAAGAGGCTCCGCTATGGGGTTACAGAGTTCACCAAGCTAAGAGGGAGGAGGCTGGGGGGTTTCTTCCCTTCCTTGTTCAGGATGTTACGATGCTGAAGTTTCCTTCTGTCCAATGGAGGCTGTGGGACACTTTTGTAGTTTTCTGGAGCAAAGAGACGAAAGAGCTTTAGGATGTGTCACCATCATGTGGAGAGCTCTGTGAGCCTCCCCAGGCGTGCATGCTCTGAGAAAATGCTGTGGATTGTGCCGGTGGTCCTGGATGTTTTCTGTCCAGCCCTTCCTGTATGTTTTCACCTTGCAGCAAATTCTGGCACCTCTTGGACAATCTATGGGCAAGTGTCCACAGAGTCGGCACCTGCTCTGCTCCAGGTCTGAGCAGAGCCTACCATGAATTGCCGAGGCCTTTCTAAATGTTTTAAATTGACCTGAATGTTTTTCAGCCTCGTATGCGTGGAATAGGACGCACACAGCTGCAGATGGGTCCTGATGGAACCACCCTGTGGCTGCCGTGTGTTGGAAGGAGGGACTCGACCCAGTGCCTGCCCTGCCTCCTTGGACCCTTCTTCTCTTTTCATTGGATAGAAAACTGGCCACCACGAGGATCAGTATATTCTCCTGGGCTTTGTGAATATACTGTGTCAGGAGAGGGCCCCTCTCAGGAATTCCATGCCTCAGAGCACAGTATGGCGTGGGAGGGAGAGGCTATTTCAGAAGGGTTTATTTCTACGGCTTCCCTTAGCTGGTTCCACTTGGCACTTGTCCCCCCTGCTCATCAGGGACGAGTCTTGTTCTGATGGGGACAAACGTGACCATACTGAGCAAAGTCATGCAGGTCCCTACACTCATTCCAAGGAGCTATTCCTCGCACATTCCCTGCCTAGAAGAAAATGTGAGAAATAGTTTGGTCTCTCTGAGTCTGAGGACTGAGCTTGTAGGTGAGGCCCTCTTCTTGGGCCAGGCCAGGGTGCATTTCAAGAAAAGGCCCTGAAAGACATTTGTGCAGGGCATGTGTCACCGACAGGGCCCAGCCAGATGGTGGGAGGAAAATCACTGCTACAGTGCAGGGGACATTCCCAGGTACCAGGCAGGTTTGGAACCTCCTGAGCTGCTCTGGGCTGCCACCGCTCTCGTGGTGCTGGCTCTGGGGCTGCAGCCTGGCTGTGTGGACAGACTGTCGTCAAAGGAGGCATCTACTCTCCATGTGCAATTCCTGGCCGCCTCTATGTCACTCATTTCTTGTTTATCCTGCTATTAATTTGACCCAAGTTCAGGTGAGACTGACCTCAAAACAGTTAGCATTTTCTCTTTTGGACATTTTGAAAGTGAACACAGTGGTTCATCCCCTTCTCCAAGTATCCGTCAATAAAATTCTCTGTTGTTACATCCTCTGGGCAGGATCTTTGGCTTTGGCTCAGTTTCCAGGTAAGTGGGACGGTGTGCTGGGTGCTAACCTGTGGTTTTCCCTTCGTAGGAGATCGCCACTTTGGGGAAAGCCCAGCACCATTTCTTCTGTCTTCAGAAACAGAGGCCCCAGCCCCGCCAAAAGGGAGGAGCCACAGGTCACTTCTGATGGGTCCCTGGGACCCAATGCTTTGCTCCCTGGCTGTCGGGCTTGGAAACACAGCCTGTGTTCACCATCCTGTCTGAGAGTGCACCAAGGGGCAGTCCTCCCTTATCAGTCATCTTCTAGATGGGGAATTTCCTCAGAAGGGGGTCAGTGGTGACCCTCTTTCAGGTACATCTGCTGAAGTTCAGATAGCCTTGTTCTCCATGGCTGCTGACTGCTCCGAAGTTTTCTGTTTAAAACCATTTTAGTCCCATCATTCTCAAGATGGCAGGTGCACCAGCATTGCCCAACAGCTGGGGGAGGGGGGTGGCTTGTGAAAACGCAGGCTGCTGAGCCCATGTCCTGAGTGTCTGATTAGTGGGTCCAGGGCTGTCCCTGAAGGGTGACTGTCACCTCACAGCTTCCAGGCAGTCACAGCCTTAGAAATTAAAAGTACGTGTTTGTCATTGACACCATGATGTGTCCTGGTGTCCCTGAAGCTGGCTGTATCTCCTGGCACTGATGCTCACAGACCACAGACACCACCAAGCCTCAATGTCCTTCAAGGACGCCTCTATGTCACTCATTTCTTGTTTATCTTGTGTGTGTGTGTGTACGTGTGTGTACACATGTGTGCGTGTTTGGGGTTGCGGCGACAGGTGAGCCAGAGGAGATTTGGTCTGCACAGACTCTGTGGCTGTGACTTTGTAAGTCAGCGTGTTGCTCAAGCCATTCTATTTCCCCTCACTTCTTCTGCTCCCTGGAGGACGGAAGGACTAATTTCCACGCTGGGATAGGAAACTTCCACATCCTTAGACAGCCAGGACCCTGCTTGGAGAGCACATGAGCGGACTGGGATACAGAAAACTGGGTCTCGAGTTGCAAGGGCAATGTTAAGCAGGAGAAATAGGCTTAAGGCACTGCTGGGAGTAGGACCCTGGCTAGAGGATGGAACCAGCCTGTGTTCTCGTGTCTGTCGGAGGCCGGCAGGCACCTGTGAAACTCTAACCCTGAATTCAATGCAGAGATAACTATCCAGCCACACCGTGCAGCTGGCAGATCATTCACAGCACTCACCATCAAAATTTAAAAATAGCAAATCAAATTCAGAAATACCACAAAGAGGGAAAAATCTGAGCATGCTGGAAAACAAGTTTGCCAGTGAGCCCTCTCAGGGTGGTGGTGCTGGAGAGAAGCAGGATCCCTCCTCTACACCCAGCAGGGATCCTCCCCCACCCGGGTGTAATTTCATTTCAGGAGATGGCACCACACTACAGTCTACCCCCTCAGGGAGCGGGGTTCCTTTGTGGGAAAAATAGAACCATAAATGTGTAAGGCTTCTGAAAGAGCGTTCAGAGGAAGGAGAGATGGCTGCTGAAAAGACTTTTTTTTCATGTAAAAATAGTTCACACCAGCGTAAAGAGTTTATTCAAATACACTTCATGACATCATCTCGAAAGCGTTTTTGTTCAGCAAGCAAAACAGTGCGACCAAGAGCGATTTTGTGTTTTAAACAAAGCTATTTCCTGTCACCCCCATTCAGAACTCTGTGGGCCCAGTGACCCCGGTCAGGGCTCTGCTGATGCTCGTGAGAGGTGGGGGGCAGGGTCAGGGGGAGGGGAGGGTTGCTTTGGGTGTTTTTTCCTGTATTTATTTTTGGTTTGCTGTGCTCAGTGTTTTGAGATAAGTGATATGCGGCAAAGAAAACGTTCTTACACACAATACCAAATTACTCCCCGGGTGAACTAATTTCCCTTCATTGTAAATATTGACTCAGCAGTGCAGGCAGCTTCCCAGAGCCCTGGGGACATCAGAGTTAGGATCTTTAGATTTTGTGGCTGTCACCCCCCAACATAGATCGTCCTCTGATGAGGCGAGACCAGATGCTGGGGTAACCATTGCCTGTAGGTTCTTTTTAGTTAATAGTTACTTCTCAGACAGCTAAATAGACAACATTAGAATATCTCCTTCCAAATTACCACTGCCCCCCAAAAAATCCCATTCATAACAAACAGGGACTTGATGCACCCCAATTATGAGTCTAGATGTGTCCTTCAGAAATACTATTTAAATGAAAATAAAGTCAGTTTTGGAAGACATTCTAGAATGTTCCTCTGGGGAAAGGCTAGATTAGTGAATGAAAATCTGTTTCTCATCCTCAATGCACACAGGGCCAACCTGTTTTGGGGGAATGTTAAAAGATAAATTTAGGTACATTAAAATTTTAACGAGTTTATTTGAGCAAGAGATTCATGAATTGGGCAGCCAGGCCCCACCAGCTGCTGACGGCTCCACCAGCAGACTTGGTGGGGGAAACTTAAACTTCCGTAAGGTGTTGGTAGAAGCAGGACAAACGATGCGTTTGATCAGGTCAAAGTCCCTAGTTAGAGGTTGATTATCAATTTCTGGTTAGTAAATTCTCTACTTGGAGGTTTGCGGGCTATTTCTGGTTGGCCAGGTTTGAATTTCCTTTCACTGTAAAAAAAAAAAAGGTTATAATATTCAGGAGATACAAATGTTTTATCATACAGGTACATCGCGTCATGCTGAAGTCAGGGATTTCAGTGTCAGAATGGTGTTCGTTGTACCTGACGGTAAGATTTTAGTCCTCCCGGCTCCGCTCCCCCACCTTGGTTTCCAGGGTCCTTCCCGCTGGGCTTGGATTTTCCTGCATTGGAGCCCCAGACCCGAGAGTGCCCAGGGCCCACTAGTCAACATGGGGGTTGTAACACATGGGGAAGCGTCCTCAGTCCTTAATTTTACGCTCTCATGCCCACCCAACATTCGTCCTCTTCCTCAGCCTATCTGAGCTGAGGGATGAGTAATTACTCGCCTCCCACATTCTTCCCTCCTCCTGTCCCCGCCTCACAGACTCAGCCTGGTTCTCACTGGGAAGGGCGTAGATCAGGAAGGCTGAGCGTGAAGTTGTGTCTGCCATTACCACTCTGGGACCAGACACAGACTGTGCAATGTGAGCACGCCGACGCTGAACTGATCCTCCTCAACAAGAAGACATCAAGTTTCTGCTGCAAAATGTTGGCATGGAGGGCCACATAGAGAACCCAAGGAATTCTCTGGGGTGCCTCTTAGTATTCCTATTTCTAGTAATAATGGTCAGTGGGAACTGATGTCAACTCAGTAAGGTCGGACCAGTAAAGCACTCAGAGTGTTCACGGATGGAGGTTTGGGTTACCCTATCAGATAGGAGCTGTAGCCACTGGAGGTCTTAGGAGAGGATAAGAAACCATGAAACAGTAATTACTAACTCCTTTTATTATCAGCCATAGAAGCACAGCTATGCACCATGGTGGGGGGAGATAGAGAGGTCTGTGCAGTGCTGTGAAGGGCGTCCCCAAAGTGAGGAGTGACACCCCCAGTCCCGTCAGAGTACCTGTGTGGAGGCAGGTGGTCCCTTAGGGAGAAGAGAAGCTGAGCCTGAGCCGTGTTCCCAGGGACATACTTCACCCTGGCTCTTCATGGAGTTTAAATGGGAACATCTGTTTGGGCAAGAAAAGTGCTCAGATGAGCTTCACCGTAGAAGACAGGCCACAGAAAGGCCCCCAAGGCCAGGACTACACTTCTTGGGGGTCTGTTCTGCACAGCGCCCTCAGGGAAGTCATTTAGTTTTACCAATGCCCCAGGTTAGCTAGACATAAAGAAATGTATCTCTCAGGGTTGTGATACAGCTAAATAATATAACATCTATGAAGTCCTATGAGATGAAAGATGCCATAGAAATGCAAATTATTTTATTAGGCGACCCCCCCCCCATGGGAAGATATCTTTATGGACGTGGAGTTCCCTCATGGAGGGCGCCGGGCTTCCTCTCAGAAATCTGCAGCACTTAACTGTGCAGATAATTGCCTCCCACACTGTTTCATCTGCTCTTCTTGAGAATTATCTTTGGTGCCTCTCTCTTCAGGGCTGCCCCTGTCATTTCATTCTGACATTCCTCAGCAAATTGAATGAACAAGTTGCCGGAAATCCCCCAGGAGAAGCAACACATCTTCATTACAGTAATTATGTTTTATGTGGAGGCTTTTTCATAAAAAGAAATAGGTATCAAAGTTTTAATTTAAGTTCAAAGGATTGTAAATTGCTAGTAGCAATAATGTTAGCTGAAGCCTTGTTGTTAAAAGGAGGAATTTGTTTTTTAATCTAGGACACCCTTCAGAGGAGGCCTCCCTCTGTGGGAACAAAGAGTGGTCTCGCTGTTTCACCTCCCGCTGGGAGGCAGGTGCCCTCTCTGATGCTCCCACAGGTCAGCTCCGCAGGAGAAGGCCTGATTATTGTGTCCTTGTTTGGGCCACAGGTCTCCAGGGACACCTGGCTTCTCATCTAGCTAGTGACTAGATGGTGCTTTGGGAAAAAACACTCTTCCATCCATGGTTTCCTCAAAAATCCATAGTAACCAACAATCAACACAGAGGATGCCTGTGACCACGCCCCAGCTGGTGCCCTCGAATTCATTTCCAAGACTTTTTACCCAGAGACAGTGTCACATTCTACCAGGTGAGGACTCTGACTCCAAACCACCCCCAGATAGCAGTCTCGAGTCCAGGGATCCAGCTCGGGTATCCCCGACCCCCTTCCTCCTTGGGTTCCATTAGTTTGAGGGAGCAGTTCTCAGAACTCAGGGAAACACATTTACGAAACTGTTGTAATGATATTACAAAGGACGCGGATGAAGAGACACCCAGCGCAAGGGGAGGGAAGGGGCGTGGAGCTTCCCTGCCCTCCCTGGGCACCCACCAGCCAGGAACCTCCCATGTTCCTCTCGGGCCCCTTGGAGGCTTCATCACTGAGAGATGTGATTGACAACTGCATAGAAATGTGGTTGGACGGAAAGTGCATGTCTAAGCCCAGAAATGCCTTCTGCTCAGAGTCTTCCCAGCCCCTCTATGCTGCATCCTCCCTCCAGGGCACAGGGCAGGACCCCCTGGGATGAGGGTTTTTGACCCACAATCAGATTAGAATGCCACCTTGGGCAGGTGATGGGAGGACAGGGGAAGGTCAGAGAGAGATTCTGTCTCCTGAGGCCTAAAGGGCCCAGCATCATAGCAGGTACTGCGGGACTCAGACACTCCACAGGACTCATGGGTGAAATGCAGCGTGTACAGATATCATAACACCCAGAGAGGCCCACGGCTTTCACCACCTCCCTCCTCACGGCAGCAGGTCCACAGCCTCCGGGTTGCTGCTTGCCAGAGCACTGGGGACACCTCAGGGCTCTAGGGCCAGTTGGGTGGGCTGGGACAGCCTCAGAGGCTCATAATTCTCTGCCAGTGTGAGCCATCACATTTCCCAAATCTGGGAGGTGGAGCAACCAGGAGTCATCGTGGTATTCCCTTCCTGAGGCAGTCTAGGAAAGAAACACAATTTATAAAAAGTGGATTTCTGGATTCACCCAAGTGTGCATATCATGGTACACCTGTGTGTGCGTCTCCTGCTTTTTTCTCAAATTAAAAAAAAAAAAATTCTAATAAAAATGCAGGCAAAAAACCTGTTAGGATGACTGCTGCAGGGTGCAGCCCTGATTCTTGCTTAGAACAGATGCAAGTGTTAAGGGGGTTCAGCGTGCCTGCCTGACACTCAGGGAGGAGAGCGTATTTCTCTGTTTGAAAGTCTGTGCTGCTACTTCTGCCTCCAAGACCTTGCGATCTGGGGCAGAAATTGATAGGTTGTGGTAATGCATATGGCGAAATAGATGATCTCTGACCTCAGAGGACGGCTGGATTTCTCGACAGCCCGTCTCGGATCCTATTGGCTGTGCTCCAACACGGCCCCTCCAGAACCAAGGGAACAGCAGAGCAGGAAGGGCCTCTTTGGATCCTCCTGCCTTTCTCCCTTGCAGGCTGCCGTGAAAATTTTTATCACCCTCCTCCAGTGAAAACAGGCCGTAAGACCCTCATTCCAGGTAGGAGGCCCTCGTGCCCTCCTAACCCCGGAGGGAGGAAACACGCACAGCAGCCACCAGGAGTCTGAACACACAGGCCCAGGCTTTACCATCGAGTGAGTCAGATGACACCGTAGTCCTCCGATCACACCTCTGCATGACTGTCCCCAAATGCAGGTTTCCCTCCCACTTTTGGGAAATGACAGTCCCCAGGCAGCCTCCCTGGTTTCCTGGGGAACAAGGCCTGTCACCTCACCCTTTGGCGACATTCCCAGCTCCTTGTGTACAGTGCAATGGACTGACATTTACGGCCCGTTTTTCTTCCTTTAATAACCACCACCTCCCTTCACTCCAGCCTTTCCCTGAAGATGGAAAGTGAATCTGGGGAGACCCCAGGCATGTGATCCATCCCTCACATCCTGGAGGCCGCCTGGCCCATCCACTACCATCACCTCCTGTCACTGCAGGACCTCCGTTCAGCTTTTCCTGGAGAGACAGAGGAGGCATGAAACCCTCCCTCCGAGGTGTTCATGAACCAGCTTCACTGCCTGTGTCAGGGCGGGGATGACGCTGGAGGAGGAGAGCAGTGAGGGTCCGGTTCCAAGCGCCTAGGAGGCTCCCATCCTGGGAGTCCCCAGCCGCTGGCTCCCCTGGGGACAGCAACTGTGCAGACCCCCCACTATCCCATCCGTTATGGTCCACTGTGGGGTGGAAGCCCCTCCCGCCCCCATGAGCCTCTGGAGAGCGCTGATGTCCACACGGGTACAAGACCATTGACCATGAGCTGAGGAAATAGGGGTTCTTCCTCCTTCCTCCTGTGGTTGGAATTACTAATAAGATCAACATGAGATTGAAATGATTCCCAGACTGAACCACGTGGGGAAGAAGCTCTTGGAGCCCGTCTTCTGTCACTAAGCTGAGACTACGTTATGCAGTCAAAATGCCAGATGACTTCAAATTAGCCAAATTAATTAATCTAACTCAGTCCTTGGCTATGCTAATCATCTGATTTAAAATTTTATTAGAGGATCACCATGACTCTTCCAGCTCCGTGCATTTAGATGAAATTCACTGGCATGTGGCTTTTCTGCTGTTCGAAGCTGGTATTTTAAAGTCTAGGCAGTAACAGGGTTCCCTCAGATACACTCAGTAAATTTCACAGTTTCTTATTTTATTTTGTTTGCATTTGAAAATATCTACCTTTCTGCAGTTAAGATTGCAAGGGGGAGTGAGTGTTATTTTTGTCTTAAGCACTCAAATGTGTTAAAAAGCCTGGCTCACATGTAACACATTTTGTGTGTGTGTGTGTGTGTGTGTGATGAGTCTCTTTTAAATGCCAGAAATTCAGAGGTAATCCTTCAGAAGAGATTTCTGCTGAAGTCATTTATAGATCCCTGTAAATCTGGATTCTCCAGACATGCCCAAAGCTGAGTCTTTGGTAAGGAAGGACTGTGACCCACTGGCTAGAAGACTTTGCTTTATTCTATTTTAGAAACTGTGTACTCTGCAGCCTTATAAGCCCTATTCCTGTGAATTACATGAGTCTCACCAGCCACTATACTCATGACCAAGATCTCTACCTACAGCAATCTCCTTTTACATGTCAGTGGATCCAAAACTAGCATGCTCCTGTACTGTGCACACACAGACACACACAGCACACACCCAGAGACACACCCAGACCGACATTCATGCAAACACACGCAGACACACAGACACAAACGCACACACACAGACGCATACAAATACACACACAGGCCTGTGCTCCAAAGGATTTACAAGCCTGTTGAGCAAGCCAGCAAAGATCAAGAGATCATCTCTTTGAACGGCCCCTGGAGATGTGGGACCAGGGTGGACAGCGCAGTTTTAGAGGAGGCTGGGTTGGATGAGGACGGGGCCGTTTCAGAGTCTGGCTCAGAGCTCCCACAGTGTGGGGCTTGTGGCAGCCCCGTCTCTGCAGAGCTGGTCCAGGGATGCCCCAAGCCACCATCACTCAGCCACAGCTGGGATCATGGCCCATGGGGCCAGGAGGGAACTGGGGTCAGGCGTGGAAGGGGAGGCTCCCGTCCCAGCCCTCCTTCTCCTTGTCATAATCCTGCCATTATTTTTAGTATGTTAACATCCCATACCCAAGTCAGCAGAGATGCTTGACTTAAAATGTGTACCCCAGAGAACAAAGGGCGACGGAGGACCTGTTCTGAGTGAGTCTTGTCATAAGCATAGGGAGCTGCACAGCTGGCGGAGAAGGCTTTGGCAGGGGCCGCGAGGCTTCTCCTACAAATGTCCTTTAATCCAAATGCATTTTAAACCCTGACAGAGCTGCCTGGAGTGAATGAAGGCCCAAAAAATCCAGGACAGAGAAGAAACCATCTCTGTGTTCCTGGAGCAGCATTACCAGCAGGATGGGCGAAGGGGACCGGCCAGGGTGACATCCTGTAGCCATTCCCCCACATCTGTCAGGGTTTTCCTGAGGATTGAATCATACCATGTTCCTCCCTGGAGTCCAGAATCAACCTCAGTGAGGGAAAGCCGGGCAGGAAACGGAGGGTCCAGTCTCCTGCCCATGTGGTGTTGTTCACGCGAGTGCACTCACACATGCACACACAACACAACCCTCACGTGCACACACATGCACACACACTATTTTCATGGATGAGTGAGATGCACATCCACCCCGTGACTTCCTGGGGTTCTTCCCAGGAGTGACCGAGCCCGTATTTCTGGCAGAAGTCAGCACAGTTCTTGACACGCAGCCGAGACATCCGTGTACACCTGTGTATGTGACGTACACGTATGCACGTGTGTGCGTTTCATTGGTAAGTGCTCATTGTGTACCAAGAGCAAGTGACAACAAATACTTTAAGACACATGTGGATATTTCAGACACTGACAGACCAGAGAGATCTTGTTTCATTTCTCAGACCCAGGGGATGCTCAGAGATTGTGTGACAGGAAAACTGTCACAAATACAATATAAAGTGTAGGGTAAAAATGCCAAGGTGTGGGGAGCACAAGAGCAGCTGGAGTCAGAGGAGGTGGGGGAGGTTAGGGCAGACGAGGGTGTGGAAATGTGAGGACAGGGAGCGGGAAGGGTCCCTGAGATCTCCAGGGTTATCATGAAACCCCAAGAACCAGAGTGGGGGAGGGTGTTTGCACCCTGAAAACTGGGATTGTGCCCAGAGGTTAGGACCAACGGAGAGAGCCCAGAGTGCCTGGCACCAGGGAGGTCGTGGTCCTGGTGGGCTGGAGTCTGGGCGCCCTCTCCAGCTTCGTGGTCTCAGCAGTGCCCGCCCGACGGTTCCACAGCTGACGGCCAAGAGCTCGGCCCTGACTCACCCCTGCTCCTGCTGCCTTTGCAGGCCCAACTGCTGGGCCCTCCTCCTGGGCACCCCAGGCCACTCAGGGCCTCTTGCTTTTCCCACCAGTTGATTCCGAAGTCCTCCAGTTGCTGTGTCCTGTTGCTCTGACAGCTGCCCCTCCGGCCCGTTCTCTGTGACTGTCCTGTCCTGCCCTCCTGAACCTTCTTAGGTTGTCTTTCCCTCCATTCTGTTCCTTCTCCCATCCCACTCACAGAGGAACAGCAGAGAACATTCCAGAAAGTCACACACGTCAATGATCCCCCCCAACAATAAAACAGAGGGTACTTTGTGTACACTAAAACGTCCTTGGTGGCTGCACGCGCCCCCCTGACCTCTCCCCAAGCGTCTTCCACAGCGCGGCCAGACCACAGTGTTCACTCGTCTTCACATACACACTGCCCCGCGCTCTCCCTATTAATTGTGCCTGTGCTTTCCTTCCCCGGCCTTTCCACACCTTTTTTTTTTTTAAAGACAGAATCTTACTCTGTTGTCCCTGCTAGAGTGCTGTGGTATCATCATAGCTCACTGCAGTCTTACTCCTGGGCTCAAGGGATCCTCCTGCCTCAGCCTCCCGAGTAGCTGGGGCTACAGGTAGATGGGCTCTTGCTCTTGCTCAGGCAGGTCTCAAACTCCTGAGCTCAAGGGATCCTCTTGCCTCTGAGTGTTAGGATTACAGGCGCGAGCCCCCGCACCCAGCCTGCCTTTCCATGCTTCTGAACTTATAACCTTTCTGCAAAGTCCCAGTGCTGCCTCCCTGGGCTGGCCTGTCCTCCTGTCAGGACGGAAGAGAGACCCACCAGAACATTGTCTGATTGTCCCTAGTAACATTCAACATTAGCAAATCATCTGTGCTATGAGGAAGTTATTTCTATGAGGTATGCAAGACCTTCAGGATGGATTTTTGGAATATCTCAAAGCAGAAAGTTCAGTATGGAGCATGCAGAAGACGTTCACGTGAAGTCACACAGCAAACAGGAGATCACACCACACGCCTGAGTTCTCAGGCAGGCGGAACCAAATGCTTTTTAAGGATCTGGGGGATACGCTATGATACTAAAATGATGCACGTCTAAAGCCACGTAGATGTAATTGAATGCTCATTTCAACAAAGAAGGTACATACATGGGTAACAAGCAGACATGAAAGTGCCCAACATCATTAGTCATTAAAGGAATAAAAATTAACACCAGGATGAGAAATCACTTCATACCCACCAGGACAACTGTAACAACAACAACAACAACAACAACAAAACGCAGACGATAACAAATACTGGTGAGGATCCAGAGAAACTTGAACCCTTCATACATTACTGAAGGGAATATAAATCATACTGACACTTTGGAAAGTAGTCTGGTGGTACAATTTATATTCCCATTGGCATATAAATTGTTAATAAAAAATTAAACATAAATATACCATAAAACCTACCAAGTCTAACGCAAGGAATCTACCCAAGAGAAATAGAAATATGTGTTCATGCAAAGATTTGCATGCAAATGCTCATAGCAGCTTTCTTCAAAATAGCCAAGATGTGGAAACAGTCCAGATGTCTGTCAATGGGCATTGGGTAAAAACAAGGGGTGGGAGCCCCGGTGGCAGGACTTGTCCAGTAGTAAGAGGGTGAGCTGCTGATCCTGGGGGGCCTGGAACATTATGCTCACGGCCATGGCCACTCACAAAAGAGCCAGTAGAACAGGATTCCCTTTATATGAAATATCCAAGAAAAGGCAAATCTGTGGAGACAGAAAATAGATTTTTGGTTGTGTGCGAGGTTGGGTGGGGACAGGGAGTGACTGCAAATGAGCCACAGGATTCTTTTGTGACTCTAAAATTGGATGGTGGAAAGGATTTCGCCACTTTGTAAATTTACTGAAAAATCATTGAATCGGCCAATTAAAATGGGTGAATTTTATGGTATGTAAATTAGATCTCCATAAAGCTGTTAGAGAAAATAATTGGACTTCCAGTCCATGACACTTTTATCTACTAGAAGAATAAAATAAAGCCAGGCTTCTTTTAAATAATTTTCCCGCAGTTGGGAAATGCACTAACGTTCCCAAGAGGAGGAGATTCAGACTCTGTCGCGATCCAACTTGCTTACTGTGTTTTGACAGGGCAGTTGTTTGGACTAAAG
The DNA here is from genome assembly GCF_027406575.1 of Nycticebus coucang. Lineage (NCBI taxonomy): Eukaryota > Metazoa > Chordata > Mammalia > Primates > Lorisidae > Nycticebus > Nycticebus coucang. The sequence goes on along the minus strand of NC_069799.1, from coordinate 66,918,123 downwards.
TAACCAAATAGAAAGATCATCTTCTTTACAAAAGCTATTGAAATTAGAATAAATTTTTAGAGAAAAGTCGCGCTATTTTTTTCTAAACAGCAGTTTTGTAGACATCTTAAATTTTTAGCAATTAGCTTAGAAAGGAGTGCTTCCACCGGGTCTTTATTGGATCTGATCCATTGTTGTTCACATACATTGCCAGCACAAGGCGGTCTTCTCCTGATTAAGTATTCACTCCAAACTCTATTAGCAAATATTTACCACTTACAGCCTAATTAAAATTGAACCCAGGCTACTATAAAATAAAGGTCATTCTGAAACTCTTCTCAAGAGAAATATAGACTTGGTTACAGAAGAATTGCCAATAAACTCCTTCTCAGAGCATAGGCACTTCGAGAGCAGTAAGAACTGTTGGACGTGAGTGGCGTCCAACACTCAGAGTTCTACTGCCATTTAGTCAAACCAAGTGTCCGGTTCACAGGAGCTGAAAGGAGAGGTACATATGGAAACAGGGGAGTGAGGGAACAGGCAATAGTAAGTAACCCGCCCTTCCACAATCACGCAGCCGTGTCGGAACACAGAGATGTTTTCCCCAGCCCAGCCCCGACAGCCTGTGTCCCTGTAAACATCACAGGGCTACAAGAGACCCCAGCTTCTGAGCTTGCAATTCCAGGGCTTCTGCCTGTTGGAACTGTCAGTATGAGCGTTTCAATAAACTTGAGGTCTTGGAAAGAAGGAACCATCGCCAGGCCTGCCCTTCCCCCTTCCATCTGTGGAGGAGATAAGAGGCGTTTCACGGCTCTTTCTTCCACTCTGCCGTGTACATTTGAAGGCAGCTCCGCCCCACACCTGCGGTGGTCCTTTTGTGCTACTTCGCACATGCGTACCTTTGGTAAGTTGTTCTGTCTCTCTCTTCCTCTCTGCATCGGTACAGAGGAGCCTTTTGTTTGTAGGCTTGTGTTTCCCCAACACTAAGTATCCATTTTGGAGGTCAGACATGAGTGTCCTTTAAAGAGGCACTGTCCTTTCAGTGCCGTTGATGCCGCCCTGGGAGGGGCACGGCATGTGGCCCTCCTGCTGGGGTGTGAGCGGTGTCCACCTGTGTCTCCCCTGCTGACCCCAGGCAGTCTGGAGGGTGCCCAGGGTGTGCCCACAATAAAACAAAGCTGCAAGGTGGCCATGTTAGGGAGGGCGTGCAGTTTTCCGCACTTTCAACGCGGCTTTATTCAGGGCAAAGCCTGATTTTAAATTCTGACTTATTCACTACAACAGCGACTCATGGACAAGGAGCCATAGAGCAAAACTAACCTTTAAAAATCAAAACAACAAGCACCAAAAACTTTAATAAGGTCATAGAGATGTTACTACAGGCAAAAGGCACCATGGAAGGAGGACTGAGGTTAGAAACCTTGCAGACAGAGAAGGTTCCGACAACTAAGATAGCCCATCAGTCAGGATAGAGGGAACTCTCTCCTCTTTGCTTATCAAAGTTGACTACAAAAAGAAAAATCTGAAATACTCTGGTGAGTGTCAATATTGTGTGGCTGCTACAACAAATGACCTTGAACTTGGTAGCTTAAAGTGACATTAATCTGTATTTTTCCAGTTCTGGAGATGAGAAGTCTGATACAGGCTCTCACTAAAGTCAGAAGTCAGGGTATCAGTAGGACAGGGTTCCTTCTGGTGTTATGCCCAGGAGTTCCCCAAAGACCATGCCACCAAACAAGTCAAATTCATGGATAAGTCCTTTTAGTGAAGAGCCGGCCGGCGACTGCCTCAGTGTCCCAACATGGGGTTTCTGAGAGCAGCCCCGAGTGCTTAAAGGGTTGGGTTTTTAAGGCTTGGTCTGCATCCTGGTTGGCACGGAGGCTGCTCAGGTGCATTAGGTCGATTAGCAAGCATTGTACAGAAGCAGAGCTTTGCGGTTAGTTAGTCATATATCTTTGTTTCAGTACTTTTCCCACCTGGTATTTCTCAAAGGTCAATCTGGGGACAGTTGGTACTTCCCAGTGGGTTTCTCAAGGGAGTTAGTCAAGTAAGAAGTCAGTGAGTACTTTCCCATTTATCTTGGGAGTGAACCAGACTTACTTCGTTTTGTTGAGGGCTTGAGGCCCAGAAATTTGCCAGGAGTTAACTAGTATTTTTCCACCTTAGCGTAGGGCTGATACTGGGGGCTCCATAAGAGAGTCTGTTCCCTTTAATTTTCCAGTATCTGAGGGCCCCACACTTCTAGACTCACAGCCCTTTCCTTGTCTTCACAGCCAGAGCCGATGCCCCAAGCCCTCTCGTGGTGTGACCATGGCTTCCTCTGTCTTCTCCTGATTTTTCCCTTGTGATGACCCTGGGCCCACCCAGATGGAGTTTAATCCAGCACAACCTCCTATCTTAAAGTCCTTCACTTAACCACATCTACAAACTGCCTTGTACCCTGAAAGGTGACGTGTTCACGGGTTCTGGGAACTGGGGTGCAGGCGTCTTTGAGGCTCTTTTGCCACCAGAGCGAGGCAGCGAGAAAACACTCCAGTACCTCCCTGTTGGAAGCGTAAGATGCTGAAAACTCTCTAGGGAGGGTTATAGGAACAACCACCCAAAAAGCTCAATAAATATGTAAGACAGTTAATCCAGCAAGTTTTCTTTGGAAATCTGTTGAAGGATGTGACTATTTATGTACTCAAAGCTTTTCACATCCGTGCTTTTGGCACTAGAAAAACGCTGAAAATTTTTAAATGTCTAACAATAGTAGATTGGTTAAATACATGTAAATCATAGCATATCTATTTGTATCAGTTATTTGTTGCTGTGTAAATAATTACCCCAAGGTTTATCAACTTAAAAATTTGACATTTACTCTGCACACGGTTTTTGGGGTGAGTTTACCTGTAAGGTTCAGGCTCAGGTTCCCTCGTAAAGTTGCCACTAAGTTGCCAGACTGGGCTGTGTCACCAGAGGGCTCTTCTGGGGCGGGTGGAATCACTAACACAGCGGCTCACTCACACCCTCGACAGGCTGGCCCTGATGCTGTCAGGTGGCCACGGGGAGTCTCTACAGGGCTGCGTGAGTGTCTTCATGTCTTTGCCAAGACAGTGATCTGAGCGCAAGAGAGACAGAGAGGCAGAGAGAGACAGGGAGAGGCAGAGAAAGTTGGAGAGCGAGTGACCACAAGGAGAGAGACGTTTACAGCTGTACAGGGTCCAGCCTTGAAAGGCAAGACCTTCATTTTTAACACACTCTATTCATTGGAAATGATTCACTAAGTCCATCCCACCAGCCAGGGAAGGAGAATTTGAATCCTCTTCAAAGGAAGATACATCAAACTATTTAAGGAAATTCTTTAAAGTCCCAGCTTTACATAATCAAAACCACTGCATTCATCTAAAATGATTTTACAAAAATAAACCCAATGAAATCTATTCATAATATAATGTGGTTGCAAAAGTATATCATAAAACAGTATGCACGGTGATTCACATATGTGTGTGTGTGTAACACACACGGTAGAACTTCTGCAACATGACCACCCAGGGACCGTGACATGCTGGTCATACCAGGTGGTCACCACGACAGGTGGTGCATGTCCGGTCTGTGAGAACTAGGTCAGCTGAAGGAGGTGGTCAGAGTGGGGAGGGTCAACCTGTCTAGTTAGTAACTTGTATATTAGGGCCCTTTGGTGACATGTGCCAGCCCTCCCCGAGGGGAACTGAGTAGGGATAAGAGAGTCTAAAATGTCAAGTTTTCTCTGTCTGCCTGTGATTTGTGGTGTTCTTATTTGGCACTTGGCCAACTTACACTTTCCCCTCTTCCCATGGTGACTTTGGAGACAAGGTGACCTTGTGACAGGGCACGAGGGTCCTGGAGTGAGACCTGCTGGATCTGAGGTCCAGTGATGCTGCCGACCTGCTGTGTGGCCCTAGGGAGTGAACCACCTGCTCGAGACCTCAGTTTCCTCATCTGCAAAGCGAGTGTGATGGTGATAATATCTCTAAGAGCTGCTCAGGACCGACTGCACCCCACCCCAGTCCCTCCCCTCAGTCTCCACCGCAGCGCAGGCATTAGAAGCCCCCAGAGATTCTCATCTTCACTGAGTGTGTGAACCACAGAGGGAGGATATTTCCCATTTTTCCTGCATATGGCAACTTTAGAGGAAACTTGTGGGACGCCCTCTAGATCACATTTGTGTGTCAGTGGGACACACACTACATGTAATTTAGGTAATTGGGGGTGGTCCTTTCTTGTGAAATTTATAGAAAGAGAAAAAAAATACTGATGACCAAAGTTAAATACCAGTGTGCTATTGTGACACATGACCACCTGTCTCTACGGCTAGCAGTTGATTCTAATACAGCTTTAGTTGTCAGAGGATGGTTAAACCTTTGAACATTGTACCTCTTTTGACTAGCTCCTTAGGACAGAAAAATACAACGCCATTGTAAACTAATGTACCACATGCTAATTTATAATGCGTGTGTGTGTGTTTGCATTTTAGCTCTTGTCCTGACACTGACATAAGATTTCTTTATTTTCAAGTAAATAAGCACAAAATCCAGCTCTGAGACTGACCTTGGGTCTTCCTCATTATTTTGAGTTCTGCTGGGCTATTATTCCTCAACTTAAATTATGCAGGAGTTACCTGGTTTTAGGAAATACTGGTTAAATTAGTCATGGAGTAAATAAACTCAGACACTGAGCTTGGCTTGCATATTACGGGCTGCCTCTTTCTTGTGACAAGCCATAGGAATCTCGGTAATTCACACTGAGTGAAATTCAACTGAGATGCATGGGGCAAGGCTGGGTGCGGTGGCTCACGCCTGTAATCCCAGCACTCTGGGAGGCCAAGGCAGGTGGATTGCCTGAGCTCACAAGTTCGAGACCAGCCTGAACCTGAATAAGAGCGAGACCTCATCTCTAAAAATAGCTAGGTGTTGTGGTGGGCGCCTGTAGTCCCAGCTGCTCAGGAAGCTGAGACAAAAGGATTGCTTGAGCCCAGAAGTTTGATGTTGCTGTGAACTATGACCCCAGGGTACTCTACCAGAGGTGACAAAGTGAGACTCTGTCTCCAACAAACAAAAAAACACAGCACCACATCATAATTGTAGCACTTTAGAGTTGGGAAATCCCTTAGAGATGATCTAGTGGAACCAGCTAATTCTATGGATGAAGAATATGGTAAAATATCATTTGAGTTTGTCAGAAAATATATTTAATATTTCAGAGCTTCCAGCTCAGCCCCATGGCAGGACGTTAAACATGAAGCAAGCACTCTCTTCCAACTCCATGCCTGGGGTGGGGTGGGGGGGAATGTGCATCCAGAAGCCTCTCCAGTTGGTTTTATCCCAGGGAAGATGAACCAAGGTGGACCTGGACAGGCCTCTGGGGGCAGGAGTGCTGGGGCCAGCGGGCAGCCACCTGTGCCCTCCCCGAATGACGGGGTCATGATCTCATCGAGATACATGCAGAAAAAGAAAACACAAAAGAAGTCTGACAAAATAAGAGGTGAATGCTGAATTTTAAGACTTAGTTCAACTTTCCCTTTTCTGTACTTTTTAAACAAAAGACTTTATTCTGTTTTTGAGAACAGTTTTAAGCTCAACGCAAAATGAAGAGGAAGATAGAGAGTTCCCGTGCCCCTCACCCCCCAGACCGACAGCACCCCTCTACTATTTATAGCCCAGCAGAGGCAGGCGTCTGTCCCAATCTGTGACCTGAGTCTGCATACCATGATCGCCGGAGCCCACAGCTGACCACGGGAACCTGGCATGCCCTGTGTCCACCATCACAGTAGCACACAGAGAAGCTTCACCGCCCTAAACCCCTGCGCTCCACCTGTTCGTTCCTCCCTCCTCAGCCCCTGGCAACTTCCCATCTTTTACTGTCTCCCAAGCTTTGCCTTTTCCAGAACGTCACATCGTTGGGACCCTGTAGTGTGTGGGCTTGCCAGGTCGACATCTTTCACTTCATCACAGGGGTTTAGGGTTCATCTGTGTCTTTTCATGGAGTGAATGCTCATTTCTTTTTAACACTGACTAGCATCTTATTGTCAGCTGGACCACGGCTTGCTCATCTGTTCACCACCCAAAGGACGTCTCGTAGCTTCCATGTTGTGGCAATTGCCATAAGTCTGCTGTGGACACTTGAGACACAAGTTTTCAGCTCCTTTGGTAATAGCAGTGAATGTGACTGCTGGGTTGGGTGGCAAGCATGCGTTCAGCTTTATAAGAAACCAGCAAACTGCCCTGCACAGTGGCTGCGACCTCCCGCCCGTTCCACCAGCAGTGAGGGAGGAGCTTGGCGTCCTCGCCGGCCCTTGGCGTGGGCAGTGTTCTGGACCAGGACACTGCTAATGGGTGTGTCGTGGGTGTTTCTTACATGTTTAAGTCGCATTCGACAGCTTGAAACTTGATAGTCAATAATCTTTCTCTTTATATTTTGTATTCTTCTTCCAGGATTTGGAAACAAGGAATTCAAGATTGTTCTCTGAGAGTTGACAGCTTTAGAGATCTACCTGTAATTGCTGGATCACCCCAGAGACACAGAGCAGATCTCAAAAGCTGTGACCCAGAGAGTGGCCTGAGAGTGAGCACTCGTCCTCAGGCAGGGTAGTGGGTCCTCCCAGCCTTGGCAGTATCCTAAGATGGGAAAGTCACAGGAGGAAGCTGCCGTCACCTCTGGGGAGAGGTCATGGTTTGGTGGGAGGTGCCCCCCCCCCCCCAGCCTGCTTGCTCCTGAGCCAACAATTCCTGATTTTGCTGAGATTCTTTTCTCAGCAAATCATATCTTCCATTGGCTGGTGCACATCGCCAAGCTTCGCCAGCAGGGCCCAATATCTGGCCCCATGGCTAACAGGTGTCAGTCTCAGCCACCGTGAGTCTGGTTGATGTGAGTCTGCTCCTGAAAAAGGACCCTTCTGACCAACCAGGCTGTGGGCCCTGCACGGTGAACGAGGGACACTGGTGGAGGGTACCAGCCTCTTGCCTTCACCTGGTCTATGCCTGCTCCCTTTTTAACTTCTGGATTTTCTGTGCAGCATTGGAAGGCAGGCATACCTGTTCACATGAAGAAAAGGTGTAGGCTGGTCTCGTGAAAATTCTGAGACTTCCGAGAGGGAGAGTTAGAGGACAGGCGTGAAGGGTACGTGACTTTCATGGTGCCATTTCCGAAAGTGCTGGCTTGGACCTCTGGGCACTTGCTCACCACAACGCTCCTGAAGGTGGACCAGGGAGACGTTGGTATTTCCACCATACAGCTCAGAAAAGGGAGGTTTTCCAAGGCCAGAAAGTGTGGCTGGACTTCAAACACAGGTGTCCTCACCCCTAGCCCAGTGGTCTCCCAACAGGGAAGATTAAAACATTTTTGTGTGCTGCAATAGAGCAGAAGATAGTGACTTCAGGGGAGCCTGCCACGGCTCTCTGAATTGCGCTGATGAATTTGAGTGGGGGGAGGAGAAGGTGATGATTTTCCCCGTTCTTTGGAGTTTTAGCTCTAGACACCTGCCGATGCCAGGCAGGCCAAGAAGTCAGCACAGCTGGTTCCCATGCGGCCCCTGCTGGGTCGGCTGCTCCTGTTAGTGGGGGTAGGGGAGAGCAAACCAGCCCGCCAATGCCCTGCTGCCCATGCAGAGTGGGGGACCAGACGGCCCTGCTGCAGTACAGACCAGGGGACCAGCAGCCCAGCTGTCCATGCAGACCGGGGGAACAGGCAGCTCTGTTGCCAGTGCAGACCAGGAGACCAGGAGGCCCTGCTGTCCATGCAGACCGGGGGACCCTGCGGTCTCAGCGGCCTGCTCGTTGTTCACAGATGGAACCTCCTCTGAGAACCCTGGGCAGCCCTGTTTCCTTTGGGCTTTGTCCCCTCCTCAGGTGAGTTCTAGCCCTCCAAGGCTTTTACAGAGAGAAAGTGGCCACCGTCCACTCAGAGCAGGAGGAATGACAACCAGCTGGAGGCCCCCGAGGTGATTTGCGAGTACCCTTAACCTCGGAGTTTTTCACTGCCCCTCTTACCTCGGCCAGCACAAGTGGTCATTGTTTTTAAGCTGCCAAAATACGTGAGACTCTTTTTTGTTCTAACAATAAAAAAGCAATAATGCTTCTCAAACCCTAGGAGAACCCCAAGGTTCTCCTAACCCATGAAGTACAGCGAAGCAATGCTGAACTTGTGCTCATGGTACTTTTTGTGACACAGGACGATCTGCCGTTTATTTGAGGAATTCTATTCATCGCTGGCTGTTGAGAGGACCCCAGCTGGCGAACTGCTCAGGCGTTATTGGATGAGGCTTCGAACATTTAGCAGATGTTGTCAATAGCCTCAGTACACCGGACTGTTGTTCATAAAGACATTGTAAAAATGGAAAGAGAATCGGCTTCAGTGAAGGAGGCTAAGTGCTGTTGGTGAAGAGCCTTCACCTGTGACTTTGTGTTTTGGGCCACACAACTGGTGATTTCAGGAAGGGACGGCAGTGGGACCCGTAATGGGCTTAGCACTCTGTGACTCAGACGTCAACATCTAGATCAAAACATCCTTAGGATGCACTTTGGGGAAAAGCTATGGTCTCAAGGTCACGTGCTCTTCCCTTCTCTAGGGGAAAAGGATTACTTAAAATTTAACAAAAGAGTCATTAGTCAATATCTGACCTTGCTTTATGTGAAGACACTTCAATTAATCCATTTTTCTGGAGATGCTGTTTCTCACTTGGGCTTCCTAGGACACTTCTCACTGTGCGTTTACACTAAAGCCTGGGATGGGTGCAAAGGGGCGGGAGGCAGCCCAGGAGAACGCATCTGCAGGCATCGCTGGCCAGTGGACCTCCAGACCTGGGCAGTTTGGGGCTTTAAGGGTAGAAAAATTGCTTCCTTATAGACCCTTCTAGGTTCTGTGGTTGGTCTCAGATTCAACCAGCATAAAGCAGATTACAACCTGAGGAAACAATTTTGATTATGTTCTTGTGCACGGGAATCTCACAAAAATATAAGGTGGAAAGAGCAAGCCAGGTGACTAAAGCTCATGTGTCATCCGGAGCTGTGGAGGGGCATAGGGATGTGGATTTTCTGGGGTGGTGGGGGCAGCTTATGGGAGGGGGAGGGAAGGAAAAGGTGTCTGCCTTGCTACACAGAAGGGGGTCTCCGGGTGGTGAGAGTCTCACCTGGTTCCCTCCCTGGCCGACATCTTCACTAAGGTAAATTTCCTTTGTAAGTGTAAATTCCCTCCACCAACGGGGATGTCTGTTCTTCATTTTAGACCTGCCGAAAGGGAGAAAATGAGCTTTTTCTGTGCCAGTTGGTTCTCGTCTTCTTCTAGCTCAAAATAATTGACATACCGAAGTGGCCTGTTACGGGTGGTGTGTTCTAGGCCCTGTGCACAGCTACCCATGAGGTACTTAAAACACGGATGCAGGAAACTGGGAGGAAAATAAAGGAAACAAAAAAAAATTGAGGCTTTTTATTTCAGGAGAACTAGAAAGCTTTGTAGTAATAGCTAAGAGGGCACCATATTTAGGATATTCAGGACACTGGGTGATTTTTAACATTATTGATTTATATCCAGGAAGCAGGCCCTGGAACATTGAGTTCTGAGATCTAGGGAAATAGAGAGGTAAAAAACATCTACTTATAATCTCACAATTCCATTTTTGTTCATCATGTAAAATTTCAGCTCACCCAACCTGCTGTCCAGTGCAGCCCATTTGGCTGGTTTAATGCTGTTTCTGCAAAAAAAAAAAAAAATCCATCTTGAGACATGTGCTTCCTTTTAATTGTTGCAGGGTGTGCATTAAAAAATTATTCACCTGGAAAATATCCATTCTAAGAAATTATTCAACATAGCATTTATTAGTATTCTTATTATGAATAGAAATAAAGGTTAAAAGTTACTGTGTGTCAATTAGCAGACTGCGAATTACACACTATATCATGTAATCTTCCAAACAACATGTAAATAAAGATATTGCTGCAATTTTTATTTTATCGGTGAAGAAACCTCTAAATTCTTTAAACAGGGAATGGTGGACGCAGCCCAACAGAGCTCAAAGGGCTTCTTCCTTTTCTTTTTAACTTTCCCAACTTCTTTATTTTCAGTACTATGTTGAATAGAAATGGTGAGAGTTGGCCTTCCCCAGGTTCCTGATCTTAGAGAAAAAACTGGCTTTTAGCTTTTGAGTGTGATGTTAGCTGTGAGCTTATCATCCGTGGTCTGTAGTATGTTGAGGTATATTCCTTCTAGGCCTAATTTGTGGAAAGTTTTTATTATGAAGGGATGTTGAACTTTGCCAAATGCTTTTTCTGCGTCTATTGAGACCATCATGTAATGTTTGTCCTCCATTCTGTTAACGTGGTGTGTTACACTTATGGATGTGCATATGCTAAACAATTCCTGCATCTCAGGGATAAATCCAAATTTACCCAACTGGGCTAAACCCTTGCTACCCTGCTATTCGCCAGCCCTCCTTTCTTCCATTACTTCTCTCTCCCCTCCCTTCCTCCCTTCCTCCCTCCCTCCCTTCCTCCCTTCCTCCCTTCCTTCCGCTTTTTCTTCTACCCTTATATTCAATTTACATTTACTAAACTCCTCCAAAGAGCTAAGTAGTGACCTCTTTATCAAGGATCCTAAATTAATCCCAAATTTAGGGTGAATTACTCTAATTTCTGTCCCAACCAGCCACCACGGTACCATTTCAGGCTGAGGAGAACTCAGGGGCGCAGGTGCAGAGCAGTGAGGGAGCAACACGGCTGGAGCTGCCTTGGGCGTGACGGGCTGGCCCAGAGTCCAGAGCCAGCGTGCTCTGTGCACCTGCTCCGGGAGTGTGACTGAGTCATCAAATGCAGTGCTCAGAAGAGAGACGAGTCCAGACTCAGCCAGGCCGCGTCCTGTTTCCCCTCCCCACTCCACCCAGTCACTTTTGTCTCCTTCCTGGGGGCTCCATCTTGGCTCCATCTTGGTTTCTCTGTCTCCTCTCCATTCAAGACTAAAACTCAATGAATCGTCCATTTTTCAGTATGTTACCAGAAGATGTATTTTTAAATAGAATTAAAACAACTCCATTTAACGTGGGCTGGACAAGGGGCTGGACATTGATGTCCTTGGGTCCTCCTTGGTCTGTCTCTAACCATCGCGTGGCCCCGTGCAAGCTGTCATCATGCCAAGAGTGCAGAACTGATGGTGCTTCATTTACTCAACAGCAAAGGCCACATAGAAATGTGGGTAATGATTGTTTCAAAGGTGCTCAGAGCTCCTGAGATGGAGCCCCCAGGGAGGAGCACGATGTCACAGTGGCAGCCAGTGCTGCGAGGCAAACGTTTACTGTAAAACCAAGTGCCAAGAGCGACGGGCCAGAGTTCCACCTGTTGTGGCTTGTTTTGTAATGAGCTGCAAATGTGACCGAGTCTCTGAGACCTGTGACTTGCTGGTGATGGCTGCATCACACCAGGCACCCCTGTGCTGCTGCAGAATACACTTGAATGCACTTCCTTACACCTTCGATGGCATCCCCCGGTCCTGGGGTAAACACAGAACCCCAAGGGAATGGAAACGGATTCTTGCTTTATCAGCGAGGATGCTTAACATACTTGACTTAAAAAGTTACATTAGAAAATGTCAAATCCCAAAGTAAGCAGCTTCAACTTCAAAAATAAACCCACTTTGAGGCGAGATTAGAGGGATGGAACTTTGAAACTACAGTTGAATGTAGCATTCCCAGAGTCAGGAGGGCAGCCTTACATGGGATTTTACGTGCAATAACGTTTAGAGTCTGCTCTGAATTGTTGAACGCTTCATCCAGCCGGGAGGTCTGGTGGAGGAGAGCGGCTCCAGGCCTCGTCCCCAGACTCAGCTCTCATCGCAGGGAAGGCTTGCTCCTTCCAGAGGGGCCATCAGCCTATTTCAAATCCGTGCTTTCTTTTCTATGGAAGAAATTAAAAGGCCCATAAAAACACCCTGTTTTGGAAAAGACTTTACAAGTACAGGGTAGCCATAAAGTTCACATGCAATTTTAAAATGCACACTATTTTAAATTACATGTGAACTTTATGTGCATAACAGAATAGTCTCAGATCTGGTGCACCGGGAGTCACCCCCTCAAACACACACTACCAGACACACGTATCTGTGCTGTTTAACTGGCGACTCATTCATATCAGGTGGGTCTTTGTGCTATTATTATTCCCATCATCATGTCATTAGCGTTGTTACTATTCTTAATTTATCACCAGCCACTACAAAGAGCAGAACTGTGAGTTCTCAAGAACATGGGGAAAGAGGCCTGAAGGTCATTGTCTCTGAGGCCGGTTACTGGGCAGGATCTTCTGTAGCCAGAGGGGTCGGGCTCTATTCTGGTGAGAAAGCAGACGGAAGTGGACACCAGGGCTCTGTCACAGGAGCCTTCTAAGAGACTCAAGAGGCTTTTTTTCTCTCCCTGGAACTTGTCTTTCTTCACTGTAATTCAATCTAATTGAAGGAAACTAGAGTCTATAGTGCTGGGTGCAAACTAAGAAACATGCCAGCTCTGCTTCCAAGGGCTTTTACTCGAGAAAGGGCCAGGTGTGTCCTCTGGTGACCGCACTGCCTCCTCCTGACCTGGGCGGGAACCCGGCTCTCTTCTTTCTGGTCCCAGGCTGGATAACCTGGTTGGATCCCCACTCACCCTTCCCTGGCTCCACCGCAGTGTCCTGAGGGGAGTGGCTTTACTGACACCCACTTCCTAGCGAGGAAACTGGCTGAATAGTTTGCTCAAGGACATATTTTTTAAACCATTGGGGCCAGAGTTAAATTTGCATAATGTCTTAATGTAAAATCTAAGGTAAGGGTTTGTCATCTGCAAATTCTGAAATTTGACACCAGAATTTATCTAGCGGAAAAACCTGCTGATAATCTGCATAATTCTTCTCCTAATAATCTTGATAATCTGTGTAATACTCCCCTGGATAATCCTGTACCCTGATAATCCTGATAATCTACATAATATTCTCCATGATAATCTCATAATCTACATCATACTCCTCCTAATAATCCTGAATATCTGCATATAATTCCCTGATAATCCCAATAATCTGCATAATACTCCCCTGATAATCCCAATAATATACCTAATACTCCCCCAATAATCCCAATAATCTGTATAATACTCCTCCTAATAATCCTTATAATCTGTATAATACTCCCCTGACAATCCCAGGAATCTGCATAATACTCCCCTAATAATCCTGATGATCTGCATAATACTCCTCCTAATAATCCTGATAATCTGTATAATACTCCCTTTAATAATCCTGATAATCTGTATAATACTCCTCCTAATAATCCTGATGATCTGTATATTACTCCTCCTAATAATCCTGATAATCTGTATAGTACTCCCCTGACAATCCTGATAATCTGTATAATACTCCCTCTAATAACCCTGATAATCTGTATATTACTCCTCCTAATAATCCTGATAATCTGTATGATACTCCTCCTAATAATCCTGATGATCTGTATATTACTCGTCCTAATAATCCTGATGATCTGTATAATACTCCTCCTAATAATCCTGATGATCTGTATAATACTCCTCCTAATAATCCTGATGATCTGTATAATACTCATCCTAATAATCCCGATGATCTGTATAATACTCCTCTTAATAATCCTGATTATCTGTATAATACTCCTCCTAATAATCCCGATGATCTGTATAATATTCTTCCTAATAATCCTGATGATCTGTATAATACTCCTCCTAACAATTCTGATGATCTGTATAATACTCCTCCTAATAATCCTGATGATCTGTATAATACTTGTCCTAATAATCCTGATGATCTGTATAATACTCCTCCTAATAATCCTGATGATCTGTATAATACTCGTCCTAATAATCCTGATGATCTGTATAATACTCCCCTGACAATTCCAGACCCTTTATTCTGACCACATGTACTGCCAGGCACAGAAATATGAATGTATTTTGAAAATGGATGTTCCCAACCCTGCTGGGGATGCCACGTAAAATATGGTGAATAAACCTTGTCACTTCTTTGAAAAAATAAAAATAAAAAAGCCTGAACTCTGAAACACAGATGGTGTCAAGGGTTTTGCCTGGGGAGCGTTGACCACACTGCAGTGCCTCTCAAGGGGAGGCAAGCAGCAATGCCTGTTCCCGGATAACACAGTATTTTGTACAACAAGTACGTCAGAATATTGGAAATAAATAGAAATTTGGATATGATCCAGCTTCCTCCTCAATTAAAAAGCATTCCCTCCACAGTTATTTGGGGGTTATCCATTCAGCTGATTGGATGGCCTGTGCTTGTGGTCAGGGGGGTCTATTCCATGGCTGGCCAGTTAAGTTATCTGGGAAATTTAGTTCTCAGCCACGCTTTCCTTCTCCGTAACATGTCCCTGGACTCCTGCTCGTTTTCTGGCCAAGCTGTTTAAGGACAGCAAATTATACACAGAGTCCAACAGTGTGGCTGGTTACAGTACGGGCCTTCCCACCGTTGCTTTAAAATTTAATTATTGATTTAAACATTTCAAAGTGACTTGAGATCTTTCCTTCCAAGTTTCCCCTTATACACTCTACATGGTTGGGTAGGCAATTTTAGCTTTTAGATTAGATTTTAGGTATGACTTTTAGCTAGATTTTAGCTGTGACTTTTGCCCCTTCACTTTCTAGATGAAGCTATTTTTTTTGAAGACTCTGTACATTGAAAAGGAAAATAACAAAGTAAATTCTGATTAAATTCAAGTGCTTTCCCTCCCTTCTGGCACAGCTTAGATACTCTCTTTTCTTCTAATAATTGGCTTGAGAATGGAGCTGTGACTCAGGGAACTCAGGGAGGGATAAGCTGGATTCAGCTACAAGTCTGAGGAGGGTGTTTTCAAGAGTCCTGGAGCATCTGAGACGTGTACATGTGAACTGGACTTTTATTTTAATTTACAAAAATTGATTTCAGGAAACCAGGAGAACCCCATCAGTGAGGGCGTCGCAGCGCAGGCTGAGAGTCGCCTCCTGGCAGCACTGGGTCACCGGAGAGGCTCCTGATGGTCACGGGGATGCCCTGTGCTGTGGGGCGTTTCTTTCCAGCTTACCCGGGTCTTCGAGGGTCTATAAGCAAAGAGGACCTGGGCCTTTCTGTGGAATCCATCCTGGGCTGGGCAAACATAACCCTACAGGACGGATGGAACTTGACACAATGGTGCCCCTGATCATAGCTTATTCTGAGATTTGAGAGCCTGGACGGGGAAGGTCTATGTCCCCTCTGTGTCCCCTCCATGTCCCTATGAGATTACATCCATGTGCATTACCTTGGAGTCTGGTTCTCACTCCATTTTCACACTCAAATTCAATAACTCTAGACAGGAAGTATGAGTTTTGTCCCTGGGCAAGTTTCCCGGCACCTCCAAACACCGTGGCCTTCCAGAGACCTCACGGCTGCAGTGTCCGCCCCGCCTGCACCCTCGCCACCCTCGCTCCTTCCTCACGGCACAGACCACCCTCAGCGCGTGCTGGCCGCTTTGCCCAGCACCACGCTGCTTTATGGCAAATTTTAAGCCTCATGGCACAAATTATTTATTGATCAATTTCCAATTAATTTTGATCAAATTATACCTATGACTTCGTTCTACATGGATTAATTTAATAAAATGTTCATTTTTTTTTTTTTTTTAGATTGCCTTTTTTCCGCTCTAGATGAGAAATGCACCTTGTAGCTTTGGTTAGGAACCTGCATTCTATCCCATCCCTTTTTACACCAGCACCTTCCAGAGAGCACAAACACACCCACATGCACAGGCTTTCCCACGGAGACGCTTGCCAGCTCTCCGGTGGCAGCGGCCCCATCTGGAGAATGGCATCATGGTGACGCCTCTGCCCCTGCCCTGCCCTACACCCTGTGGGCGCTTGGCCTCCAGCTGCTCTGGATGCCGAGGGAACAGTCCTGGCCTGACTTGACCTTCAAATAGAACCGTCTTCACTGCCCCAATCTGGTGCATGCCAGGGCTGCCTCTGTCCATGCTACCTAATACATGGCTTCTCCCTCTTGGAAATCTCTGAAGAAGACCTTCAGCCTTCCCTGAGGCCGGGGGTCATAACCACGCCAGAGGGGCTTTGCCTGGAATGGCCTCACGACCTCTTGTCTTAGCACACAGTAGTGTCTGATGGGACCTTGGAGAAGGATGTCTCTTCTAGAGAATTCACATGGCTATAAGTCCAAGCTCCAGGCAAACGACAAGTGGGGAGGAAGGGTTTCCCCACTTTCTTGTTATTTAACCTGCCCTCCAGCCGGGCGCCACCTCCTCACTCCTCTGGAGCTGGGGGATGCTCCTCCCGCCCCGACCTCGTGCCGGCTGAGGAGACGGAAACCCTGGTGTGAGTCTCTTCTCTGACGTTCACTCATCATTCTGTGCGTTGGTCCCCACTTGTCAGGTGGCACAATCGTGGTGCTCACATCACAGGTGTATTGGCTGGCAGTCCTCTACTTTATGGTGACAGACTGTCGGAGCAAATGGGGATGGCTCATTAGATTTAACAAGAATTAGGCTGCAGGCTTGGAGAAACTTCAACCCCTTCTTCCCAGGTCTAACTTCCCGTCTGTTTGACACTGATGGAAATCTGTCGTGATGCATGTTTATGATTTCTGCAGACAGTAATGGAGTGTTCGTTGACAGAAAGATGCATGCTTAGGTCTTGACTATTCTCAGGTAAGATCTTCAGATTCACAAATACACAGGTGTCGGCTCTCTGTTCTTGGGGGATAATAAGGTCACAGTTGTTTTCTCTGGTGATTACATGACTGAAGAGGGCCTTGTTGTAATCAGATGTACCAAGAGGCATGAGTTGAGTATGATTTTAATATTCTGACATGATATTACATTTCTGACTTTGAAAAGTGCCCTGAATGATTAAACCTCTTCACTTGTATTGAAGAAGCACATGTTGCTTCAAATTCAAGGCCAAACAATGAAAGTGCTTAGGGAAAAATGAACTTTCTTGTCCTTACAATTATCCTGTAGACTCAGGGAAGCCAGCCCAGCAGGGGCTCCACTAGCTGCCTGCCTGAATCCCCAATGGGCAGAAGCCATTATTTACTTTTATTATCCTCCGCCAACTTCTTCCATCACTGGAAGCCCCTAAGCTTCCATGGAGTCACCTTGCTGAGATGGTGTTTGTTGCATTCAGCTTGGTGATAGTACTTTTTTGATTTTTTTTCACCACATTTTCCAGCCTATCTTGCAGTCAGAGGCATCCATGCCCACAGATTTTAGGTGTTGAATTTGAGCAGAAGGGATCCATCCAAACCATCCATGAAGCTCTTGCACTCTGTGGACAATCATTGGTGTAGATGTTGGTTATCTATTAATCCCTGCAGCTACTTAATTTTACATCACTGTGTTTAAACTATTACACGGGTGTCCCCAAAGTCACCCCTAAAGGCACCATATGGAGGGAAAATGGGAAACAGTAGCTAAATGTACTTTATTCGCAAAATATTCATTACAAAATTCTATGAAGTAGTGGCCAACGCACGGAGAATATTTTGTAAGTATTTTGTAAATTTTGTAATGAATATTTTGTAAATACATTTAGCTATAATATCCCATTTTTCTATATACAGTGGTTTTAGAGGTGTCTTTGGGACACCCTGTATAATACAGGTGGGGTGCACCTGTTATAGCCGTTAGCCAACCCTACCTTGGACAGGTGAGTGCTGGCAAGAAGTTTTCTTGGAGAGGTGTGGGCAACCTCTCAGCTGCCCACAGCAGTTTCCTCTGCCCTTTATGAGCTGGTGACGTCTTATATCAAAAGAGACTTCAGAGTCCTCTTTTCTCTCCTATAGAAGGATATGAAGTTGCTTAAACTAGAAAACGCAGGGAAGTGAAGGTAACAGAAAAGCTCGGTTGCTCTGATGTCTTCCGTGCACTTGCGGTGATGTGATCTCTGCCATCTGTGCCTGACGAATTACCTAAACCTGCCTATTGTTAAAGAGAAACATTATTCTGACCCCAGTTAATGATGGTGGGGAAGGTTTTGCTCTAGAAAAGTCTGCTGCAATGGGGTTTTGTGATCAGGGAGCCAAATTGGGATCAATCTCAAATACAATTGACAAAAGTAGAGATTTCTGGTCACGGAACAAGGCTGTGGAGCAGTGGATAGAAAATTATTAAAAAGCTCCTCAGGGGGCAGGGAGATTCTGCATAAAGGGACTTGAAGGGAACCTTGTCCATGGCAAGACAGCAGGGTCCAGGTCACCAGAGGGAGGGCAGGGTGAGGAACTGGATCATATATTGAGGGTGGGGAGTCTCCTCAAATTGACTTGCAGGATTCTTGCTCTTGTGGAAAAAGTCCAAACACTGGACCTCCTTAAAAGAGGGGGCTTGTAGGAGGCTGACCCCTGCCAGGCAAGAGAGCCACTCCGTATTCAGAGTAGAGACTCCCCAGCTGTACCACCATCTCCACGGGTTTCAGATTGTGCTGCCTTTGTGCCCTAGACAGTTAAAAATAAAACATTTAACAAAACACACAATAATACAAAGGGTCGGTGGCTGCTGGGTTTGTGTGGCCTTTTACATTAATGGTATCACAGATTTGGGCCCGCTGGAAACAGATTATCCAAGACTCAGGAGAATCCAGGGATGTTCCCATGTCCCTGCTCTCATGGGAGCTCATTACTGAGGGAGTGCGTGCGCAGTCACCGGACAAGACTTAGAATTTGAAGTATTAGTGCAGAATGGGACTTTTTAAAAACTTTTTCTTTAAAAGGCTAAATACTTCCAGCTTTGAGGGCTGGACAATCTGGACTGCAGCCCCAGAGCAGCCATGGACAGCAGCAGGAGGGGTCGTCTCCAGCCAGTTTAGTCAGCCCTAGACCCAAGCAGCCTAGGAGCTTGTGAGTCTAGAAAGAGTTTTGTGTTTCCTGGAAAACTGCGAACCATCTAGAGCATACCACAATAACTCTGCATGGTATTGTGGAGATATTTTGCAATTCCCTGTAAGTTATAGGTAATTTACAGATAACACAAATTCTATCCTTGCTGGCGGTGATCAAGTCGACTTCCTTTCCCCCGTCAAATCCCGCCAGCCCTCCCGCTGTCTTCATTTGGCGCTGACTTCAGTACCCCTCTGCTGTGTGTGCCGTTAGGCACTATTTTGACTTTTTCTTTGAATGGGTTAAAACATCTGCTTGGTCCACTCCCACCCTAGTAGTCAAATAAATTCTGAAACCTGTGTTCATTTTATAGCTGTAGGAGAATAATGATTTTTCTAAAGATTAATTTTTAACTATGC
Source organism: Nycticebus coucang (assembly GCF_027406575.1). Classification (NCBI taxonomy): domain Eukaryota; kingdom Metazoa; phylum Chordata; class Mammalia; order Primates; family Lorisidae; genus Nycticebus; species Nycticebus coucang. The sequence continues at coordinate 66,898,883 of NC_069799.1, read as the reverse complement.
ATGTGTGGATTGAAGGACGGAAAGCTTCACAAGCTCTGGAATGAAGCCCTTATTTCAGGAGAAACCGGCCTGGCACTTCCATGTGGGAACACACGTGTGTGTGCCTGGTTGAGCCTGTCTACAATGTCACAAGCAGACGGCAATGGGACTGTACCCAACCGGCTTTTCAGAAGCGTTTTCCTGCTGCTCCCTCTCTAGGCTTTGTTAAGGCAAATAATGATACCTAACATCACCGGGTAGCCGTTTGCTCACCTTCTGCCCTCTCTGAATGTCCAGCTGTCAGCAAATATTCTTCCTGTCCTTTCCAAGGCAGCTTTGTGATTAGCTTCCTACGCCGTCTTTCCCCAAGTGCATAAAGAGCCAGTAACCGTTTACCTGGGTTGGTGCGTTTATGCCACAAGTGTGGAACACGTTCAGAAGTTAGCAAAGACTTCCTAAGTCCCCGTTATGGTGAAGTCATAATATTGCAGCGTTGGAACTATCAAGTCAATCAGCATCTTTTCAGGTGGCTGCACAGACACAGGACCACGTGGAACTTAGAGGCTGGGACTGAGACCGGGATCCGGGGGACCCAGAGGCCCCATGTGTCCAGCTGAAACAGCTCTTCATCTTCCCGAAACTGAAGGCAGGACACCCTCTGCAAAGCTGGCTTGTAAAAATTTAACTTCGGCATCACACAGGCTTTAGGAATAAAAACTCAACTGGGGGAAAGATGAATGAATATAAATCAGGCTGCCTGTAAAATCCAATTACAGCTCAAACCGACCTTCCTGCATGGGAGACAAAAATGGCAGGACCCAAGTGGGGGGTCCACACCCCTCGGGAGCAGAGCTGCTACGGGCTCTCCTGAGCTCCTGCCGGGAGTAGCCGGGGCCTGTAAGTGCTTCTGCCTGTTCTGCGGCACCAACATGTGACGCATCTGAGCTTTTCCCAGAATAATTATCGGGTGATTTTTCAGGGAATGTGCACAGTGTTTCTATTTTAAACTTTAAGTTTGATGGAGGAAATTTTTCGAGTCTATGATCTTGCTCAGAAGGTCATATTTCAACTAAATTAGTATTAAGTTGGTTGAAGATTGGAAGAAAGGTGGAAGGACGTGGCTGCTTTGAAGCTGACCTATTAGGAAATTTCTACAGATGCAATTTTATGTATCTGAGGATTCATGTTGGCATTATTTTCTCCATTTGGAAATAACTAACAATGCGTGTCTTTTAATCATTGAGGCATCATTAGACTTTGTTCTTAAAAATATAAAAATATCCATTATTATTCAGTTTTTCCTTTTATGGCTATAAAGGAGTCATTATTTTTTATTTTATGTATATATACACAACATATGCTAACATTTCTGTATGGCTGAAGATTATATAAGTTAAAAATGATAATATTTAGAGTCTCACTGACTGAAGTTATTGTAAATATGTTTACTGTAACTTTTTAATTGTTTTCAGATTATTATATGCCAATTTTAAGAGCAAAGTGATGGGTAGCACCTGTGGCTCAGTGGGTAGGGCTCCGGCCCCATATTCTGAGGGTGGTGGGTTCAAACCCAGCCCTGGCTGAACTGCAACAAAAAAAATTGCCAGGTGTTGTGGTGGGCGCCTGTAGTCCCAGCTGCTCGGGAGGCTGAGGCAGGAGAATCACCTAAGCCCAGGAGTTGGAGGTTGCTGTGAGCTGTGACACCATGGCATTCTATGGAGGGCGAAAAAGGGAGACTCTGTCTCTACAAAAAAAAAAAAAAAAAGCAAAGTGACATTTTTTTACACGCTTGTTTGAGGTTTTTTCACCTTTATTATAAGCTTGTGAATACACAGAAGGAAACTCAATTACTAGGCTTCAGTCCCAGTGAGTCTAGCTGACACAGAGTTTTGTTAGTAAGGCATTTATGTGTTTTTAACCAGCCCTTTGGATATTGTTCATGAGTTGTTAAGGAAATCAGGAACAGAAAGCTGTAGATTCCCAGGAACACACAGAATTTGACCCTAAAAGGTAAAATCACATCCCAGACTTAGAAAACAGGAAATGTCAGATGGTTTTTGGCAAAACACACAGGCCACTCCTTCCTCTGCTGAGCTGAGTGCTCCCGAGTCTGTGTGACTCAGGGTTCTGCAGAGGCAGACATGTCAGTCCCAGAAAGAGGAGGTGTAGCAGGAGCCACAGCCACCCTCCCTGGCCAGCAGACACCGTCACCACCATCATGCGGAGCTGCAAGTTTGGAAACCCCTGCCACGGGCAGCACAGGACAGGACAGGGCGACTCCCAGACAGCTGGACAATCGCTTCCCAAGTGGTAGAGGGAGGGATTAGCTGCTCAGGTGGGGAGGCCCTGTGCTGTGTGTACCGCACTGGGCTTGCACCTGGAGGGAGGTGCCCCTGGAGGGGCTGGGCGGGGCTGGGCAGGCCTCAAATACACACCTTAGTCTTTAGCTCCCGAGATCTGTGAGCCTGCAGCCCCATCCCTCACCTCCATCTGCAGGACAACACCCAACAGCAATAAGCACCACCACCACCACCAGGACGGAGTGTGGGTGTGCTCGAAATTCCTCTGGCATAAGCCGCTGGGAGAGCCGCAGGGCTGCAGGCTGTGAGAGCAGATGTGGCAGTCGCTGCTCTGCCCCGTGAGTAAGACTCCCCGGCCGGGGCGGGGCGGGGGCGGAGGGTGTCCCGGGCCAGAGCACAGGCTTCCACAGCCTGTGTGAATCACTTTTGCTAACGGCTAAAGAGCATGCCCACCAAGTACTACTTAGCTCCTAAAATCAAAACAAAATAGAAACCAACAAGCATCTCCATCTCCCACTTCTCTTAAAACCGGTGATGGCGGAACAATGAAAACCAGAGCAATGAGAGCATCCTGGAGGGTTCCTGAACCCCCAAATACAGTGAGCCCTGTGGCCAGGCCCCCCTCTGTCTTTCCTCAGAGCCCCAAAAGGAAGGCAGTGAGCTGGAGTTGTGGAGCTGGAATTTAACTGGAGACTCAGGATGTGTCTGTCCAGGGACTAGGCTCCGGGAATCAGTTTTCGCGGTCGGCCTACTCAAACAGAAAAGTGTCTGTGTTTGGCCTGTTGTTTAATTTGCTACAAGAACCCAAGATATTTTTTTTAACAGAGTTTCAGAAAGTATCTTGGGAAATCCACACCTGACCAGAGCAGTCCGCGCACGCCCGACCACGCGCAATGTCACCGTCTGCTGACAATTCCCCGCCTCAGTTCCACGTCCGTGCAGGGATGTGGAATGTGACTGGGGGCCGACAGCTCACAGCACAATCCTGGGTCAGTTGGCAGGTGAAGTGCGTGTGATGCAGCCTGCTAGTCGTGCTGGTGCTGGGAATGGCCACCTGGCATCCCGCTGACACAGACACATTATGAAATGTGTCCCTTTCACTCAAGGCACAGGCCAGGCTAGTTTTGATCTTTCCTTTTTCCCTTTTTTCATTTCTTTCTTTTCTTTTATTGCTCAAGTGCAGCACTTGTTGTGTTAAGCCCACCAAGCAGCTTAGGCCTCCTTTGGCCCGTGACTTCATCCCTATGACCAGAAGACGTCTAATTTGTTTGCCCATATGGACGCCCAGAGAGAGTTTGGCTGTTTGATTTATAACAGGATTGGGTGTCAGGCTTCTAAGAGTCACACCCAGTCAGTCTTCAGCACAGACTCAGGCAGGTGGATGAAAGACACACAGCAAGACATGGGCGGGCAGGTGCTCTGACACAACCTCTCTCTTTTTTTTTTTTCCTTTTTTTTTTGCAGTTGTTGGCCAGGGCTGGGTTTGAACCCACCACCTCTGGCATATGGGGCCAGTGCCCTACTCCTTTGAGCCACAGGCACAGCCCCTTTTCATAGGAGAGTCCCATTTCAAAAGGGAGGCATTTACCCCTTTTAAAAAATGCCTGTCAAATGCATGACTCATTACACCCTTGCAAACAGCCAAAAAAGTTCTGCAGCATCCAGGGCTGGCAAAGCAGCGAGGCTATTATTTCAGCCCTTAGCTGGGCTGGCTCTTCCCACTGTTCCCAGAGAGCGGGTGGGGCACGGTGAGGGTCCCCCTCTGCCACCCAGAGCATCCTGGGGCTCCAGCAGCTGCTGTTGGCTGCCTCCTCACCCCCCCACCGCGGAGCTCCCAGGGTAGCTGGGCTTCCCTGCATCTGAGAAATGTGTCTCAGAGCACAGTGTGGGCAGAGAAGGCCGGGGAACCCAGCACCTCAATCATCAAGGGAGTTGACTGGTGGGTTTTCTGTGGCAATGAGCCTAGAGGAAGAAATCTCTCTGCGTCTGGTTCCTGGAGAAGAAGTGCAAAGTTGCTCCTGAAGCAGGGCCCGGGGCGCTGCCTTGACAATGGGTGTCAGCCCACACTTGGCTCAAGTTTCAACCCCAACAAAGCATTGCTTGACAACCCGCAGGGATGTCCCGAGAACTTCCCTCCACTTACGGGCACCCAAATGTACAAAATAGTGTATCATTTGTGTACATACAACCTTCACATCCTCCCTGTAGGCTGAGTCATCTCTAGATTACCTACGAGGTCTAACACGGTGGAGTGCTGTGTGAACAGCTGTTACGCTGTGTCACTCTCTCTGTGTGTATAAATGTTTACATTCTATGCATTGTGACTAGGCTACTGTCACCTTTGATTGTACTGTTATATTTTATTGTTCTCTTTTCCCCCCAAATATTCTCAATCAGCAGTTGGTTGAATCCGCAGAGCAGACGCAGGGGGTATGGAGAGCCGGCTGTGTGCCTTTGGTCTTTCTACTTGGTACCTGTGTTTTTGGGTTTGCTGTTATGTCAGTAAAGACTCCAGAGCACTCTTCCTCAGGAGACTGCTTTAAGCTTCCACGTAAAGAACAAGGAGACTCCTGTGTCCCTAGGAAATAGCTTAGGTTTTTAGCCGTGTCACCTTTCCCTGCAGCAGGCGGGGAAGGCCGGAGGCAGTGCAGTGCTTTCCCCGGAGGAGAGACTGCCGGGCGGCATTGGGAAGAATCCCCAGACGTGCCGTCCAGGCTGTGGGGAGTTTGCCCCAGTGGGCCCATACCTATGGGGGATGAAGGCAGAGAGGGGGCTTCCTGTCCCTACCTTCACAAGGGACATCAGCATCCAAACAGCAATGACTAGTGGAACTTTACTATTAGTTTCTTTTTCCTGGTACAATCTATGCATTGAATTTCAAGAGGGAATTTTTATTTAGGTATTTTTTGCTAAGAAATGAAAACCGTATTTCTGGGGTACGTGTGTGTGTGTGTGTGTGTGTGCATGTGTGTGAAACAGGTACTTGGATAATCTTGTCTCTTAGAACAAGGCCTCAGGACACCTCTGACAGACGCAGGGTCCCTTCTGTAGAAGACCGTCCCCTGGGGGACTCCAGGCAGCTCTCACTGTCACTCACGCTACATCAGAAACCCCACACTGTGACTCCCCCATTCAAATGGATGCTCAACAAAGCAGCTCTTTTTTTCTGATCAAAACTTTTTTTTTATAACTTTGTTATTTTTTTAAAATCCAAATATGTTCTTTCTTACAGCCCCCTACAGTCTCTGGAAAACCCCAGTGAGGTGTGAGGAGGGCAGGGAGCAGGCTTCAGGCCTCCTTCTGTGTGAGCAAAGAGGCCAAGATCCACACCAGCCTTGTGCAAATTAGGTTTGTAGCTTTTCATTTCCATCAGGTATTGAAAACCAGTACTTTTCATCTCATATCCATGGGCCCACTCCTTGCAGGAGGACACTTTTCTGTCTAATGACGTGGCTTATCCTTGATGTGGAAAGAAGTCACTGACATCTTTATTTGGTCTATTTCTTTGCTCCAATCTGAGAGTGTGACCCCCCACCCCCCAGTTTACAGCAGCGGGTGCCCCCAGAGGTCACATCACAGGGATTAGACCAAGCCACCAGGGGCATTTCCAAGGCATTCAATAAACTCAGCTCAAATATATTTGCTAATCACAGCCAGAATGACAAGTCTTTAACAGAAAATGTTTGCTGGGGCCAGAGGCGGGAAAGAGGATCTGGTAAGGAAATGGTGCGGCTCTCACTCCCCTGTGCCAGTCAGGATGCGCCTGTGGCCACTGTGTGGGAACCTTGTTGGTGGCAGACAGAGATTCAGTTTGTGGTGAATTTGCTCTGTTACTAGGGACAGAAAACAATGGAAGTTTTATGAGACTTGTTTACACGCTCAGAAAACTCGTTTAGCTTTTGCAAGTGGAGTGCTGCGTCCATCGTCTGGTATGCAGTTATTCTACACAAGATTGCTCCCTTCCAGTGGGTCAGCAAGTGCTGGAGTCCTCCCGTATTTCCAGGTACCCTGAGCCATAAATCCATATTTAGTTAGCTTTGAATGAAATTCAAGAGACGATAGGCTCTTGGTGCTGAAATCGAAACCCAAACCTGTCAGGTTGATTTATGTCTAATTCAGAGTTGTAATTTAATTAAAACGACACACTGAATTTTAAAAATCTCTCTGGCAAAGCCCTTCCCACGTGAAATTCAAATTCAGTCTTCGGGCTGAGGAATCTCCATGTTCTATTTCTTTGCCATGTTGCTTAATACGTGTGCTCAATCCTCTTCAACAGCTTCCTTTCTTAACCGGCTTCTCATTAAATCACTGAATTTCTTTTTCTTTTTTTTTCTTGGTTTTTGGCCGGGGCTGGGTGAACCTGCCACCTCCGGCATATGGGACCGGCGCCCTACTCCTTGAGCCACAGGCGCCGCCTAAATCACTGAATTTCTTAGTGACTCAAAGCTATGAAGCTCCAGTTTGAATACAAAAACATCTTGATTTCTTAACAGGTAACTTATTAGACAATTCTTTGACGATGAACCCTCTTTTCACAAGGCTAATCTCAGTGGGAGGAGGTCAGCGTGGAGTTTCAGCCCAGGATGCTGAAGTGAGATGGCAAAGAGATGGGCCACAGAGAACTTTAAAAATTACGTTAAATGAGTTGCAGTAAACATTCTTGTGCAAATGTCTTTGTGGTAAAAATATTTTTGTTCTTCTGGGTAGATACCTAGTAATGGGACTGTGGGACCAAATGGAAGGTTGACTTTTAGTTCTTTGAGAATTCTGCATGCTTCTTTCCATAGGATTGTAGTAGTTTGCAATCCCACCAGAGGCGTGGAAGTGTCCCCTTCTTTCCACATCCAGGCTAGCACCTAATGTGCATACGGTGAGGGTGTTCAGCACGCCTACTGGGTGAAGGACTCAACTACAACTTGAACTTTACCTTAGAAATGTAAACAGTGTAACCTAAACATTTGTAGCCTCATACTAAACTGAGAAAAAAATAAAAAACAAAACCAAACAAAATTATGTTAGAGGGTAGAGTTGCGGTATCCTTAGGAAAGTAAAATTTTAATAGGACACCTACAAAATGCACATTTACCGTCAAAATCTTAATTATTAAGCAAGCTTTACAAATGAAGAAAAAGAAATTTCTGTTATTTAAAGCTTCTATCTTCTTTCACTTTAATAATAGCAAAAACAGAAGGTAGAGTTAGTAAAATAATTTCAAAGGCAGTTTAATAAATTATTTCTAAATTTTCAAAATGTATTCACATTCATATATGCTCAGGTTTCATGGGTCAGGTTCCAAGGCTTTACCCCACTCACTACAGTGACACGCTGTGCGGCCACCCTCTGTGTGGACATCACTCCCAACTCACATAAAATACTCCCATCTAGCTGGGCATTGTGGCGATGCCTGTAGTCTCAGCTACTTGGGAGGCTGAGGCAAGAGAATCACCTAAGCTCAGGAGTTGGAGGTTGCTGTGAGCTGTGTGATTCCATGGCACTCTATTGAGGGTGATAAAGTGAAACTCTGTCTCTACAAAAAAAAAATTAATTAATTAATTAAAATAAAATAAATAAAAAAAAATACTCTTATTGTCCAGGGCGGGCTCTGTGGGCGCATCAGCACTGCTGGGTGAGATGAGATTGCTGCCCTTGTCCACTACACCCATATTCACCAAAGCTCAGGAATTTGGGGGGGTTGGGGGTGCAAAGAGCTGCTCAGTGTCCTGCCAGGAAGCCAAGGGACTGATGAGAGTGCTCCAGATGACATGTGCTCAGTCCCACCGAGCCTTAGAATTACTGGGAGGATCTTCCCACCCCCGCTGCCCAGGCCTGAGTCAGGCCCATCCCACCAGCATCTCCAGGCTCCCCAGTGATATGAGGCAGTTTAACGGCCACGGTTCTAGTGCACGGTGTAACTAGTGCATGGTGTAACCAGACCACAGTGTGACCAGACCATGGTGTAACTGGACAGGATGGGGGGAATTGTGGCCACATCAAAACTCGACTCAGCTGGACCTGCTACCCATGGGTAGGGCCTGCACAGTCATCACCTTTCTACACGTGAATGGGGTGGGGAGCTCTGAAACCACTCACATGAGTGGTGACTCTGTTTCCAGGGTCCTGGTCATGAGGTTGTGGGACAGATAAGCCACACACATTTCTTGTCCTGTGATGTGTGTTTATCAGGAGGAAGTCACCTAAATACGCTTTTCAAGTTAAAATTTTGCATTCTCATCTCTGGAAACAGCTTGCCCATTCACTAATTCATTCATTCATTCCCTCATTCACTTGCTGCAACCTTCCGAGGGTTTTCCGTGAATTCTCCACTGGAATGCAGGCCCAGGCGGGTGATGCAGTAAGCTGCTTTACTCACCAGTGTGTCTCCGGCACCTAAGCTGTGCTGTCTGCTCGGCCGCCCCAGCAAACACCAGGGACTTTACAGAAACCTGCTCTCAACAGCTCTGGAGGCTGGAAGTTGACTCTGGGGTGTGGGAAGGGCTGGGTCCCCCAAGGTCTCTCTCTTGGCTTGTGGACATGACCTCTCATGGTTTTCCCTCTGTGTCTCTGTGTATCCCCATGTCCTCTTTGCATTAGGACACCAGCCATATGGAACTGGGACACATCTCAGCGTGATCACCTGTCTCCAGTCATGTTCTGAGGAAGTTGGGGTTGGGGCTTCAACATATAAATTTAGGGGGGAGGGCAAAGTTCAGTTTATAACAGAACTCACAACATAAAAAGTAGAACAATAAATCATGAAAATGATTATAATAACAGAGTTGGAGGAAAATATAAAAACTATTTTGGGATAGTTGTTGGTTTCTAAAGCATAGTTTTGGATGACAGCAGCTCAGTGCAGGTGTGGGGCCAGCGGATCCCTCCTGTGTATCTGCCTGGTCTGTGGAGGAACTGGACAGGAGGGAAGCTTTTTCATCTCACAAAGGTCTTTCAGGAAAAAAGAGACCTCTCAGCTCCTGGTGTTTGCAGGAAGACAGTGCTGAACAGCCCAGGAGACCTCGGAGCATCCATTTGCCCTTCATGTCTCCCATGACCAGCTGCTAGAAAGGCAGGTGCTGGTGGAGTAATGTGCTGATCGGGCCCCGGTGGCTCTGAGCCATGGACAGTGGCTTCTTACTCATCATAAGACATCAGTCAGAAAAGCGTGAGGGTAACTTGCCTGACTCTGCCGGCTGTGCCTGGTCCCTCATTCAGAGAAGAGACCTCAACAGAAGCTCTGGCCCAGCGACCACCCTGGTAACAGTCTCCCCCAGGTCTTAGGCAAGGCTCACCCTTGTCAGCTTGTAGGTAGAGGGGAGCCTCTCCCCACTCTGAGATGTGGTTCTCATCTGACCTCTCCCCCTCCTCAGCCTCCTGCTGAAGAGCGGAGCCTCCTGGAGTGTGGTCTGAGCCTTCCTGTGCTGGGTGATCTGGGGGGTGGTGTTCTGAGGACAATATCTGTGCTGTCCCCTCTCTCTGTGGGGGCCCTGGACCATCCACTGCTCCTGGGCCAGGGGGCCCTCACCCTGCTTTTCTCTGTATCCCAGAGCTGAACGGTCTGATGCGTTCATACAGTTTATGACAACAAAGTGCGGCCCCCCCAAGAGCAGTCTGTCACTTTATTTGAGCCCCCAGCGTGGAGCTGGGATTCACATCCAGATGTGTGGGCTGTTTGAAGCCCACCCCAGCGGCTGTGGTCCCATCTCCCTCCTCATTTCTAACAAACGGATTTCCAGTCCTGTTTCTATCACTGCCACCTTCTGATTAAAACCACTGTTCTAGTGTCGCCCAATTTTTTTGTGGGGAGTCTTGATTTTTCTAGAAAATCTACAATTAACATGAAGTGCTTAACGGGTGACAGAGAAACACTCCTTGCTCTGTTTATTTTTGTGTGATGCAGCCACACGCAGGCTGCTGAGCAAACTTAATGCTGAAATTCCAACCCAGGAACTGTCCTCCCCACACGGAGCTGATAGACTGGGTCTGTTGTGTTCAGGGATTGAGTTTATGCAAATAACCCCAGAGAAGGTGCTGTAGGCTCAGAGAAAGCTGTAATTAAGGCCCGAACCCAGGCATTTTCAGTGATCAAGTCTTCGAAATGTAATTTTCCCAGGCCTTCTTAGAACTCCTAAGCAATAAACAATCATTTATGATAATTGGCAAAGAGCAACCTCCCAGAGAGGGTGCAGGGCAGAAGGTGAGGGTGCTGCCTCGGACACGGGGTCACTGCCTCAGACTTAGGGTCACACGGCAGCTCCCTCCCAGCCTAGGACGTAGCTCTGCCCCTCTGCCATGAGGACCTCCTGCTTCCACCGCCTACAGCTCCTGGTCTGCTTGGAGCCAGCTCCTGGGACAGATATCTCCAAGGAAGACCAGTATCTATTGATCCCAAAGTATGACTTGTTGGTATAAAGAATATTTTGAATTAAAGACCGTTGCAGGCTCGGTGCCTGTGGCTCAAGCAGCTAATGGCTCCAGCCACATACACCTGAGCTGGCGGGTTCAAATCCAGCCCAGGCCCGCCAAACAACAATACTTGGCTGCAACCAAAAAATAGCCATGTGTTGTGGCGGGCGCCTGTAGTCCCCAGCTACTTGGTAGGCAGAGGCAGGAGAATCACTTGGAAGTAGGAGTTGGAGGTTACTGTGAGCGGTGATGCCGCAGCACTCTACCCAGGGCAACAGCTTGAGGCTCTGTCTCAAAAAAAAAGACATCTAAAGACCAGTCCAAATAAAAATCGGAAAAGGCTTTCAGAAAGATCAAAAAGAACAGTTCAGTCCGATTCCTCTCCCTGTTGCTGTGATATATGTTGCAGGAAGGATGATGGAGCTGCAGGCAGCCCTGGCTGGAGTTATTTCCAACACCATACCTCCCTCTCAGGTTAATTTATGAGTTGATCGGTCTCCCCACTCCTCACATCCTCCCTGGTACCATTTGTTGCCTTGGACAGAATCACCTGCCCTCCTCATCCCTCTCCCCTCCAAAAAGCAGGTGTAAAAACATCAGAATTCCACTGGGATACTGGGTGATCACCTGTGATTCTCCCCAGGTACATAGTAAATGTACCTTTTATTAATCTTCCTTTATTCTTCAATAAAGTCAATCTTTAGTCAATCTTTCAGCCAACTTTTTTGGGGAAAGAGCCGGTTTTTCCTCTCCCCTGCACTAATTCTGTTTCTTCCCTTCCCCTCCCAGCAGCCCCATGTGAGGCCACAAACACGGCTAGCTGAAGTGATTTATAGGATCGAGCATCTAAGGCCAGCTCCAACCATCCAGGGTCTATTTTGAGTATTGTATCACAGTGTTAAGATTTTATGCATTACAGTATGGTCATGAGATTCTCCCTGCGTTTTATTTTTGGGCGTGATAAAATCTGTGGCAATTACTTTTTTACAAAGTCTATTTTTTTTTTTGGTGGAAGAATCTGTTGTTTGCTATTCGTGTGGTTTCTTTGATCTTACCTTTACCATGACGGTGCTCATCGCCAAACTGAGGCTCCCACCTTGGACTTGGTGGGTTCCCTGTGCTGCTGCCTTCTGAGCTGTGCTCAGCCCTTTACGACGCAATTTGGTGAGACGTTGGTGCAAGCGAGGGAGGTGCTACCTTCCAGTCAGCCGCAGCAGAGCTGGAGCTGAGAAGTGCTCCTAACAACAGGTGATTTGAGAGTGTGTTTGCAGGTGACGCTCAGAACATGATGTCCTATTCTAACCTCATCTGAAAAGTCCTCATCTGAAAAGTGTGCAGTCACAGGAGCCAGCAAAGGAAAGAGGGATAAGAACTTAGGATTCCTTAAGGGGAGGAACTCAGCGACTGTGTAGAGACAGTGCCCCCAGCAACGCACTCTCTTTTCTTCTCTCCACCCCCATAGCGACAGTAGGTTTTCTGTGATGTCCCACATCACCCCAGATTCCTAAAATCCACCTGCAGGTTACAGGGTGAAGGGTCACTTCCTTTGCTCTGACTCCTAGGGCTTTACAGAAGCAAGGCATCGTTCTTTGCTTCAAAAAGGAGAATAATTTCTTTGCTATACTCCACTTCTGGGCTGACCTCGTTTGTCCTTGCTTATTTGTAAATGGAATAAATGTATTTTTAAACAGATACATTTCCAGGGCTGATCTGAGGAGCTGGAAGGGAGGAAGGGGCTTTGCTCCCCAGAAGGGACAACTGCACAGTAGCCTGAGAGGGTACTGTGACTGGGAGGAGCTGAGCTGGGAGGGAAGGCGGCAGACAGCAGATGGCCAGGGCCCCGAGAAGCTGGTAGAGGGGGTGCCTGTGGCTTTCCTGGCTGCCCCCACAGACCAGCAGCCCTTCCCCAGAGGCACTGCCAATCCCTGACAGAACCTCCCTGATCTCATTCTGAGGCCATGACCTCCTGGCTGCTGTGAGTACAGAAGGAGATTGCCTGGGGAGGGTGCCCCTGCCCCAGACGCCTTGCTGCCAGCTGTAGGCTTTCTGCCTGCTCTGGTATAAGTGTCCATGCCCCTCTAAAATTCACATGTTGAAACCCTAATGCCCAAGGTGATGCTGATTAGGTCATGAGGTGGTGCCCTCATGACTGGAGTTAGCACCCTTAGTAAAAAGCCCCCAGAGAGACCTGTCAGCTCTGGAAGCCACCCATCTCATTGTTATCTGTGACAGTAGACTGGGCAGACCTGTCCTCGTGCAAACTGTGGCAACACCGAAAAGCCAGCACAAAGACAACAGCCACCTGCAGCGGTGCTGGGACCACCACTATTTCCAGGAACCCTACAGCCCACACAGGCTCAGGATGGCTCGTGTCTTGAAGGAAGGCAGCAGTGGCTTTGTGAGCTGTGTCTGGGGCAGGGAAAGGGATACCAGCCCCCAGGGGAGGCACATGGTGTGACGTGACAGCGGGAGCTGCTCAACACCTGCTGTGGTGTCCATTTCTCCCTCAACAGCACAACCTTCAGTCTGGAGGTGGGGTACGGTTCATGCCATAGGAGGAAACTGAGGCACGGGAGGCAGCGAGTGCGGCGCAGACTCTGAGTCACCGCCCTGGGTGCCAACAGATTGTGCAGGAGTGTGTGTGACACTTCTGAAAGTAGATTCTAGGAGACTGGAGAGGAAGTGCAGCCCCCAGAGGCTGAAGGGCATTTGACTTTCTCTAGCAATGGACAGCTAGAAACTTCTGGGCATTTCCAAGCTGCCCCTGGGGCTGCAGTAGGGCCGTGCAACTGAAACCACCTGTGGCAGGTAGTCCAGGGCAAGTTGGAAGCCTGGACTACCGCCTCTGTGATGTGCTCGTCACCAGGAAGGGTTGCAACACCAAGAGACCTTCCCCAGGTGACACTGAAACACAGCGGCCCCAGGGGATGCTGAAGGATCAGAGTAAATACTGAGCACGTAGCATCTGTGTTACAGCTATCATATCATCTTCACTATTACTGTTCAGCCTAACCTGCAGATGTGTTTTCCAGAGTTTAATTTTAGTTAAGAAATTGACATTAATGTCACAATGGACATTAGTTTTACAGCAAGAGGTTATATCATTTTAAATGAATATAAAGAAGTAGATTTTTCTGAACACAGAATTTTCCCTAAAAGCCAGTAATTGGTTGTTACCCAGAAGTATTGTCTGGGTGATAGAGTAGCGTTGTGCATTCAATATAACAGCAGAGAAAACATTGCCCAGCATGTGTGAGAACCCTGTAAACGGTGGCTCTAGTGTCCAGTGCAGAGGAGGCCACTCCACAAACTAAAGCACCTAGGTCGTCCAAGGGGGACGGTTTGCTCAGTGATGTTTACGCTTTTAAATTTACACCTCTACAATAATTGGGTCACCTCATTACTAAAATGTCTGTCTGACAAACTTGCAGTTATAAATCTGATATGATCTAACCAGTATCTCCAACTTTTCCCACAGAAAAGTAGTTTATAAAACAATGTTCAACTGCCTAAGCTTTCTTGGAAACACAATTATCATGTTACAGCCAAACAGAGTACAGAGCTATGCTATTTTGAAAAGCAAACATTGTTTCTAGGAACACATTGCAAGCAAACTGTATAAATAAATCTCAAGTACTGATTTTTCTTAACCGACTTTTAAAAAAATTATTTTCTGCTTCAAAGTTCATGAGCAGAAGTTTCTGCAGTGGAATTAAATAGTAACTAAGGGTTGGCTGAGTGCTTTTATTTATTTGTTTTGATTTTTATTTTTTGAGACGGAGTCTCACTATGCCACCTTCAGTAGAGTGCTATGACATCACAGCTCACAGCAACCTCAACCTCTTGGGATCAAGCAAATCTCTTGCCTCAGCCTCCCAGGCTAAGTGCCTTTAGAGGAAGCATCTCATCTTTCTCATAACAGTGATACCTGTCTGACATCATCAGAACAGGTATTATTCCAGCCTGCCTTTGTGTGAGTTAAAGCCTGGAGAGCTGAGTCAATCACCTGCAGTTACCATCACTCCCCTGAGCCCAGGGCCCCCAGATCTTTGACACTTTCTTATCAAACCTGTTATTTTGGTGCTCAGCTCTTTGCTTGTTTTTGTGTAGGAAGGAGAATGTTTCTGGTTGATCCTAATGTCAATTTTCTTGCCTAGGAACCAATTGTGTTTTAGAACCCTTCCATCACAGAAGAAACAAATTATATATTATAACATAAGGGTTTATTGTGAATTCTCTGCCTCATGAAACACTCCACTACAAAGCTCAGAATTTTCAAGAATTTAACTCATATCCCGAAGTGTGGATGAGAAAATCAGGAGTCCACATTATCAGATCTGTTCCTGCTGAAAGAGCTCAGGAAAGTTCACCCCAGAATTGACTCCTTGGTATAAAAATATTACGAATTATAGGCCCTTGGAGATCAACAGGCCTTGTAAAGCAGGAGTTTTCCCTCTTTCTTCATTAAAACTAGACCCATAACAAAGAAAATTAACTTCCCTTCCCCTCCCTGTAATCTCAAGATATTACAGGAAGGAAAATCCAGAATGAAACCAGACCTGGCCTGAATCATTTTAAATATAATAACCCATCTCTCAGATTAATTTAATCTGCTAAGAGAATCATTCATAAGTCAGTCTATTTCCCCCATTCATTCATCCTCCCTAGCAACCATTTATTGCCTCTAAGCAGAATTCCCTATATTCCTCTAGTCTAGAATGAGGGTACATAAAAGCCTGGAGGCCACTGGGATGCTAATTACTCTGTGATTCTCCCTGGGTGTTAAGTGAATAAATGTCTTTTTCTATCAATCTGCCTTATTCTGAGTTGATCTTTCAGTGAACCTTCTGAGGCGAAGGGGAGGTTTCTTCTCACCCCACACTGCTAACACTGAAAAATTGGTCATGTACTGTTTTCAAGGAGTCAAAGTAGCTTCTGTGTAATGTCTCCTGTACCACACTCATCAGAGACGTTTGGCTGCCCAGCCCATGGCTCTGGGCTTTCCAAAGTCCTTGTGTGTTTTCCTCTCTGCCACTCTACCAAGACTTACTGGAGCACTTGCCCCAAGTTTGAATTGCCTTTGTCCTTTTTAAAAGTGCATGAGCATTGATGGACTTTGCATTGCCCACCTGGCCAACGGCTAACATCTTCAGGCTTGATATCATGTTCTGTTTTGTTAAGTAACAACGTATTCTGTCTCCAGCCCCAGAATTTTCAGAGCACTTTCCAGTAAGAGCACATCTTCAAGTCTTGAGAATAAGATTGTGGATGAACCACACTCAGGATTCTGACTCATGGGGTTTTTCCCAGGTGGAGGAAGGGGTGAATGGGGATTGCAGTATGTTTGGCTGTGCTGAATGTTGGAAAGTTTCAAATGGGAAATCCCAACAGAGAAAGTGGTTTCTTTTCAGTCGTATTTCCTCAATAAAGTGACTTTGTCATGCTATTTCCTGGGGAAAATAGTAAACTGTGTCAAAATTAGCCCCATATGTTGTTCAGGATTGAAGTAAAAGTACACTCAGTCCACGAGTGAGTCATCACACTGGTTTGGCTTTATTTTTATTTCTTTCCTACGTTAGTTGGGGGAAGGAGAGAACAGGGGGAAATGGAGGAAAGGAGCAGCAGAGAAGTAATGATGGGGAGAGAACCAGGAGCTGCAGGTAGTGACAGGCTCCAAGGTGAGTGTGTCAGCCTCGTGGAGTGATGGGGACAGTGACAGCAGGCAGAGGTGTGCTGGTCCTCAGCATGGGGAGTGTCCTGTGGATGTCAGCTACTATTATCAGGGCTTTCAGATTCCAGAGACATTCTTGTTCTGGGTAAACAGCATGGATGTTGAAAGGGCTGTTTTGTACACTGACAATTACTCTTGGATAAGACAGCAGAGCAGATGTGACTCACTTATGAATCCACAGAAATGAATCTGTTTAGAGTGAAAACATGTTGGGCCACATTTATTAGCTAGAATTTGGGGGAGGTTGACAGTGCATATGCTTAGGAAAAGTTTATATCCTCTGGGCAGAAAAGCAACTATTTCCAAACCAGAGCCCTTTAGATTAATTTGAAATCTTAGGAAATAAATGAAAAAAAAAAATCAAAACAAAAATAAAAACAACACACACACACAAAATTCCCAAACCTCCCTTTCCTTTCTGAAAATCAAGGAGAAATGAGGAAAAGAAAAGAAATAAAAAGATCAAACATTAGAAATGAAAACACTCCACTTGGACCCAAGATTTAAAAAGAAGTGGGAGGTTCTCACTCCCTCTCCTCCCCCTATATGTGTGCAGGATTTAGAAACAATAATCTTGTTATAAAAGAGATAGCAGAACAATAACCAAAAGATTGTTCAGACGAGGGTGAAGACCCCCTAAGCACCAACATAAAAGCAGGCTTTTAATTATAGTATTCCACATAATAAATGCTTCTTTTGTGTATTTTAATCACTATTTATTTTTCTGATTATAAAAGCAATAGGTGAGTAACCCAGTTAAAGTTGGTCTATATTATAAAGTGTAATAAGGAAAACAACATCTCCACCCCATATCCCAGTAATAACCACTCTTAATGTTGTCTTTCAACTTGCTAAAGAGAAGTCTGATCATTCCCCCATTCTCACATTCACTCAATACCATACCTTGTGGGGCGGTGGAGTTTGTGGTCCCCTACTTCCTGGACAGCCAGTCCTTTAGGGCATTCAGATGATAGGTTGGCAAAAATTTTACCAGAAGCTGTTGTGTGAGGACAAAGAGAGCCATGGTGTCCAGGTAAGGGGCAGAAGAGGCAGGTGTTCCCATAGAGAACAGCCTGGATGGGGGTCCTTTCTGGGATGATGTATCTCTGTGGAGGGTTCAGAAGCAGGGACAGAGGAAGCAGTTGGCCTTGAGCTTTCTAGCCTAGTATCTAGAGTCTATTAGAACAGCTGAAAGTGACAGGCAGGAGCTCTGGGGCAGGGAGCATGACTCAGGCCTTATCAGGTTTTTCAGACCTTGGTAAGGAGTTTTGTTTTATTTATTTTATTATTTTGTTTACTTATTTATTTTTAAGGAATAATGTGAAACCACTACATTTTAAACAAAATAATACAATGAGATATAAAAATGAACCCAGGCTTGTTTTAAGTCATGGGATAGATGATGATTTGATTGGAATAAGGAGAGGAAAGGGAGGGGAGGGCACCCCACGAGGATCGAAGGCTGGTCTCCATGTGGATGTGTGGTGATTTTATGATGTTTGGTTGGCATGGGGCACTGGGGGCCTTGAGAGTGTGGCATTTAGTGAAGAGACCTGGACTTGAGATTCATATTTGTGAGCTATTACCCTGGTTGTGATACTCAAGGCCATGAAGATGCAAATACTTAGGAACAGAATGTGGAGAGAGAAAGAAAGACAGTTCAGAATCAGCTTCTGTAAAACCCATTAGATTGTGAAGAAGCCTTTTAAAAAGACTGAGAAGGAGGGACCATGAAAGCTGAAGACAATCAGGAGAGTTTGGTGTTACTTGCCACTAACAAGTTTCCTAGAAAGGAGGGTGTTGTCCTGAAGTGGAGAGGTAGAGGAAACTGAATGCAGACCAGCCAGACAAATGCCTCTGTGTGAGCACAGGTGCATGCTGTCAGAGTGCACAGGGAGGCATTGCACAGACCCTACAGACAGGGAGACATTGCCACAAACTCTACAGACAGGGAGGCATTGTCAACGACCTACAGACAGGGAGGCATTGTCACAGCCCTACAGACAGGGAGGCTTTGTCACAGACTTACAGACAGGGAGGCACTGCCACACACCTACAGACAGGGAGGCATTGTCACAGCCCTACAGACAGGGAGGCACTGCCACAGACCTACAGTCAGGGAGGCACTGCCACAGACCCTACAGACAGGGAGGCATTGCCACAGACCCTACAGACAGGGAGGCATTGTCACAGACCTACAGACAGGCAGGCACTGCCACAGACCCTACAGACAGGGAGGCATTGTCACAGACCTTACAGACAGGGAGGCATTGTCACAGACTTACAGACAGGGAGGCACTGCCACAGACCTACAGACAGGAAGGCACTGCCACAGACCTACAGTCAGGGAGGCACTGCCACAGACCTACAGACAGGGAGGCACTGCCACAGACCCTACAGACAGGGAGACATTGTCACAGACCCTACAGACAGGGAGGCATTGTCAACGACCTACAGACAGGGAGGCATTGTCACAGCCCTACAGACAGGGAGGCTTTGTCACAGACTTACAGACAGGGAGGCACTGCCACAGACCCTACAGACAGGGAGGCACTGCCACAGACCCTACAGACAGGGAGGCACTGCCACAGACCTACAGACAGGGAGGCACTGCCACAGACCTACAGTCAGGGAGGCACTGCCACAGACCCTACAGACAGGGAGGCACTGCCACAGACCTACAGTCAGGGAGGCACTGCCACAGACCCTACAGACAGGGAGGCATTGTCACAGACCTACAGACAGGGAGGCACTGCCACAGACCCTACAGACAGGGAGGCATTGTCACAGACCTTACAGACAGGGAGGCTTTGTCACAGACTTACAGACAGGGAGGCACTGCCACAGACCTACAGACAGGGAGGCACTGCCACAGACCTACAGTCAGGGAGGCACTGCCACAGACCTACAGTCAGGGAGGCACTGCTACATAGCCTACAGAAAGGGAGGCACTGCCATAGACTCTACAGACAGTGAGGCACTGCCCCAGACCCTACAGACAGGGAGACATTGTCACAGTCCTACAGAGCGGGAGGCATCGTCACAGCCCTACAGACATGGAGGGACTGCCACAGACCCTACAGACAGGGAGGCACTGCCACAGACCCTACAGACAGTGAGGCACTGCCACAGACCCTACAGACTGGGAGGCGTTGTCACAGTCCTACAGACAGGGAGGCATTGTCACAGCTCTACAGACATGGAGGCACTGCCACAGACCCTACAGACAGGGAAGCACTGCCCAGACCCTACAGACAGGGAGGCGTTGTCACAGTCCTACAGACAGGGAGGCATTGTCACAGCTCTACAGACATGGAGGCACTGCCACAGACCCTACAGACAGGGAGGCGTTGTCACAGTCCTACAGACAGGGAGGCATTGTCACAGCTCTACAGACATGGAGGCACTGCCACAGACCCTACAGACAGGGAGGCACTGCCACAGACCCTACAGACAGGGAGGCACTGTCACAGACCCTACAGACAGGGAAGCATTGTCACAGTCCTACATAAAGGGAGGGAGGCACTGCCACAGACCCTACAGACATGGAGGCACTGCCACAGACCCTACAGACAGGGAGGCATTGTCACAGACCTACAGACAGGGAAGCATTGTCACAGACCCTACAGACAGGGAGGCACTGCCACAGACCCTACAGACAGGGAGGCATTGTCACAGCCCTACAGACATGGAGGCACTGCCACAGACCCTACAGACAGGGAGGCACTGCCACAGACCTACAGACAGGGAGGCATTGTCACAGACCTACAGACAGGGAAGCATTGTCACAGACCCTACAGACAGGGAGGCACTGCCACAGACCCTACAGACAGGGAGGCATTGTCACAGACCTACAGACAGGGAGGCACTGCCACAGACCCTACAGACAGGGAGGCATTGTCACAGCCCTACAGACATGGAGGCACTGCCACAGACCCTACAGACAGGGAGGCACTGCCACAGACCCTACAGACAGAGAGGCACTGCCACAGACCCTACAGACATGGAGGCACTGCCACAGACCCTACAGACAGGGAGGCATTGTCACAGACCCTACAGACAGGGAGGCACTGCCACAGACCCTACAGACAGGGAGACATTGTCACAGACCCTACAGACAGGGAGGCACTGCCACAGACCCTACAGACAGGGAGGCATTGTCACAGCCCTACAGACAGGGAGGCACTGCCACAGACCCTACAGACAGGGAGGTCTTGCCACCGACCCTATAGACAGGAAAGCATTTCTACAAACCCTGCAGATGCTAGGGCAGACATTAGGTTAGAAGTAAGAACAGGTTGTATCTCATCCTATGGCCAATGAGTGAATCACACAAATTTAATGCCTTAAAATGATACCAATATATTATGTTATTCTCCTAGAGATCAAACATCTGAAATGGGTCTTAGGATGCTAATATCAACTTGTCAGTAGATTTATTACTTCCAGAGGCTCCAGGAAAACCTCTTTTCTTGCTTTTTGTAGCTTTAGTGGTCACCTGAACTCCTTGGGTTGTGTCCTCTCTCAGCAACCACATCTCTGCTTATGCTGCATACTACGGTATCTCCTCTGACACTGGTCCTCAGGCTTCCATCTTTCTTTCATGAGGATGCCTGAGGTTGCACCATACCCCTTAGATAATCAGGAATAATCTCATTAAACTCAGTTATAGCTACAGTGTCTTGCTAATAAATGTGTAGTCTTAGATGACATTGCTTGAAAAATACAATTTTCCACAACTGAAATTAGAAGAGGTAGAAAATTTTTATAATCCTATTTTTGTAAAGAGAATTGCATCTGTGATGTCAAAAATTCCTAATAAGAAAAATCAAGTTCCAGAGGACTACATCTTTAAATTACTAAAACCACTTACAGAAGAATTAACCCTGGTCTTACAAGAATTCAACCCCAAAATAGCAAAAGACTCTTTACATAAGGCCAGTTATAACCTCAATACCAAACTTTACACCAACATTAGAAATAGGAAAATTGCAGGCAGGTGAACATAGATACCTAAATCCTAGACAAAACATTTTCAAACCAAATCAGTGGCATATAAAAAGTATAATATAATCCCAACCAAATTGGGTTTATTCTATGAATGTATGTTTGATTTAAGATTTAAAGTTGAAAGGATGTGCATTGTATTAACATTAAATATCACAAAACCGTCTCAACAGATGCAAAATAAGCACTTGATATTTTCCACATCCACTCAGGATAAAACTTACGGCAAACCATGAATAGAGGGAAATTTCCCTTATCTGATAACGGGTATCTGAAAAGAAAAAGAAGAAGAAAAAGAAAAGAAAAGATCATACTTGATAATATAACTCCTAAAGTTTTCTGCTACAGAATGGGAGCAAGGAAAAGACGTCTGCTATGCTGATTTCTATTTAATAGTGTAATGGAGGTCTTACTTAAAGCAATAAGACAAACAGAAAAGTTGTGAGAATTAAAAGGAAAAAAACAAAACTCCTTTTGCATCAACAGCACATAGATGGCAAAAATACCAGACTATACATATAATCTATCAGAATAAGTAAGTGAATTTAACAGTTACTGACTAAAGATTACATGTAGTTGCATTTCAATATACTTCAATGAACTTTTAGAAAATTTTATTTAAAATAACATTCGCAATAGCATATAAAATCAAATTTCTAATAATAAATGTCACATATGCAAGAGTCTTTTACACAGAAAATTGCAAACATAACTGAGATATCAAAATATTAAAAAGTCCAGAAAATAGAAGGCAGACATGATTAAAGAATTGTTAAGAATCAATGTTGTGAATAAGTCAGTTCTCCTAAATCGATTTAAAGCTTCAATGTTACTCCTTTCATAATCACAGCCATTATTTTAGAAATTGAAAAAAGTTGATTCTAAAATGTATATGGAAATGACAAAGGTTAAAAATAGTGAAGATAAATTTAAAAACAAAAAGAAGTTGGAGAACGTACAGGATTTCAAACTGAAGACATAAAAGCAGCCTGGGCTGGGTTGGTGCAAGAATAAACAAGTAGAGTAGACGTAAAGTAAGAGATTCCAGAAGCAGACCAACACTTACATGGTCACATTATTTGTGAGAAAAAATAGATTAAGGAAAAGTCTTCGCTATCCATTGAGGGAAAACTCTCTTATAAATATGGATAGTGTCAATTGTGGGTCCATACGGGGGAAAAAAACTTTGATCCTCTCCTTACCCAATAAGTGAAAATTGTTCCAGGTGTATGTTGCATCTAAATGAGAAAGATCAATGAACAAATTTCCTCAAAATTAGCATAAAATAATGCCGCCAGGACCTTGGAGAAGTCACAGATTTCTAAAACAACAAACATGCACACACACACTCTCACACACACAACACTCCCCACAATGAAGAAGATTCATAACTGGTATTTCTTGAAGTCAGAACTCTGGTTTTTCAGAATATACCATTAAGAGAATGAAAACACAGACCACACAGTAGAAAATATTTGCAATATCTGTATTCAACAAAGATTCAGACTTAGGAGATGTAAAAAATGCCTATGAAATAATAAGAAAAACACTCAATTTAAGGGACAGAAACTTCCAAAGTCACCTCGCAAACATACATGGGGCACACAGCACCCAAACAAGAGCCCTGACTGACCAATGTCCGGGGAGGTCAGAGTGCACAGCCTGAAGTGACGGTGATAATGGTAAGGAGATAGAGCTGTACCTTTGCCAAATTAAAAAAATAAATAAAAGCAAAGCAAAGTGCCTGACAATTCCAGGTGCTGACAGTGGTGGACCCTCACCTGCTCTAGGGAGGGGCTTTGTCAAACTATTTGCACTTTGTGCTAAAGGGAATTTAGGCCAAGCCCAGTGACCAAACATCCCTGTGCATGTGTTTGTCGGTGCCTCCTCTGGTCACCTACACTCCTTTCTCTCAGCAGCCTTGCTCACAACACCAGAGGACAAGGCCCTGATGAACAGGTGCACAGCAGCCTCGCTCACAGCAGCCCCGCTGCCAGGGCCATGGGCCACCATGCTGTGCTCTCACCATGGACTGTGTGCAGTGATGGAGTCACAGCAATGAGAAAGACACCTGCAGAGTGAGCACACCGCTGCTGTGTGGTTTCACTCGCATAAAGCACAAAACCAAGGAAATGAAATGTGCCATGATGAACATCAGAACAGCAGTTGCATTCTGAGAGGCTGCGATCTGAAGGGTGGGATGAAGGATTCTGGGCTGATGATGATGTGCTAACACTCGGTCTGGGAGGCATCATACCCGAGTGCACATTTGAGCAGACACTGTGATGGACGGTACACCCGTGAGTTGTCTGCTGTGCAGCACTGAGGCTGCGCTGAACAAAGCGCAGAGCACCCTTCAGCCAGAGGGGCAGGTGGAGACTTCGAATTCTTTGCACATATTAACCTGGATGGATTTGGAGAACATCCTCCTGAGGAAAGCATCGCAAGAATGGAAAAGCAAGCATCCAAGGTCCTTGGTACTAATGTGAAACCAGTAGACAACGTCCCCCACCCCCCACCCCCACATGAGAGAAAAACACAATTAAATTCAAGTGTGGGAGGAGAGAGGTGCTGTGGTGAGCTCTGCTATGTGGCACCCCTGCTGGGTGAAGGGCTCAACTACAACTTGGACTTTACCTAACAAATGCAACCTAATTATTTATGCCCTCGTATTCATCTGAAATAAACAAGTTAAAATATTTAAGGTCAGACTAATAAAGAAAAGTCCTACATAAGGACATTCTAGCTGTAAACAGTTTCATAATTACGGGAAAGAACTTATTTGGTAAAATATCTTTGGCATTAAAGTTTTTAACTTTTATGGATTTTTCACTGAAGTTATCTGTACACCTTAACAAGGCCCTGAATTTAGCTTAAAAGGCTTTGGGCAGGAGCTGGACTCACTGGAAGACTATTTGGTTCTTTCGTGACTTTTAAATTAGTTATATAGGACCAAAATTAAAAAAATAAAAAAAGACAGCAGACACCCAAGCCTCCTGGAAAGAGCTATAACTCAGGATTTAGAAAACAAAAGACACAATTCAAAGTCCTGCCCCTTGCTCTCCACTGATGACCCTCACCCAACTCTGAGAAGCCTCGTTTTTGCTCTGGCTTTTGTCCCAAGGTTGTCAAATCATACGTAGTGAAAGAAGTGTTTGCTGGAAAGAGAACACGAGAAATATGAGCAGAATTCTGCCGAGAACATTTAATGTGCTGGTTCCACAATCCTTTACCAACAGGGCAGCAAGCCTGCTCTGAAGTCTTCTAATGGAAACCACCCTTTGTTCCCTCTGGGTCACACAAAGCCACTGTTCCCATAGCAACGCCTCCCGAGTGATGTCAGAAATCAGGGTTAGGCCTTGAAGGGAAAAACGCAGACCAGTGCTGGCCAGCCAGCCACGGAGGCACCTGAAGAGACGGCAGAGCCTCTGTTCTGAAAACAGGCGCCTGCGGGGACGTGCATGTACCCTGCGTTTATGCTGAGAATGGGAATTCATTTCTTTAAAAAGTGTGTATTTTTAGGCGTCCGTATTTCTCTTGCTGAGCCATATTACTCAGAAAATCAGGCTTCCTTTTGCTTTTGTTAACACCTATTTTCTGAAATTGAAGGTGAAAGAATTCATTTGCCCAAACCCTTGACCTGGCCTGATTTTGCCCTCAGTGGGGTGAATAGCGTCTTGGGGAGAAGATGTTGAAAGA
This sequence comes from Nycticebus coucang, assembly GCF_027406575.1. NCBI lineage: Eukaryota > Metazoa > Chordata > Mammalia > Primates > Lorisidae > Nycticebus > Nycticebus coucang. Next base: position 66,873,767 of record NC_069799.1, on the reverse strand, counting down.
TTGTTTCCTAAAGACCTACATTGCATAAATGCAAATAATTTATTATATATGCCTTGTAGCATTCCAAACAAACAAGACATCATGGAATTATATTATAGATTTTTTAAGGAGAAAATATTTGATAAAAATTCCATCTTAGTTGTCCAGTGGAGATCAGCCTCTCCCCTTCCACTCCTGGGGAAAGGGTCCAAATTTGGAAGTTCCACTTTGACCCTTCCAAGCCATGCCTTGATTAAAGGTTCTACATGTGCAACTGTTAGCCAGAGGAACGATTCCTTGTTCTGTGTTTTTCTTCTTTTTTTCAATAGATTTTAGAGAGAAAATGAGTTATTGATTTAAGGGGAATTCTTGATACACAAGAGATTAAAGTGACTGTCAAATTTTGCAGACGCTTCAGCTCAACTACTGTGCACGTCCTGACTTTAACCTACCCAAAACATATTTGTTATGCACTCCACATGTGCTAAAATGCTATCCTTTGATATTGTGATTTTATTTGTGGAGTATATTTATTATTCAAAAAAATTAAATTTCCAGTGTATTTTGTTTATAAATGGCACCTATCTATGACTAGATATGCATATTACACACAAACATTTATGTGTTCCTATGCCCTGTCTCATGCACCCACCATACAACATTCTCCATTATTATTTCGAGATACATAGAAACTTGGTAATAAATCTCATTCCATGTTAGAACCCACGAAATGATATCTGTTTCAAACTATATGAGCCGAGGGGACATTGTTTAAATAGTGCATTCGTGTTTTATATTTGAAAATGGTTTCTATCACCTGTTCACTCTTACCCTATCCACATTGTTGCTGTAAAATAAATGCATAATGATAATAGGAATAGCTGATGCTTACTCAAAGTCCCACAGTGTCTGGCGTTGAGCTGGGTGTAACTCTAAGAGCAAGTGCTTTTTTTTTTTTTTTTCAATTTTTTGGGGACAGAAAGACAGGCTCCTCTGAGAACGCGGATGGCCAGTCTCCATTTATGGAGACCGAAACAGGCTGACCTACCTCATTGTCAAACCCAGAGTTTGCTGGTCATGGAAATAAAGCCTTAAAAAAATTCTCTCCCAATACTGCCTCTGGGATTAAGGAATACCAAACATATTAGAGATGAGGAGCGTTTCCTCGGCCACCTGCACCTTCACTAGGGAGAGTTGATGGTTTTGGGACTAACAAAGGTGGCTTGCAGAAACAGTCAACACCACGGAGAGGGAAAGAAAGAGAAGAAAAGCCGGTGCTGGAGGAGGAATCTGATCATCACTCATTGCTACTCAGGTGAAGTGGCCTTTAAGTATAATAGTGAATCCCCCAAGAGTCAAAAACCACCTTGAGAAATACTGTTGTGACCTTTCTTCTGCGGTTGCCATGGTGCTGTGCTTCTCGCCTGGTGGGGAAAGTCGCCCCTTGTACCTACATAGTGCGCTGGCAGCCCTAACGCCTGTGGTTGACTATTACCTCTGAAGGGAGGCACCTGACAGGGGTGGGCATGCAATGTAAATTAGATGCTTGGAGAAAAATAATGCTTTTAAGTTTAGGTAATTTTAGAGAATTCTTTGAGCAAGATTCTCTTTTTAAAATTCCACAAATTTGCTGAAAGTCTTTGAAGTTGTTTTCAGTGTTATTTTCTCCATTCTTTAAAGAAATCTTTTCTTCCAATCATCTACTACAAAATGACTTTCTTTTATGTTTATGAGAGGTTGAACAATTATTTTCTAATAAGTCCATCTCTGCAAACAGCCTTGCAATCTTTGGACTTTCAGATGTGATTATCACAGACGCACACCAGCGCTTGCTTGCGGCTCCTGCCTGGTTTTGAAGTGGCAGCCCCCTGTGGCTCCCAGTCGCCTGTCCCGCCAGAGTCCCTCCGTGAGTAAAGGCCGTTAGAAGGTTGCTGTGGGCTCCACATTACAGCTTTTCAAATTCTTGATACTGCTAATATGTGCATGCAGCCCACATGGAGACTGGAATGTGCCATTTCACCCTACTCGAAAGTGGGCGGAGGGAAGTAAATATTTCACTGAGGACATTTGTGTAAGTGGACCCAAGATTGCTGAGGAGCTGGGCCTTCACAGTGGGGGCCAGTTGTCACTTTTCCTGGCTTGAGTGCTTTAAAGATGAAAGGTCATTAGATTATATATTAGGATAAGGGATTAACAGATCATTTCATCCTACACCCACTTTGAATCTTACGGAAATTACGAGATTTGGTACTCTCCAGCCATCAGCATTCTTAGAGGAGTCAGCTGGGGCTCGTACCGGTAAGGTGCAGCGCCCTCTGTCTGGCTGAGTTGTTCTTAGTGGAGACTCGGTGGGCCTTGTTTTATTCCAACACTCAGCAGGTATAGGTGAGCCTTTCTGATTCCTTCCCCACATTCTCCTTGTTGGGTATGGGGTCAGCCATTCACTAGATGTATTATTTAGAAGAAGTCACTTCATCCCTCTAGGCCTAATAAACATGCAAATAATGGTCACACCCTGTAGACAGTTGTAAGGATTCATGGACACCAAATTCATGAAGTATTGAGCACCAAGCACAAAGTATGCTCCAAATATTTGCAGAACACAACATATTCGTCATGCACGTGTAGGAAATGCATGTGACACGCCGCTGTCTGCTTGTGATAGAGCAGCAGAGGCTGCAGCCAGGGACTCAGCTGTCCTGAGCACCTGAGTGGACAGTGAACCCAACGTCCAGCCCTTGATACATTCCAGCTGGGACTGCGGCTTAAGCTACTGCCTTGCTGTGGGAGACCAGGAACTTAAGAAGTCAAAGGCTGGCTTTGCCTATGGCCAACTCATGATCACCTGCAGCTTTCCCTGTAAGCACCCCTCATTTCTGAATACTCGATGGAAAGGATTTTTCTGGATGTGTTTATGTGTGTGCATACATTTTCTGGAGTTTTTAAAAATATGAAAATATCAGTGCATAAAATTTGTGACTATTGACCATTGGCAAACCACATAGTACAAAAAGTTACTATAGGACCTGTATATTTTTTCTTTCTACATTTAGGCAGGGAAAAAAACAATGTTCAGGGCTGAGTGGGGACTGAATTCTGGATCCACCTCACCAGGAATAGCTATCTAATCTCAGGCACATCTTTTTAATCTTTCTAAGCCTATCTCTGGCATCTGTGAAATTAATGGATTAGACCAACATGCCCTCCATTGGTAATATTGGTAATTACCAATGGAGGGCATTTGGGAAGCTTAGGATGCCCGTTGACCATTGATAGGGCCACATCCACGAGGCTGCTCCTTCCCTCCTCCGTGAACGTGACAAAGGGTCTGCTGTGTTCTGTGGCTTCTTCTCGTGTCTCCTCTCGTCACAGGTGTGCAGAGGGTGACACTTATCCCTCCTAGCGGAAGTGTAAAGAGTCGTAGGAGAAAGAACTCAGTCCTTCACAGTCTTTTTTTTATTGTTGGGGATTCAGTGAGGGTACAAGAAACCAGGTTATACTGATTGCATTTGTTAGGTAAAGGTCCCTCTTACAATTGTGTCTTGTCCCCAAAAGGTGTGTTACAGCCACATACTGAGATTTTCACAGAGTCTGCTCAGATGCATACAGGCCGTGGGAATCAACGCGCCACCTCCCATTTCTTTCCTAATCGAGGCTCTGCTGAGTGATTCCCAGACCACCAGCTGCCCACGGTTCCAGCAGGAGAGGCCTCTGTTCACACCTGCTCTGGCTGGGGGAACAGTGAGTTTCATGCACAACACGGTTCCCATCACTGCTCATGTGTTAACTGGGTACATGGTGTGTGTCTCCAGAGCTGCGATGATGGGTGTGAGGAACACGGCACATCTTCCAGAGGACGCATGGCAGAATGCGTCAGTAGAGTGTGCAGTGTTGGAGGGTCCCAGGAGGGCAGCAGAGCAGGGAGGAGAAGGAAAAGGAAGGAGGGCTCAGCTCAGCACGGGCAGGCGGCACGGCGTGACAGCTACTGCAGACAGGGCAGGGAGCAGGGAGGGAAGCAAGAGCCACTGCACGAAGTGAGTGCACTTCCCAGCAGGCTTCGCTTTAGCAGAAGTGGGCTTGGAGCCAGCATTTCAATCAGCGGATTAAAATTTTCTGTTATCAGTGAAGCAAAAGAAAACAAAAACAGGTGCACAATTTTCTATTGTTCCATATCCTAAGGAACTCCAGGAAAAAAGGAAATGTAAAAGTGTAAATAAAAGATTTCCTATGTGGGTCTCCAGGAATTTTGAGGCACTTGTCTACAAGGTGAGCAAATACCCACAAATGTGATTTTCAACACTACTTCAAAGCACTGTTTTGTAATGTTGATTGTTCACACACATGCACACACGTGCACACACATGTACTCATACACATACACATATATTCACACAGGCACATGCACACATACACATGCACGCACACACATACACATATGCATACACACATACACACATGCACACATACACACACATATTTACATACATGCACACACATATACACAGGCATGCACACATGCACACATGTACCCAGGCATGTACATACTCACACACACACACACACGTGTACACAGGCATGCACGCACTTACATGCACACACGCACACATGTACACAGGCATGTACATACTCACACACACGTGTACACAGGCATGCACACACTTACATTCACACACTCACACATGTACACAGGCATGCACACACTTACACACAGGCACACATGCACACATGTACACAGGCATGTGCATACTCACACACACGCACACACGTGTACACAGGCATGCACACACTTACATTCACACATGCACACATGTACACAGGCATGCACACATGCTGTAAACCAAGGACTTTATCCAGCTGGGCTGCTTGCCCCGTGGCATCTGACAGGTGAAGGAGGCTTCTGCAGAAACCCAACTCTCTGCTCAGCTTTCTCCACTGACTCAGCCCCTTTGTTAATCTTTATAAATGGACCCAGGGACTTTCCTTCTTTGCAAAGCTCTTCAAGGGAGAGGGGAGGCACTTCCCCAGCGTGTACAGCTCACTGTCCTCAGTCTTCCCTCGGGACATGTGTTCATGTCTCTTACTACCTTTGTGTCCTGGCTGTGCCTCTCTGCTCCAGTGCTGTCCAGCCTGTGGCCGAGGGCTACACACGGGTTATTTGAAGACTGTTTTGCTCACCTGTGGTGTTGAATATTTTGAAAAGTGTGCACGGATCTTTTTCTTTTTTGCTCATAAGCTTCTGTTAGTGTTTGTGAACTTTATATGTGGCCCAAGACAACTCTTATTCTTCCAATGTGAGGCAGAAAAGAAAAAAGGCTGGGTGCCCTGGCATGAAACCATACTCTTGATGATGGCCATGTGCGGCTTCAGACAGCCTGTGCGGCTGACCTCCAGACAGGCCCATTGTGAACCTGGAACCAGGCCTCCATCCCTCAGGAGCAGCCGGCTTTCGAAGAAAGGGTGGCACATGGATTGGATTCACCAGAGGTAAAACACACCTGCACCCTGGGTCTCCCCTAGGAATAAACGGCAACAGAATTTTAGGGGAGAAGGAACAGAACATGCTCTGAGGAGTTGGGGAGAAAAATCAAAGAAGCCGCTGACCACTGACCATGCAGGACGCTGCCCAATGTCCAGGCAGGGGGAGGAACCCGGGCAGACCGGCTCTTGTCGGCATCAGGAGAGCCCAGCCGCATCCTATTACCAATTTACCTTCCGCCCTTCCACCCAGCCTCCTGAAAGTGGCATTTGTCGGCTCTGCCAGGCTGTGTCCTGCCGAGCCCCATGCAGGGCCCCCATGTCAAGTCCATCTCACCAACTGGTCAAAAAGGAATGGTCTTGATTGATTTTTTTCTTCCCTTCGATATCCATAGGTATTGTTTGGGGTCCCATCAGGAGTGATTATTTTTGAAGGCAGCCGATTCTCCCCGCTGGGGCACTTAATAGCAATTTGCCATTATACTTCCTTTGTGTCGGGAGCTCCAGTAAAAAGCACCCTGCAAACAGCTGTTTGTGCAGTGTAAGATACTTTAATAAAGAACGTGCATGGCCTGGGAGGTGGGATGCAGCTAGCTGAGGCCCTGCGTCCTGCTTCAATTAAGGGGAACGTCCACCGTGAGGTCGTTAACAGGAAAGGGACTTCAAACACAAACAGCAGGTACAGAGGGATTGAAAGGAAAGGCATTTACCCGAGGATTAGAGGATGCCGAGTCTGAGCACTGAAAGGAGGGTGCACACAGGGGCCCCTGGAACGAGCGATCGGGAATGAGGGTGAGGGGACATCTCATAATTGGCTGGTGCAGGGGCCAGGCCGGGGGCACAGGGAGGCTGGGGGCTGGGAGGAAATGGGGAGCCGCTCACAGGTACAAGGAGAGGAGTCTGTCCCCAGGGAGGCAGGGTAGACACTGGAGAAACCAAAGGGCTGGGCTGGACGGGGGCAGCGTTTGGCCTTCCTCTGGTGGGCGCTGCTGAGTGCCCAGTGCTGTCATCAGGCTGGAGAGCCACGGAGGCATTTCCGCAGCGTTGATAAGGGAAGTCTGGGCAGCCTCGCCCACTCTTCAGCTGCGGGCTATTTCTTCTAAGTTCCTTTGCTTATTGGAAAACGAAACACAAACTTCTATCTAATGGCCATTCCACCCTGTTTCTCAGAGGTCCCAACCGTGTCACCTTAGCTGATTATGACTTTGCATGTAGATGGGTGAGGGTCACACTGTAGCTTCTCTCTGCTTCTCTTTTAGTGACAGGCCCTGCCCTCCCCTAGCCAGACATTGGCCGACTCGTAGATCGAGGAACACTCAGCGTCAGAGCTGGTACTGTCTCCACAGGCCATCTCCTCCTCCTGTGGGCTGGGTTGTGGGCTTGGGGGAGCCATAGGGGACCTTGCAGAGCGAGGGGACATCTGGAGGAGGAAAGACAACAGCGGGGAACATCTCCACGTGACCTGTGGAGTGGAGCTTCCTGCCTTTCATGGATGACCCCAGCACCGTCACTCCAGAGGGAGGGAGGCATCCCTCCCCCGAGAGCCCAGTGCCCACCTGAACTGTGGTCTCACTGACTCACCAGCCACCCACACCAGTCCCCTGTGATGGGCGTTCTAAGACAGACAACTTCCTGGATAGAAACAGAATAAATGACACATTAGAGGAATTTCCATCACCACCTTATAATCCTCAAGAATTCTTTGAGTCTCAAATTTGTATGGCTCTGTCTCCTAATTTCCTATGTTTGGGGAAAGGAAGAGTCTTGAGGATTCTTAGTGTTAGGTCTTCCCCATGGGTTTCAAAGGATCACAACAGAAATATTATGATAAATAGCATATTCAAGGTACAAAGACATAGGTGTTTTTTATAAATGGAACATTTGAATAACTTTTGTCTTTAAAAAAATTCCTTGAACCATTAGCCAAGAGGATAACCTTAACCTTTATTGACATTTCGTCTTGGTTCTCATTTCCAAGAAACAACTGACGCTAAAGGAAAATTCTTTTTATTTTTAAAATGAAAAAACAATAATATTACAATGCTTTTTTTTGGGTTTGTTTTCTAGTAAGAGAAAATTGATATTGACTAGACTGGGAAAAAATAAAACTAGAAGTGAAAACAGAAAACAAAATTACATGTTTATAATAACATGGCGGGATGGATGAGCAGCTCACAGATTGGAGATTTTCAAGGTCAAGGGGCACCAGACAAGCCCCAGCTTTTGCAGGTGGGTGGGGGCCCCGTGCCTCTGGCCGGAGTATTTAAAGAACAAGAGGCAGCAGATCACTGCTAGGAAAACAGCAAATGGGGTTGAGAAGCCTGTGATGTTCTGCCGCATCTCCAGTGTGACTTAAACCTGGCAGGTGTCTTCACGGACCTCTGGATTTAAACCCATTTAGTGAATCACCTGTGATTCTGTCTTTTGGGCTTCCTCTCTAGCATTTATCTACTTTCCATATGTTTGGAATTATTGCTCCTCATCGCGACGCTTACTCTTCTCACCATCGGTGATTTCAGCGCCCAGGAGAGGCAGGGTCCTCCCGCACACTTCCTTACTTCTTTTAATTTACTACAAAGTAGCCACTTCCAAACACAAAGGATGGTGATTGTTTCCAAACCACTCTGAATTTCCTTATAAAGGAGAATGTCGGGGCAGCACCTGTGGCTCAAGGAGTAGGGCGCCGGTCCCATATGCTGGAGGTGGCGGGTTCGAACCCAGCCCCCGCCAAAAACAAAAACAAAACAAAACAAAAAAAAAAGGAGAATGTCATGAAAACACTGTATCAAGTGCCCATCAATCCACGAATGGATTAATAAATTGTGGTATATGTACACCATGGAATATTATGCAGCCTTAAAGAAAGATGGAGACTTTACCTCTTTCATGTTTACATGGATGGAGCTGGAACATATTCTTCTTAGTAAAGTATCTCAAGAATGGAAGAAAAAGTACCCAATGTACTCAGCCCTACTATGAGACTAATTTAGGGTTTTCACATGAAAGCTATAACCCAGTTACAACCTAAGAATAGGGGGAAGGGGGAGAGGGAGGGGAGGTAGGGGGGAGGTAGGTAGAGGGAGGGTGATTGGTGGGATTACACCAGCGGTGCATCTTACAAGGGTATATGTGAAACTTGGTAAATGTGGAATGTAAGTGTCTTGGCACAGTAACTGAGAGAAGGCCAGGAAGGCTATGCCAACCAGTGTGATGAAAGTGTGTCAAACGGTCTGTGAAGCTAGGGAATGATGCCCCATGATCATATCAATGTACACAGCTATGATTTAATAAAAAAATAAATAAACAAAAGAAAAAGAAAATACTGTATCATGTTATTTTTGCTAAAATAAACATGTATGCCATCGACTCCCTACCCCGTGTCTACCACGCTCATAATTCCATCAGGACAGGCAATCAAGCGTGTCTGATGTGGTTTGTCCCATCAGTGCCCATAAACATCAGAGCTGCTCCCAGGGCAGTTTCCCTATTCCCAGCCGGCCTCCAGTGAGAGACTGAGAACGTGGTTCCCAACTGGCAGAGACCGAGGGGATTCATTTTAAACTATCTCTACCAATCCCGTATTCCAGGGGCAGATTGGCACCTCTCCGAGAGCTTGTTTTAAGATTCTTTTCTTGATACACCTGTTTTTATCTTAAGGGCAGCATGATTTTTCTTTAAACATGTCAACAGCAAGTTCTTACTCTCCGTTTCTTTGCATTTTCAGTTGTGAAATAGCCACACTCTCCCTGTTAACCATCCTTGCCTGGCCTCTTCACCTGCATCCAGAAGTCTGGAAATCCTTCTGTGATTATTCTGTATTAACCCACTTACCAACTTAATGATTTGGGGACAGCGACCCCCCTTCCTACAATGGAGCGGGCACTCCTCTCTTAAGAGGCCAGAAGGACACTGTGCATCTGAAAGTTCCTCACCCGAGCTGCCCACTTTCGACTGCCATTTCCACCTCATTAACACAGGGTGTGTTTTCTATTGGTAGTTTTGGTGGAAGAGCCATGCTTTGGTGTTAGAGATCAGGCCTCACCAGCTCTCTCCTCCCTAGCGCTGTCTACTGTAAAGCTCATTTGCAGAAAATGTTACGGAAATCCACAGTCTACTGCCTGACTCTCGCTCAGAGGAATCGTAACTGGCAGTTTCTGTTCTGTCTAAATCATGTAACTGTGTTTCTTTTTCTGAGATGCATTAAATTTCTCTTGTGTGCTGTATAAATCAGTATTATTGATACATTTCTGGGTCGAATGGCTGAAAACCAGACCCAAACCCTGAAGAGTTATCAGAGCAGTGCCCAACCCTCTGGCACCGATGCCGCCTTCTCAGGCCATCTTGTCCACCCACCATCCACTCGCCCAAGACTTGAGCCCCACTGGGCAGTCACTGTCTTCAGACTCTGAAGACAGAGGTCTGGTGGCACATGAGGACACACTGCCGCCTGTCCCGGCCTGTGTTGGAAGCAGAGGGAAGAACACGTAAACACATACAGCGCAGGAAGCCAAGTGTGCACAAGGTCAGTGTCGTGAATGATTAATCACCATTGAGGATACCACGGGGCCAGCACAGTGCTCTGGTGTTGGGGAGAAGTGAATCAACCTGGCGTGAACAGACAAAGAGGACTCTCCACGGTGCCCAGGAGCAGAGCTGGAGCAGGACCACCATGTGTGGGCCACGTAGACTGACATCACACAGTCCAGAGCACTTTGAGATGAAGGAGAAATAAAAAACAATAACATGCCCAATTTGCTGAAAATAAACACAGGAAACACCGGGTAAGCAATTGATTAATAAGTAGAACCAAAGAGGAAGTATATTCCATGATTAAATTTGATTTTGTTTTTGTTGAGCCTGTCATGTCCACCATCCTGGGGGAGTCTGTTCATCAAAGGGGTCTTTGTGAGTCTTAGAGACAGCACGCTTGAGAGTTGGAATCCTTGGAGATTACCGAACTGACTCATGCAGCTGTCGAGAAAGCTGAGGCCTCAGGCTGCACAACCAGCAAATGTCAGAGGCTGGTGCTAAGAAGGACCAGGAAACACCCAGGGCGCAGTGGCATGGGGGGCTGGTGGTGGTGGAAGGGGCTCAGCCGCATGCTAGCCAGCTCCGTAGCCAGCTCTGTGGACCAGCAACTCCACAGCAAACCCGAAGTGGACTGGAAAGCCACATGATTACACATTTCTCTTGATGCTCGAAAATTCTCCTCCAAGTAAGAGACAAAGTCTTATTCTGATGGTAAAGTGACAGGGAAATGAAAACAAAAACTACTTAAAGTAACTCAAAATAGATTGCTTTTAATCATTCATTCAAGTTCACCCAATAATATTATTATTTTCAAAATGATTTACTCCTTCAATTTCTCATTAAAATGTCTCTGGAAGAGAAGAGAAGCTCCCCTACTCTGTTAGGCCCCTAGAGCTATTTTGGGCAGAGTATTTATCTCTGTGACTACATAAATGCAGAGAATGTGGGACCCTCCGTGTGGTTGATCTTCTACCAGGGGTCCTCAAACTTTTTAAACAGGGGGCCAGTTCACTGTCCCTCAGATCGTCGGAGGGCCAGACTACAGTTAAAAAAAAAAAAGAAAACAACAACAACTATGAACAAATTCCTATGCACGCTGCACATATCTTATTTTGAAGTAAAAAAACAAAACGGGAACAAATGCAATCACACTGCCTCATGTGGCCCGCGGGCCGCAGTCTGAGGACCCCTGTAAGGGGCCCTCACTCCGAGGGATTTTCCTTGTGACTGTGTGTATTTTTCTTTGGTGCTCACGTGTGACACTTTGGGTCTCCGTGAGTAGTGCTTCGCTGCAAAAGAACCGTCTCTTCCAGAATAAAATGCAGGGACGCTGTCCGTACTCAGTGGTAAGTGTAGAGATTGATCTGTATTGAAGCGTCCTTCCCATGGAATGCTGAGTCCTGGGGACAGTGCCGTAGTTCAAAGAATCTCACAGTGGTGTGGCAGGGGACTGATGACAAGAAAGGGGCATCTGCCCTGCCAGCTGCAAGTGCCCAGTGCACCACCTGGGCTGTGAAGCCTTCGTCTTCAGAGGCATTTTCTCTCTTTTGTATGATGTACTTTTAACCAACTGAGATTGATAAGAAGCATATCAAATAGTGTAGTATTTTTGCGAGGAAGGAAAATGGGGTTGGTGATCTCCCATCTCTCTCTTTAAAAAAATTCTATCACCTGCAAGCAGAGTCACTGGGGAGACAGGCTGTCACCCGACACTACCCTGAACCATGTCCCATCCACGCCCATCTCCATATCAAATGCGGCCTCCCCCAGCCCCGGCACCCCAGCCGCCCCCGCTGCAGCAGGGAAGAAGGTGCCTGTGCCCACGCTGACCCCTCGGTCACCCTTTCTTCTCTGCTCCAGGTCGGGGTCACCTGGGGCTGGTTTCTAACCTTCTGCTGTCCTTCAGGTGCCCAGCCAGGGAGTGAGGTGCTGGGAGTCACAGACCCTGAACTCCAGGGTGGGTCTCTGGGGGTCACAGAACACGGATTTGATAAACCACCCCCAACAAGTGAAGAACGCAAGCAAAGTGCAGCAGTCCCACTTTTTTCCTTATAGGCTGGGGGAGCTGTGGGCTGAGGTGTGTCCGAGCTCAGGACGTGTCATCCTGGTTTGGGGCAGGGACACAAGGTCACAGTCCCTCCTGCCTGGTGGGGGTGGCCACGGGCAGCGTGCTCACATCTGGGCATCTGCAGGGTGCGCTGAGGAGTCCACGCAGGTGTCAGAAAGAGTGAACATTGACACCCAGATCCCGTCCTGAGTGACAGGGTGGGTGGGATTGTTGTGCATGGAACACAGGAGGTTGTAAGTCAGCAGGTGGCAGGAGAAAGTCGTCATCTCGGTGTGGTGTGTTCATGCCTTCTGCGCCACTGCAGAGGAGAACCTGAGGTGGGAAATTCACAAAGGAAGCAGGTTCACTCAGCTCACAGCTCTGCAGGCCGCACAGGAAGCCTGGCACCAGCACCTGCTTCTGGGCGGGACCTCGTGACACAATATGAAGGGAAGCTGGTGTGTTCCATGGGAGAGAGAAGAAGGGAAGGGAGCTGGCAGGTGCCAGGCCCTCTGTCACACCCAGGTCTCCAGGGAACTGGGGGAATGAGACGGCACTCCCGACCCTGAGGATGCACACACCTCTCACTGGGCCCCACTGCCAGCACTGGAGGTCACATTTTACCAGGAGATTTTCAGGGTCAAATACCCACATCTTGTCACTCAGTTCTGGACATATGACTTTGAGCTGTCTGCTGACCATCCCAGTGGGAGTGCAGGAGGAGCAGTCGGTCTGACACATGGCCAGGGGAGCAGGAAGAGGTCTGAGCTATGAGACAACTGTGAGCTGGGGAGTTGTCTGAACAAAGGGTAGTTTTAAAGCCAGGACACTGTATCCTATCACCAAGGGGGTGAGGGGGTTTGCAAGAATGAGAAAAGGCCCCCGGCCTGAACACTGGCCTCTCCTAAGCCATCTCCTTTGGACCCGCCTACTTTACCACCAGCCCAGGTCCGTACTGTGGACCCAGGTCTGCTCTTTGCACTTGTCAATTTACTTGACTTCTCAAAATTGTACCTAACTGTACCTCACAGTAGCCAGTCCCCAGATTTCCCAGGGATGATCTGTGGATTCTTGCTGAGACCACCTGGACAGTGAGTGATCTTGGTGGGAGTCCCTGCGGGCTCTGGGAGTGTCCAGCCTTCTTTTTTCTCTGCTGCACACTGGGAACACAAGTTGTTCCTGGGCCACACAGTAAATACACAGACACTAGCAAAGCCGATTAGCTGAAGGAGGCCCATGCCTGTGTTTCCTGATACCTGACAGTGCAGGCATGCAAAAAGTCCTCCCAAAATCAGAGTGGGTCCCCGGGCCGCAGGCTGGACACCCCTGGTGTCGGCCTCATAGATTGGATGTTTATGTACATGGTGCCATAACTCTGCTCCACCCCCTGGAATGAAAAATCATAACTGCCGGTCAAACAAAATGATGTCTGCCCCCCCGCATCCCCCTGTGGTACATGAGGAAACAAGAACAGCAGAATAGGGTTTTTTTGTGTGTGTGTGTGATTATTTGGAACAATTTCTTTTTTCCCAAGTCAACATTTCGCAAACAAAACTGAAATATTTCTTTGTTAATTGTCTGAACTTTCCAAAGCCTGAGTTCTGCAGGAGTTTCCAAATTTGTGCCCCCTAACCGCCCCCACCCCCACCCCCTGAAAAGCCCAGGACTTTGCGGATGGGGGTAAATATCGCTTTTGCATCTGAACATCTCCAAATCCCTCTTGGAAAACAGGGATCTGGTCTGGATCGGCCGTGTCAGTTAAGAAGCTATATATTTGGAATTTCACGTTCCTTATTTTATAGCTCTTATGATGACGAACTTTCCATGGCTCTTCAAAGCCCGTTGCCAAGTGCTAAGGATCAAAACATTTATTTACGTCTCTGATAAAACCAGACATCTAAAATTCAGTGATATGCTCATAGCTTAGTTGTGTAAAAAAAATTATAGTGCGGTAAATGATTATACTGAAATGAGAAAAAATAAGACAAAAAGATGCCAAAACTCAGAATTCAAGGCATCTGACTCAGAGGTGGCTACAGAAGACATCTCCAAGGTGACTTTGTGGCACTGGCTTGTATGAGACTTTATAGGGACCACCTTTGTAAAGGTCAGTCCACGGTGAGTGAAACCCCCATCATGTGGACCTGGTATTTAAATTCACTGTTATTCCATTGCTTTATACATTTTCCTTGATTCGGGTTGAAATAAGGGTGTTCTTTTCAAAGGAGAGAAAGTGGACTCCAACATGTGGGCTTTGCTGTGTCCAACAGAGTCCAGCTGCTGGGTTGGGCTGAGGAGGACACAAAGGACGTCCAGTTGTGTGGAACAGCGTGTGGTCAGTGGGGGGCACATCTGCAAACGGGCTCCTGAGTCCCAGGCAGCAGGAGCCACTGTGGGGGTGGGGGGGAGCTGGGCTGGGCAGAGGACGTCCCAGAGGGTAGAGCTGGGTGGCTGTCCAGTTGCATGTGGCTTTTCTGCAGAAGGGTAACATTTCTTTGAATCTATCCATGGAAAAATTATACAACTCTGAATGGAAAATGTAGCCAGAACAGTGCTCAGGAAACCACAGCCCAGCTTCAGCCTGAGATGCATCATTCTCCTGAGGCACCGAGGGCCTGCCCCGCCTTGGGCCTTCCCACGAGTGGCAGCTCTGTAGTTGGGGACATGCTCGCAAGTCCCTCAAGCCTCCGGGCTGACCTTGGTGAGGTTGCTGACCCTCTGTGCCTCAGTTTCCTCAGCACCAAGGTGACATCGGGGCATGTGGCCATGGACCCGTAAGGCCCTTCCAGCTCTGAAATTCTGACAGTTTTCTCTCTGGGGCACTAAGTGCTACTGGAGCATCTTGGGAGAATCCAGAGTGGCCCAGGACCACCTGTGCCCAGCCCAAGGTGGCTTGCAGGTGCCTCCGTAGTGTCCAGCTGTGGCCACTGACAAAGAAGGGGGACTCCGGATTCCATTCCAAGTGGAAAATGGTCACCTCTGCACAGCCTCTGGAAACATCTTCTTCTAAAGACATTCAACACTTTAAAAATTCTATGAACTTTTACTATTTCTAAAAATATTCTGTCAGTTTCCCTGCTAAATAGGCCTTCTCTTCCAATGATGAGTCAGTGCATTTTGCACCAACGGCTCTCCATGCCTGAGGAACTGAGCTGTTCCTCGAATGGACTCATTTGTGCTGAAGACAGTTTTCCATGGAGCTGCCCCAGCAGAGGTCACTTCTAAGAAATTTCTAATTTCCGCGGAGTGAAATGAATGCTTCAAAGTCAAAGAGGAATGCTTCTTACTCCAGAGCGATTTCTAAATCCTTCTTAACTGGCTCTTTGCCTTTGAGATCAGATTTTGCTCCATCCCATCTCAAATCTTTCTTTCTTTTTTTTCTATCTCTTCCCACGCTTTTCTAACTGATGCAAACCTCGAGTAACAGCACAGACTGCAGGACTCATGTTTACCCTCTGAAAACACTTCTGGGCTCTGTCATTTCCATCCCACCCCACCCTCTGCAGGACAGTTTTCTGTCCTTAAACACTGCAAAGACACACTTAACCCATCATGGTTATTTTCCTTTTTGCACTGATAAATGTTTACCAGGGTCTCTGAGGACTGAGGCCTCTTTGCTTAGCTTGTGGACAGGGTGCCGGCTAAACATCACCCATGCAGTTTCAGTCATCTGCACCCAGCCTGTCAGGATGAAATAACTTTTGGTTTGCAGTACTTGGGGAATCAGAATACAGCTACTGCTGCTGCTTAGGTCAAAATGTGAAGTGTCATGAAGAGCGGTAACAACGAGCAAGTCACAGTAAAGGCAAAGACGAATGGAGAGTTCTTTCAATTTTCAAAGGATTATTTAATAATTTAGTTCCCAGCTGGTTGAACAGTGGGGACCAATGAAAGCTCAAACCCATTTTAGAAGCAGCTGGGGAAATAAATTATAAATGAAAACAACCCCAAAATAAGTGATTTTATTTCCCTTTCTCACCATTTTTGCCAAAAGATGGGCTTGAGCAGAGTGCTACAAACCAAAGCAAAATAAACCAAGATGATATTGACTGTGAGGCATTCAGTCCTCTCCTGGGTTGCTGGCTTAATCCTTTCCTGTCCTGACACTCACGTGAATTCCATTTCTTTTAGCCTGAGTTAACTAAAAAGAAAAAGTGACCAACAAAACAAAAGACAGATTCTAGGAAAATGATAGTGTGTGTGTGTGTGTGTGTGTGTGTGTCAGTCATGGGGAGCACCCACTCCTTGGGGGGCACTATTTGGTTTTCCCTTTTGGAATGATCAAGATAAGAATCTGTCCCTTTCTGCTGGTCTGCCCGGGGTTGGCTTTTCCCATCTTTGAGAAGAAGCTGGAGCAAGCGTTTCCTCCACTCTGTGCTCTGTGAGTCCAAGTACAAGCACTCCTTCTCACAGCCTGGTTCTCTACTTGAAAACTGATATCCCTGTGTCATCCTGTGGGCTTTTCCTTTTTCTCCCCCTTAGGTGGACTGATGTTTGAATGTACAAGTGTATCATCAGAACAGGCAGAAAATATATATATTTTCCTTAATTCGTTCTTATTATTTTATTTTTGCATACAAAATGGTTTTTTTTCTGAATACAAATGACTTCTTCACTCCTTCTTGTGAGCTGATTGGTGTATGGATTCAGGGCATTCTGTCCATTTATGGTGGAAGGGAAAGGCTGGGATGAAGACAAGGGCATGGCAGGAGCTTGACCCAAATGAGAGCCAGAGCCCGTAGTGCCAGTGAGCAGAGCAAGCCCTGGCGGCAGACGGCCAGCACCCATGCTTATGATTTGTACAGTGGTGATGGAAATCAAGTGGCAGAAATGTTAAATGGGGACAATTTCTAAGCAGCTCCCCATCACTGCTTCTTGGGCTTTATCATTGGGATGCAACTGTATCAGGGTGCTGATGTGACTCTTTGGAACATTCACTTCCAAGTGGCCCTGGTAACTTGCAACTTGCATCAGCACCCAGCTGGGGTGATGTCAGGCCCCTCAGCAGAGGTGTCACACAGCAGGGGACACCTGCCCCTTCTAGCAGAGAAAAGAATGCTCCATGACACACAGAGGGTGTCACCATGATTTGGGTGCTCATTTCAAGGTCAAACCAACCAAGGCATCAAGGCCAACCACAGTGCTGAAGGCAGGGATAAATGTTAATAAACTTAAATCACTTTATGACCTAATCAACAGAGAAGCCTCCCTCTCTTTCTCTGACAAATGGCCCTTCCATGCCCTGGTGCATGTGACCATCCAAGGGACCAGTTTATTCTCACAAAACAAACAAACAAACAAACAAACAACAACAACAAAACTGAAAGGGAACAGAACAGCAGAAACATGCCGAACTCGAGAGCACTGCCCTGGTCAGTGCTAGGTCAGGTTTGGAATTCAGCCCTGGCCTCATGTTTCTTCCTGAAGCATTTTACCATTTCTTAGAGGTTTTCTAGTTTGCTTCTCCCTGTGGATTCCAAGGTAACAGCAGGAAGCTTTATTTTAAAAATAACCAACTGTTACAGTTGGAGTGATTAAAAACACCATCATCATAAACCAGCTCTTCCCGGGTCTAGTTCCAAGGTCTTCATGGAAGTTAAAACAGGCCTGCTTTCTCTGGCAGCAGAGCTGGCAGCACAGCTTGGAGTTGGTAGGCTTACAGGGGTTCCAAGGCCTCATGCTCTCACTTCCCTGCTAGCTTTGCATTCCCCACTCAGACCTGAAGGAAGGGCTCTGCAGGTGCCTTCCTTGCTGTGACCTGAAGGAAGGGCTCTGCAGGTGCCTCCCTCGCTGTGACCCAAAGGAAGGGCTCTGCAGGTGCCTCCCTCGCTGTGACCCGAAGGAAGGGCTCTGCAGGTGCCTCCCTCGCTGTGACCCGAAGGAAGGGCTCTGCAGGTGCCTCCCTCGCTGTGACCCAAAGGAAGGGCTCTGCAGGTGCCTCCCTCACTGTGACCCGAAGGAAGGGCTCTGCAGGTGCCTCCCTCGCTGCTCCAGCACCCTGGGAGCAGAAAATATCAGCAGGGGCCTGAGATGTACATTCAAAGGGTGAAAGTATGAACACTGAAAGCAAAAATAGAAAATTATCACCATCTATTTTGTATTTGTATCAGTCATAATGGGATTCTTGGTATGTGAATTAGGTTGGAGCAGAGTATAAGTTAGAGATGGTCTCCTCAACCCCATTTCTATCACTGGTGAATGACCAAGGCTCTCCGTCAGGGCCTCCCCCCTCAGGAAGCTGTTGGCTTTGGCTTTTGGGAACATCACTGGCTTTCAGTTGTGATGACGTTTTCAGAGCATGTTTCTCTGCGTGCTGAGGAACACCCACTTTAGTGTCCCCAGGAGTGGTGACAGGCTTCTCTCACCCCCCACATCAGACCTGCCACACTTTGCATATTGCCTTTATCCAGAGGACTCCTCCTAAAACCTGCAGCCAGGGTATGAGATGTGAGTCGGCCTTTACACAGATGGCCCAGATGGCCACTGACAGTGAGGTGGTGCATCCAAGCCCTGTCCCCACAGGCCACACTGGCCCGATCATGCCACAGTCAGCCAATAAGAGCATGGGGCTAGACAGCAAGAGGCCACTCTCATTAGCCCCACAACCCAGAGATCAATCAGTGCCCTGTAACTATCTGGTAGTGTGTTAGTTGCTTCAGTGAGTGCTCAGGCTCTGGAAGACCATCAAATTATTTTGCTGTCTCTACTACATTTTGATGCATTTACCAAATAGTTAACATACAGTAAATTCTATCGCTTGGGGATGACCTCTGCGAAGGTGTGTCACGAAGTCATCCACTTCTATGTAAAATATACACGGACACCAATCTCACTGTCCCCAAGCCTTGGGGCATGTTGGTGGTGAAAACATCCTTTCCTGTGCTGGGTGGTCATCCTCCCCATGGAGCTCCGTCCACTCTCCCAGGTCTTTGACTCAGAGTGTGGGTCTGCCTCCTCCATCCACACCCTTTCAAATACTTGAGAGATCAGGTCTCCCCTGAGCCTGCTCACTCTCAGCGACAGACACATCCTTCATCCTCTGATATCAGGGGCACAAGAGAGTCTCACGCCCCCTGACCATTCTGGCTAATTCCTGAGTACATGAGCAGGTGCTGGTTTGTTGACAGTTGGGCCACAGGGACATTCAGGACACGATGCTTCATACAACTGAAAGTGAACTTCCACACGTAAAAAGTTTATGGGAACTATGAACTCATTCATCTATGAGCTCTCCCGTCCAAGTCATGGTGACCCGACATTGTCAAGTGGTAGAAACAATTACAGATTTCTATTTCTTCCAATGGCCTGAACACAACATCGATTCTCGTTTAAGGCTTTTGCTCCAGACCTCTCTCTCTCTGACCCTTGAGTGAGGAGGCCACTGTACAAACTGCACCGGCACCTCCTGCTTCTCTGCTTCCAGGGATCACTGCTCACAGGGGGCTGTCACCTGCACTTAGCTGTGCCCTTGCTAAGGAGGAGAAATTTGCTTTACAAGGAGTCCTTACAAATAGTGTCCCCACCACTTTTGGGGACACCAAATCGGTGTTTCTCAGCACTCAGAAAAATATGCTCCTGTCCTTACAAGGAGTGTGTACTTGTGCATAGGCACATGCGTGTGTGCAAGTGTGCACATGATTGTGTGTGCGTGCATTGCATCTTACACATTTTCTCCAAAGCAACTCATTTTTCCATTGAGACAATCGTTTTCTCCAACATCCTCTGCTGTTTCTCTGCTCAGGATTATACAACAATTGGTACAACTGTGTTCCTTCCCCTTCCCGATCTGCCGGCTCTGTTTGCATCCATCTTTTCTCTGTGAAATTGTCCATGCATGCTTAGCAGGGGCTACTGAGAAAAAATAACTTCTTTTGTAGGAGCTTTAGGAGGATAAATCTTTGGTGTATCCTGGTAAGCTATTTTAATCTTCAACTCTTTTAATATTCACTTCTCTTGGAAAGCTGCACAATTGGTCTCATGAAGATCTAAGGAAATCTTGAATTTACTACTGGAATAAATTGACACACGTCTTTCTATGGATACTTATTACACTATGAGTGCTTCAGTAGTATTGGCAACTCATTTGCAGGGTCAAATGTGCTGTTTATTTGCATCTAGAGGCTTAGTACTTGGGTCTGGGAAGAGTGTCCCTGACTTCCAGCAGAATTTCAATTGTTGTACAGATAAAAAAGGCCCCATAATCTAATTCTGTACAAAACAGTGTTGACCTCTCATGTGTGAACCCTTCACACCGGAGGGTGTTGTCCTACACGACCAGACAGTGGACCGACTCTCCAGCAAGCCTTGGGAATTACAAGGGTCGCCCTTCCTATCAGACTGGAGTGGACTTGGCTGGGTGTGACCTGCAGCCCAGTCTCCATCCAGCAGGTGTCTCTGTCTCTGTCTTCTCCTGTAGGCACTGAATGGCCACTTGGGGAGTGTGACCAAATCCCGCAGCAACCACTGCTGCGGGTCCACCCATGTGGCACCTGCCTCCCCTCCCTGGGTCCTCTGCAGCTGACCTCCTCCTCACCAGAGACTGAGGCTGGGACAGTGGCCACTGTGTGTGAAGGGAGGTGGCTGCCTCCAGGCTGAGCTCCCCATGAGTGGCACACCTCCTCTTGACTTCAGAGTTCACACCAAGGAAAGGATAGAGCTCAAATCTGCCCCCCAGTGGTATACAAATGGGCCCCATCACAGTCTGCAACTGAGGAAGGCCTGCAGCATTTCAGGGGGGCTGCAGATTGTGGCTCAGGATGTTCAGAGTTTGTTAGGCCATGTCCCTTTCCTGGGGCCTCACCACACCTGCCCCTGTGCCTAGAAGCCTGGCCAGATTGTCCCCAAATGCCAGCCAGCCGGTCCCAGGAGGCTCAGACTCTCATCTCTGCCCCCAGGACCCCAAGTCCCCACTCGGTGCCTTTCTGTCTGGATGTCTGACACGGAACCTGGTCTACAGAACATGGCTGAACATGCATTTCTCGGCCTGAGTGTCATTTCACATGAGGTGAACACGGATTCTCTGTCCTTACACCGGGAGCGCTTGGAAGACACTTTGCTCCTGTATTGGGCCTTGCCTTGTAACCAACTGCTTACATGGCATTTCATCAGAACACTCAGAGACATTCCGAGGCCTTCAGCTATTTGTTTTGAATTCCAGGCCTTCACACAGCTCCTGCCATATACTCATTTAATAAATTTTGCCAGATGGAAATGGGGGTCGCTGCTGTTGCCCTGTCCTCCCTGGACAGACCACACGGCATCTGTCCCCTTCCTCATCTTCTTGTTCCACATGGGCTCCAGCTCCAGATGCCTTTTCTGTGCTGTTTTTAATCCTCACAGTCGCCCTGGGAGGAAGACCCTGTTATTGTTCTGACTTTTACTACTGAGGAAGTGGATCCGAGGTCACCCACCAGCAAGCGCAGATCTGGGACACACACCTGGTCACCACCAGCTGCCCACCTGCTCTCAGTCAGGGCTTCCTTCCTGTGTCTTTATACAGCAGGCTCCGCACAGCTTCCACCTCCCTGCAGGGACCACATCCTTAAGTCCATCTGATTCTCATGGACTGGACATGCACCACATGTATTTGTCAATACAGCCGGCCTCTGTCAGTGTGTTGACCACCTCCTATGCTGACCAATTTGTCACAGTGTCTTGGTGGTCACTTACAGAGGTTCTGCTGTTTATAAAAATCTCCTGTAGACAATGGGTATTATGAAGATGCTTTGATTTGGAGCATGTAACATGTTGGGTTAAAATGCTCAATTGATCCTCATACCCACCTGTTAGAATAACACAGACTTCCTGCTTCTTTCAAAACCCTCTAGAGATAGCTACAAGAATAAACGAAATGACTTCTTTCTAAGGACACAGAAACCCTTAGAACCAAACCCATTCCCATTAAAAAAAAAAATATGATGCATGTGGTGCCTTAATAATGAAGCCGTAACAACAGAAATGGTAGCGGTATTTTGAGTGTGAGACCTTAGCCATCCTCTGTGCCTGGTGACATCTGCACAAGTGCACACACTTTTCTGAGTGACTGCCAAGATCATTTCAAATTGACACTATGAAACTTCAAAACTGAATGTTCTTGGCTTAGAAATAGTTCTCTCTTAGTCAAAATGAGAAGCATCACATTGGTGTCAATGATATATTTAGGGACACAATGGAATTTGGGGGGAAAATTGAGGATGCTTTGAAAAATTATGCTTTCATGTTGATTCAGTATGATGTTTTGAAGTTTATATTTTCAGTACTGAATTATTTAACTTAATCCTCAATTTTAGGACTGGCACTGTGGGGCATTTCCATAAGTTAATTCCCAGTGTAGTTTAGACCCATTATTCTAATTTCCAACCTCATGCTTCTCAAATTACTTTTCTTCACAGTATTTTGCTGACATTTTTTAATACCTCATTAAAACGTGACCTTGGGAAGAAGCCCCTTTCCAGCATTTCTCCCGTGTTTATGCCCTCCCATTTAGAGACGTGCTGGGCACATCTAGGGTGAGCCCTGTCACACCCCTGGACCTGCCGCCGCTGCCTGGTACTGGGTGGCAGGATCCGGTCAGACGCTTGTCTGGTTTCCAGAAACAGCCGATGTGGTGCAGGGACCGCTCTGGGTCACAGATCCTGAGTACCAGATTTCCAAGTTGCCTTCCACCTCAACATTCCCTCTCCTTCCCCATTTGGGTTTAAATTCTGACTCGTGTGGGTTCCCTCTAGTAGCTAAAGACGCCTCACTAGAAACCAGGCCCCAGTGAGCCCATTAAGTACACTGACTCACAAACTCCCTCCAGCACCCCTAAGAGGTGTGACTGACTGCTCCCTTTGTTAGAGTTGGGGAAACTGAGGCACAGGGCGAGCTTCCAGCTTCCCCAGACCATGCAGGTGTTCAGCAGCAGAGGAGCAGACAGACCCAGGGACCACGGACCCTCCAGGGTGGCAGTTTCTCCATGACAATATGTGTTCCCTGCACTTGCCACCTGCTATTTGGTGCCCACAGTCCCTCTATGTGACCCTGGTTTGTCCCAGAGCTTCTTTAAACCTCACACGGGGATGTCTGCATTTGCAGCCCTACGATCTCACTCCCAGCAGTCCTGCATGGTGGGCAAGTGCTCCCTGTAATTGCAGAGGATGCAGCAATATGAATTTGCTGAGATTATCATTACAGGCAGCGCCCAGGTTATAGAGGAGATGGCTTCTGTAGGTTTGATCTTAAGTTGAATTCGTATGTACACTGGAGCAGGCACATTTACCTATCACCTGCAATAGTCCCCGTTTGTAAGTGTGAGTCACGCATCATTCAGATGTTTGTTTGTAACCTGGGGACGGCCTGTGTGCAGTGATGCCAGAACAAGGGCACTCAGACTTCGGTTTTCACCTTCATCATTATCATACACCCAGGACATGCTGGATGCCTCTGCTCAATGGTTCAACACACATTTGTTAACTAGGTCAGTGGATCTTTGTGGAAGCGGATCCTGATCAAACAACAGAATATTACATTAGAGAAATGGTATAATTTCTTTTTTTTTTTTGGCCGGGGCCGGCTTTGAACCCACCACCTCTGGTATACGGGGCTGGCGCCTTACTCCAGTGAGCCATAGGCGCCACCCTAGAAATGGCATAATTTTTTAGCATTGTTTTCTCTTTAGAAAAAAAGACACAAATTTGGTCAAGAAATACAATAAAACAGTGTATTTTGTTTTTACCAACCACATCATACTTGAACTATGAAGCCCTGGAGGTGTCTGATAAGATTTTTACTCTCCAATCGCTTCTAGAGTCTTCTTACTCCTGTGATCCCAGCGCCAATCTCAGGGGCTTCCCTGTGGGTTGAGAGTGCTGGGGCACCTGAGTTCACCTCCTGCACTCCCCTGGTGAGGAGGTCGGATGGGTCATGTCAGAGGCCCACGCAGTCTCTTTGTGGACAGCGCAGAGGGTCCCCACACGTCTGCTCTGACCCCAGGCGCTGGCCTGCGACCTGGGTCTGGGTGGCTGGTCCTCCACCACCCCCTTCGCCCACTTGTCTTCAGGCTCTGTTGGAGCTGAGCTGCATGATGATGACTTAACAGCACAGCAATGTCCCCAAATGTGTCAAAACTTTCCGGGACACAAAGAAACCATCACCCTGCTTCATGTGGGGTCACATTCATTTAAGGTTCTGTGTCAGAGCTGGGATGCATGAGTCACACTTGCTGATGAAAGGGGGATTTTGGCAGGAGGAGAGAGCCCTTAGATTACGCAGCGCTTCCGAGAATGATGCTTTCAGCCAAGTGCAGATCTGGTGTTGGAGTGGCCAGAGGCTATGCCCATGTACACCTCTCTGACACTTTCCTTCCCACTTGGAAATCTCAAACTGGGCTTGTGAACATGGAGCTTCTTTTCTCAGCTCTGCCTCCCAGGCAGCTCCAGAGTGGGTGGTGTGGGCTGCTCACTCCTGGAAACTCCACAACACAGAAGACCAGTCGTGGAGGTCTGTGCAGGAAGCCTCCTGGCCACTCTAAATTATTGGGGGTCATGGGTGCTTTATGATTCCAGGGACAGCACCTGTCCGCCTGGCTAGCCGTGGGACGCAGGGCCTGGGTGGAGTGTCTATGGAGGAAATAGGAGTCACTTGTGTTTGCTAAGTGTAGAGTCACGATAGCTCTCTGTTTGGGGGAGATAGGCATCCACGTCCTCCCTGCTGTGGGAATGTGAGTGGCCGTCCCTTTGTAGAGTTGGGTAAGTCCCATCACTGATGAGGGTGTATTCCCAGACACATAGTTAGCAAGTCAAGAGGGACGGGTCACTGTACGTCTATTGCTACAAACTGAAAAATCACTTTCTTGGAACTCTGTACCAACTTAAACTTCTACCAGGAGTAAATGAATTGTCTGACTACTAGAAATTCTAGCAAAATGGGAGTTTTATTGAAAGAAAATAAAAAGTAAAGCATTTCAAAATTGGATAGGCAGAAAATAATATCTCAATATTCTAAGAAATGGAATTTCTTTCCCTTACTAGTGGGGTTAAGAAATTCTCGTTTGCGGGCGGCGCCTGTGGCTCAGTCGGTAAGGCGCCGGCCCCATATACCGAGGGTGGCGGGTTCAAACCTGGCCCCGGCTGAACTGTAACCAAAAAATAGCTGGGTGTTGTGGTGGGCGCCTGTAGTCCCAGCTGCTTGGGAGGCTGAGGCAAGAGAACCGCTTAAGCCCAGGAGTTGGAGGTTGCTGTGAGCTGTGTGATGCCATGGCACTCTACCGAGGGCCATAAAGTGAGACTCTGTCTCCAAAAAAAAAAAAAAAAGAAAAGAAATTCTCGTTTGCTTCTGAGTCTCTGCATTTCTAGTTCCGTGGGCAATTCTTTGGCTATTTTTCACTGAAAATAATGTGCCCGTGATCTCTGTGGTCCACACATATAGTTTCTAGTTTCTTATGGACCTTTTAGTTACTTGACAGTGATGCTGTTTTGACTTAAGCATCTTCCTTTATCCACAGGTGGGAGGTCCCCGGACGGCTCCGGTGCTGCACCAAGGCCGTCCTGTCACTGTGGCAGGCCAGGGGCTGCGGCTGTGGATGTGGGACAGGGGGACGGGCACTGGGGAGGAGGAGGCTGGCATCCCTGTGGTCCAGCTGCAGATGCTGAACATTGAGCAAAGGTCTGTATTCCGTTGGGCAGTTCCTCCACTGAGTCTCTGCTTAGAGAGTTCCCTCCTTGACATCCATGCTCCTTTAAAAAAATTCTTGTTATTTTTAATGTCTCAGCTTTTCATATTTTCCATTTAATTATTTCTTCTTCAGTTAACTGTTGCATATGGTATAAATTAAAGATCTTAACTGATTTTTCCTGCCAATTAAGTCTACAATTTTTTCAACATCATTTATTGAATTAATTGTCCTGTTCTTGTTACTAAGTTTTTCTCTATTAAGATTTGCTTCTGGGAAAACAAATCTTTCCCAGGGAGGGAGCCCGTCACTCTCCTGCTGACATCGCAGAGTTTTAAATTTTGTAGATCTAACAGGGCTGCGTCCCCTTCACTCCTGGCTCATCATTCCCCCTCCGCTTTTTTGTCATTCTTTGGGAGGAAGTTGTCTTTACCCTGTCAGTCACTTTATCATTTATGAGACAGTCACCCTGACATCCCACGAGAGATGGGAATTCTGACCAGATGTCCATATAGAGGATCTTTCTTGGAAGAGGCTTCAGTCCTGGGCTGACCTTGGAGTGAAGCTGGTGGCGTACCCTCACCATGGGGAGGGGTGGTAGGGGGATCAGGCCCCAGAGTGAAGCTGCTGGAGCCCCTCACCATGGGGAGAGGTGGGCAGGGAGACCAGGCCCCAGAGTGAAGCCGCTGGAGCCCCTCACCTGGGGAGAGGTGGCAGGGGGATCAGGCCCCAGAGTGAAGCTGCTGGAGCCCCTCACCTGGGGAGAGGTGGCAGGGGGATCAAGACCCGGAGTGAAGCCGCTGGAGCCCCTCACCTGGGGAGAGGTGGCAGGGGGATCAGGCCCCAGAGTGAAGCTGCTGGAGCCCCTCACCTGGGGAGAGGTGGCAGGGGGATCAAGACCCGGAGTGAAGCTACTGGAGCCCCTCACCTGGGGAGAGGTGGCAGGGGGATCAGGCCCCGGAGTGAAGCCGCTGGAGCCCCTCACCTGGGGAGAGGTGGCAGGGGGATCAGGCCCCAGAGTGAAGCTGCTGGAGCCCCTCACCTGGGGAGAGGTGGCAGGGGGATCAAGACCCGGAGTGAAGCTACTGGAGCGTCTCACCTGGGGAGAGGTGGCAGGGGGATCAGGCCCCAGAGTGAAGCTGCTGGAGCCCCTCACTGTGGGGAGAGGTGGCAGGGGGATCAGGCCCCAGAGTGAGGCTGCTGGAGCCCCTCACCTGGGGAGAGGTGGCAGGGGGATCAGGCCCCGGAGTGAAGCTGCTGGAGCCCCTCACCATGGGGAGAGGTAGGCAGGGGGATCAGGCCCCGGAGTGAAGCTGCTGGAGCACCTCACCTGGGGAGAGGTGGGCAGGGGGATCAGGCCTCGGAGTGAAGCTGCTGGAGCCCCTCACTGTGGGGAGAGGTGGGCAGGGGGATCAGGCCCCGGAGTGAAGCTGCTGGAGCCCCTCACCTGGGGAGAGGTGGCAGGGGGATCAGGCCCCAGAGTGAGGCTGCTGGAGCCCCTCACTGTGGGGAGAGGTGGCAGGGGGATCAGGCCCCGGAGTGAAGCTGCTGGAGCCCCTCACCATGGGGAGAGGTGGGCAGGGGGATCAGGCCTCGGAGTGAAGCTGCTGGAGCCCCTCACCATGGGGAGAGGTGGCAGGGGGATCAGGCCCCAGAGTGAAGCTGCTGGAGCCCCTCACCTGGGGAGAGGTGGCAAGGGGACCAGGCCCAGAGTGAAGCTGCTGGAGCCCCTCACTGTGGGGAGAGGTGGCAGGGGGACCAGGCCCCGGAGTGAAGCTGCTGGAGCCCCTCACCGTGGGGAGAGGTGGGCAGGGAGACCAGGCCCCAGAGTGAAGCTGCTGGAGCCCCTCACCATGGGGAGAGGTGGGCAGGGGGACCAGGCCCCAGAGTGAAGCTGCTGGAGCCCCTCACCATGGGGAGAGGTGGGCAGGGAGACCAGGCCCCAGAGTGAAGCTGCTGGAGCCCCTAACTGTGGGGAGAGGTGGGCAGGGGGATCAGGCCCCGGAGTGAAGCTCCTGGAGCCCCTCACCTGCGGAGAGGTGGCAGGGGGATCAGGCCCCGGAGTGAGGCTGCTGGAGCCCCTCACCTGGGGAGAGGTGGCAGGGGGACCAG